>NC_081414.1:92896236-93496236 GCF_030272615.1 Cryptomeria japonica | reverse complement strand
AGCTAATTTCTCAAAGTGATTTTAAAAAAAAAGTTAACATTTTAGGAGGCACCACAACAGACACTATGTTATGTTTTTTTGCATAAAACCAGGACCACTTTTTGTGGCCCCCCTTTTTGAAGCCCTTAATCTCCACCATTTTCAAAACAATGATCCTCCCTAATCAAGCGGAGAAGAACCGACAGATTTGCAGAATGCCAATGAGGGTGGTTGCAGAAGTGGGCGTGGCCGAGGGAGGGGTCAAGCTGGTGGTCGTGGTTGTCGTAGGGGCCAAGGATGTGCCTCAAGGGTTTAATTTTGTTTGTGGAAAAAGAAAGATATGTATTTTGGGGTCTTTTTTGACTTGAATTTATGTACAGTCTTAATCAACTTGCTAGTCATAAGTGGATGGTAGTAGACTTTTAAGCTTGGTTTACGGTTAAGCTGAATTGTTTAATTTTTTTGTGGGAGGATAAATGTTTTTTATTTATCTGAATCGTTGCCTCGATAAATGTCTTGGTCAGAAAGGATCAACGCATGCTTAAAATTTTGTATCATGAAACTTTCTCTTTAATATTAAATATTTTGACTATGCCTTTATCGACCCCAAAAAAAAAATCTATAATCAAAGCTTATATATATGTGTGTGTATTTTAAAACTTTTTTTGTGTGTTTATTTTCTTCTCTTTCAATTTTACTTCCTCCTTTATTTCTTGATTATTTTGTAGCGTCCTAAAATTGCGACACTTGCAATTTTGACTGCATTTGGGTCTTCACGATGGCGACGCAACACTGAACCTGAATGGAGACCCCGAAACTTGCTCATGACATCAAAAACTGCATTTTTCCAGCACCCTGGCCTGATCCTCCTTGCACCCTACTGTCCCGGGAGGTGGGACCAGAGCGCCCAGCGCCCTGGTCCCTGGCCCTATTTTTGGGCCTGGTCTCCTATGGGACTTCGGGCCTTTTTGTTTGCAATTTGGAAAATAACATTTCCTGGTCGGCCTAAGGTCGGGAAAATCAGTCTTTTAACCCTAATTGGCAAGTATATAAACTACATTTCCTCTCCCATTTTTGGGGAGGGAGGACATATGTGTACAAGACGCGGAAACGATATTCAAACATTCAAGCATTCAAGCATTCAAACATTCCTTCAAGCAATTGATCATTCTAAGTCTCCATTCAAGGCTAGGTGTTGCATTCAAGACAAGGATTCAACCATTGAAGAGGAGATCACATATTACAACATACAACATACAACATACAACAACATCTATACCTTCGTATATAAGGATACAAACATCCTTACAAGAAGGTATTAGTACTTGTTTTACATTACATTTACAGCTTTTCTCATTTCTTGGTTAATTCCAAAATCGGGGTTTGACCTAAGGGCAAACCCCTAATCCCTAACCCCCCAATCGTCTTCGCTTTTCTGTGTGTAGGTTGCAGGTACGCGGCTGAAATTGAAGATCTGGAATCCTTGTGCAGAGACGAACAGATCCCCCTTCGTTTCGCGGATTTTTCGGAGGACCGTGTGCACGCCGGGCGCCATCGTCCCGTCAACTTTTGCTCAAATTTGCAAGACAGCGCCGTCTCGACATTTTACTGCTAATTCCAAGTCCGCAGCTTCATATCATATTCCTATCTCTGTTTATAAGTGAATCTTTCCTACTTTGCATGCATTCCTAGTTCAATCTTTCTATCTACATTTCTTTACAAAAGAGGGTATCCTTGCTATCACAACCTTTGAAACTCATATAGAATCCAATCTTGCATTGCGTGGGATTGGATCTTGTGGGTTTCAACCCCTCTTTTGAATGTAAAGTCCCTCCTAAGTGAAAACCATCAACCCTAGTGACTCTCCCTTCTCTCTCCTCGGAGTTGGGGAGGGGAGAACGACTAGGGTTCGATTTTTCTGCTTTACATTTTGGTGAACCCGACGTGAACATCCTTTCTGATTATTCATGGTTAGATCTGAAAATTTGCTTCCTTAATTACATTTCCATGTTTGATCTTTTGCAAAATTTTAGAGGTTAATTGCGTAAAAACCCTAAATTTTCTTTTTAGTAATTGAACTTGCGAAATGTCTAAATGTTAATGCTTGTTTCAGATCTACCCTTCTATTGCAAATTATCAATTCATATTTGTGCTTTAATTTTGAAAATTAAGTGGTTAAGTGTCAAAACCCTAATTTTTGAAACCCTCTTGATTCAACATTTGTCCGACAATTTCACTGATCAAAACATCTCCAAATCGGCTGTAACTTTGGATTCCGCAATAAAATCACAATATCTTTCATCCCTGAAAATTTGGAAAAAAGTTGCGAGGACCGTGTGCACCCCGAGCGCCATCGTCCCCGACATTTTTTCCGAAATTTTGGGAGCTAGATCTTACTGTATTTTTCTGCTAAAATCCAGAATTTTGGCTGATTTTATCAATTTTAACACCTTCAAAATTACAGTCAAAGTTGGTCTAGCGATTGCTTGGATTGAGGTTTCTAATCATTCAAAAATTGTTGAAATTGAAATTTGTGTCAAAATTGTGTTTCTTACAGTCCTAAATCTGAAAAGTGTGTTATCATTCATTAGAAATTTCAGTGATTTATTCAAATTTTTGCAATTTGTGACTTTTGAAATTAAGTGCTTAATTACAACAACTTTGATTTCCGCTTTCAGAATTAAATTTTGCATGAAATTGAGTCAATTTTCAAATTTCAAAACTTGCATTGCTTTTGGTATTCCCTCTAAAATCATAAAATTCAAAATTTCAGTTTCCCTCTCTTTTTCAAAATTCAAATTTTGCATTTTTCGACAATCTTGGTAGGGTTCAATTTTGAGATTGCAACTTTAATTTGGCCTATCTACAGATCGTAAAATCACTCAATTTTTTCAAGTTAGCTGTAAAATCATCATAACTTTCATCCCTGCAAATTTTGAAAAAAGTTGCGAGGACCGTGTGCACCTTGAGCGCCACGGTCCCGGACATTTTTTTCGAAATTTCGGGAGATTGTCCTGATTGTATTTAACAGCTTAAATCTAGAAGATTGGCTGGTTTTACTGAAATTTGCTACCTCTAAAATTCAAAATCTTCTCTCTCTCCTTAGTGCATGAGTTTTACAACAATAAGCCCTACTTACACTATTCCCGTTAGACGAAGCCTTAGAATTAAGTCCTTCCAAGGTTTAATTACTGAGGAGATGGAACCTAATTTGAATGGTCTTTTTAACGAGGACATGGGTAATTCCTCTAATCCTCTTAATGATGAAGAAGCTCTCCATGAGGTATCTGTAGAACAACTTTCAAAATTGGATAACCAATTTGATGATTTTCGACAATGGATGTCTCAAGAATACCCTGATAGTCAAGCTCTTCCTCTAATTGAGGGTCTAAAACGTATGCTTCAAAGTGATAAGAATGGAATTGATATTTTGCGTGGTATTGCACACATTGTGGATTCAAATGTGATGCCTATGAAAAGTTGTGCCGAAACCTTAGGTTATACACAACCTCCTACTCAAGTCAATCATTCTATTCCTTTGACGACTCCTATTGCTAATATACCTACTTTTACATCAAACATAATGACTACTTCAACACAAGACATTCCTCCTATGATCACTAGTCATGGGGGCAATCCCTCTTCTTCAATCAACCCTCTTCCTTCATTCAATCCAACTTCTTTATTCATTCCTTCAGTGAGTGTTCCTCTCATATCTTCACAAATGAACATGACGCAAGGGGGCAATTCATTTAACCCTTCCATTCCTCCTTGTAGTGTTCCTCCTTTTCAATCATCTCCTATGACTAACGATCATAGTGTCCCACCACCTTACTCTCTACCTTCTTTCAATAACATAACACCTCCATCACAATCTAACACGTCTAATATGAATTCTTCGACTGAAGCAACCATTAACAATCTTGCACAAACTGTCTCTTCTTTACAGCAACAAATTGCCTCTATGAATCAATCTAAGTTTAGTGTGCCTACATTTGACGTTGCGAGCCCACTTTCTCTTGACATTGTTCGAGCTATTCCCCCTAAACATGTTGAAATTCCGCATTTGGAGCTTTATAATGGTAAGGGTGATCCTCTAACACATGTTAAGACCTTTCAAACAATATGTACTGATTTTGCTTATGACCAAAGGTTGCTTGCAAAACTGTTTACTAGAACATTAAGAGACAAAGCCCTACAATGGTATTGCTCGTTGCCTTCCTATTCTATTACTTCTTTTGAACAACTTGCAAATGTTTTCATTCAACAATTTCAAAACAATATAAGTCCTAAAGTTACTTTGATTGATTTAATGCATTGTAAACAAGGTGTTAAAGAAAAAGTGACTGATTTCATTGGTAGATATAAGCATTTGTATGCTCAAATTTCTTTTCCAGTGCCTGACAATGATATTCAAAGAATCTTTATTTCTAGTTTACAAAAAGACATTAGAGAAAAACTCATGTTTTTTGAGTTTACTTCTTTCCAACAGTTGTGCACAACTCTTCACAATTATCAACTGACTGTGAGTCAAATGGAACAATCACATCCTATGGCTCCGAGTGATAAGGGTGATAGTAGTCAACAACCATTTGGGAAGTTTAAACCGAACAGAGAGTCCATTAAATTCAATGAAAACATCATCAACAACAATGTGAATGCAGCATCAGGTGTGTCTCCTATTTCTAAGTTTTTCAAGAAAGAAAGAAAGTTTACTCCTTTGAATGAATCATTGCATAGTATTATGAATAAGTTATTGGAACAAAATGTGCTTACTCTTCCTCCTATAAGGCAAATTGATCCTGCAAAAATTAATTCACCCTATTTTGATAACAAATCTTTTTGTCAATTTCATCGTCAACCTGGGCATGATACTGAAAAATGTTTTGCTTTAAAGGGGAAAATTCAAGATTTGATTGATAATAATACTATCTCTGTTTCTGGAGTGAATGATAAAGGCAATACATCTGTAGCTCCTCCTAACCAAAATCTTCAGATTTTCACTGATCCATTACCTTCTCATACCTCTAATGCGATTGATACTAATGATTCCTCTGTCTCACCTGATGATCTTGTGTCCATGACTCCGAATGTGATTAACTTTGTGGAGCAGCAGAAAATCCCTAAAGAACCTTCCATCACATTTGATTCTAGTGAAACTATCAGGGCACCTGATGGTCCTTTATATATAGTTGCAAAAGTCAAAAATACACCTTGCCGTGGAGTGCTTATTGATCCTTCTTGTATGGTTAATATCATTACTGAAGAATTTCTTTTTACTTTGCAATTGAATCAAGTGATCTATGACAAAACAGATGTGATTGTGAAATTATTTGATGCATTTTCTTCTCCTGCAATTGGTTCTATTACAGTACCTATTGAGGTCCATAACAAATCCCTTGATGTGGACTTTGCTATTATTCCATCATCCGAACAATTTCGTGTGAAGCTAGGCTATCCTTGGCTATCTTCCATGAAAGCTATTGCTTCTCCTATCCACAAGTGTTTGAAATTTCCCCATAATGGTGAAGTTGTTACTGTCAATCATAGTCTCTTTAAACCAACTGAAAGAACTTCTAGCGTTCCTATTGATTATTTTTGGCCTAAACAATTCCAATCTCTTCCTCCGCGAAGTGATCATCTTTTCAAATCTTATCAAAAGTGGAAAAAAGATATGATCCTATCTCTAAGTGAACCTAGAACACCCAAACTTGACATTCCTATCATTCTTGAGAAGGAAGTTCTTCCTTTGAAAGATAAAACTAATGTCTTTCCTCAAGAAGATTCCCAACCCATTCCTATGGATGTGACTATGTCTATGCCGAATAAACCTTCTAAAAGTAGACCTATACCTCCTCATCATGATGGACTTGGTCTCCTTCCTAAACAAAAAATTCCTCCTTTATATGGAGCAGTTCCTCCTCCTTCCTTTTATAGAGAGAAGAGACCTTCCTCTTCTCCTATTATTCAGCCTAAGAGACCACAACCTAAACACCCAAGTGATAAGGATGAGAACATTCCTCCTCCTTAATCTTCGCAACTTCCTACTAAGACTCGACGAAATCGTTCTGCACGTGAACGCCAACGAAAGCGTCGTCTTAGAGCTCAGGCAGCTGCTTCTCAAACTTTGCAATCCCCAAAAACACCTTCAACAAGCATTATTCCATTTTCTCCTCAGCCGACGATTGAGCCGAAATCTCCTAAACATAAGATGCATGATGGTCTTGATCCTATGCGAGTTAAAGATCCTATTTGTATAAATCTTGATGATGATATAGATGAAAATGTTATTCATGATGAAAATGTTACTCCTATTCATTCCGATAGTGAATATGAACTTGTTGATATTGATAACCATTTATCTAATGAATTTTCTAAAGCACTTATCCTAGCTCCTAGACAAGAACACCACGGCTTGGGATATGAACATAGCCCTTGTTTGGATCTTGTGATAGCTCCATCTGCTGTGTTGGATGTTCCTCCTCTAGCGTGTTTCCTACCTTCCCGAAATACTGATCAGCAAGATCGGGGGGTAGATGACGTGCTAGACTAGTGTCATTAGCATAGCAGATTCTCTCCCCCTCTCTTTTGTTACTTCCTCTATGTGTTATTCTCATTCTTCTATTTGTTGTCCTTAGTGTTGTCTACTTGAGGACGATGCAAAACATTGAGATCTCTTTTGGTCTCTCTTATGTTGACTCAAAAAGATACATGTGTTCCCTTCTTCTAGGTGACCTTCCTTGATTGGGGAATGAAGAACAATTATGCATACATACATATGATATACATGAATTATCATACAGCATACAGACCCCGAGGAAAGCGAAGTCACCTTGTGCTTTGTGTTTTGTGTCTATTATCCTTGGGCTTATCTCACACTCGGGGGCTAAATCTTTGTGATAATGTGCTCCTTTCTCATTTCTTATATGTATCACTACCTTAAAGCAATCACCCCCGGTGAGGCGTGTGCGATCGCTTTAACGTAGGGGGGCATACATCCCGTTCATATCTTTTCAAGATACTTGAAAATTTCTTGACAAATTTAGCTTTGCCTTGAAAATTTTTGATATCTTTCTTGCATGACTCATAGTGAGGGAACCTTACTACTGACAGTCATGGTTCTCCCTCGTGATCTTCCCTTTTACTTCGTCAATCGAAGTCGTAAGATCCTTAGTCCACTGGGGGCTTGGTGTATCTTGCCTCCTTGACGTGGTTAAAGTTTTTCAATGTTGTTTCCTTGTACTTTACCGAAAGTATGAGCGTACGCTTATACTCCCGCTAAAGTGGGGGCTAAATGTAGCGTCCTAAAATTGCGACACTTGCAATTTCGACCGCATTTGGGTCTTCACGATGGCGACGCAACACTGAACCTGAATGGAGACCCCGAAACTTGCTCATGACATCAAAAACTGCATTTTTCCAGCACCCTGGCCTGATCCTCCTTGCACCCTGCTGTCCCGAGAGGTGGGACCAGAGCGCCCAGCGCCCTGGTCCCTGGCCCTATTTTTGGGCCCGGTCTCCTATCGGACTTCGGGCCTTTTTGTTTGCAATTTGGAAAATAACATTTCCTGGTCGACCTAAGGTCGGGAAAATCAGTCTTTTAACCCTAATTGGCAAGTATATAAACTACATTTCCTCTCCCATTTTTGGGGAGGGAGGACATATGTGTACAAGACGCGGAAACGATATTCAAACATTCAAGCATTCAAGCATTCAAACATTCCTTCAAGCAATTGATCATTCTAAGTCTCCATTCAAGGCTAGGTGTTGCATTCAAGACAAGGATTCAACCATTGAAGAGGAGATCACATATTACAACATACAACATACAACATACAACAACATCTATACCTTCACATATAAGGATACAAACATCCTTACAACAAGGTATTAGTACTTGTTTTACATTACATTTACAGCTTTTCTCATTTCTTGGTTAATTCCAAAACCGGGGTTTGACCTAAGGGCAAACCCCTAATCCCTAACCCCCCAATCGTCTTCGCTTTTTTGTGTGTAGGTTGCAGGTACGCGGCTGAAATTGAAGATCTGGAATCCTTGTGCAGAGACGAACAGATCCCCCTTCGTTTCGCGGATTTTTCGGAGGACCGTGTGCACGCCGGGCGCCATCGTCCCGTCAACTTTTGCTCAAATTTGCAGGACAGCGCCGTCTCGACATTTTACTGCTAATTCCAGGTCCGCAGCTTCATATCATATTCCTATCTCTGTTTATAAGTGAATCTTTCCTACTTTGCATGCATTCCTAGTTCAATCTTTCTATCTACATTTCTTTACAAAAGAGGGTATCCTTGCTATCACAACCCTTGAAACTCATATAGAATCCAATCTTGCATTGCGTGGGATTGGATCTTGTGGGTTTCAACCCCTCTTTTGAATGTAAAGTCCCTCCTAAGTGAAAACCATCAACCCTAGTGACTCTCCCTTCTCTCTCCTCGGAGTTGGGGAGGGGAGAACGACTAGGGTTCGATTTTTCCGCTTTACATATTTTAACCTTTTTTAATTTTGATTGTTGTTGCTTTGTGCCTAGTGCCAACCATCCTCTCCCCTCGTCTTTTTGATCTAGCTATAATTTCCAATTAGTTATTTTATGCCTTAAAAGTAAGCAACAAAACTCAACATTCATGGATCAAAAAATTAAGCAATGACTGCTAGCCAAAATAAACTAAACAAAAAATTAACATTTGATGAAACAAAAATTAACACACAATCTTATTCAAAATTCAACATTGATTAATGTAAATAATACTAATCACATAATGGATTTAACTAGTTAGAATAGATATATTTTAAAATATCTTTTTTATTTTCAAAACCATACAAACCAGAAGTTAATTGAGAACTCCTGTGACCGGTATCTTCGTAGTGGAGCAAGTATTATTTTATGTTTCGGATATGCATCATCTGGGTCCATGCCTTAAGCACCACACAAGTCTCTTTGGAATCTGGACTATGCAAGGAAATTCAAAGAAAAATGTGGAATTATAACCGGTCCGTCCATTAACATGGACACCTGGAAGTATTGGGTAAAGGCGTGTGGGCAATGGACACTGTGATATGATGTGAGCAGCCCCACATTTCCCAATTTTCACTCATATAAAACAACTTTTAACAAATCTGATTGCGATCGGATCGTAGTGCAAAGGGATCCAATGCACTCTCTTGCCGACTCAAAAACTCTATAAATTGTTTGATCGCATTCTTACTCCTCCTCAGCAATTCCCCACTCACCTTCCTCAATCTTTCTTCTCCTCTCTGGCTTTCCATTGCCCATTTTCATAACTTGCAGAAAGCCAGGTTGAGGCAGATCGATTGTGGGTTTGAGATTTATAAGTCAGGGGACAGAAGCAGTGCTTGAAAACACTTTGATGTCACACTTGATTACTGATGGTCTCAACCCTTTTGGTAACTTTTCTTATTCTGATGCCATTTTTTTCTTATTCTTGTTCAGAACTTTTTTGGGGGGTTTGTTAACAGAAATTGATGTGCAGATCCGTTCCAGGAGACAGAGGTTGAAGATTCGAGCGGGGCAGAGTATGTCCATGTCCGTGTTCAGCAGCGCAACGGCAGGAAGTGTTTGACTACTGTTCAGGGCCTTGGAACCCACTATAATTATAATAAGATTCTTAAGGATTTTAAGAAAGATTTCTGCTGTAATGGTACGGTTGTGCAGGATAAAGAGCTTGGCAAGGTT
Source organism: Cryptomeria japonica (assembly GCF_030272615.1). Lineage (NCBI taxonomy): Eukaryota > Viridiplantae > Streptophyta > Pinopsida > Cupressales > Cupressaceae > Cryptomeria > Cryptomeria japonica. The sequence goes on along the minus strand of NC_081414.1, from coordinate 93,486,548 downwards.
ATTCAACTACAGGGTGATCAGAGGAAGAACGTCTCCAATTTCCTATTGGGGGTAAGAGATTCTGATTCTTAATCTGAGTAGTTATATTTTTTTAAACTTTTTTGAACCAATTTCTTAGTGGGTGTTAGAAATTTTGATCCACGATCTGAATTATTATCTTCAATTTCTTAAATGGGTTCTAGAAGTTCTTAATCTGAGTAGTTATGTTTTTTTAACTTTTTTGGACCAATTTCTTAGTGGGTGTTAGAAATTTTGATCCACGATCTGAATTATTATCTTCAATTTCTTAAATGGGTTCTAGAAGTTGATGGGTGTTAGAAATTATGATTCATAATCTGAATTATTCTCTATTACCTCGATTTCCTGATGGGTTTTAGAAATTATGTTTCATGCCCTGAATCATTGTCGATTGCCTCAATTTCCTAATGGCTATTTATAACTCCGATTCATGCCGTGAATCGTTGCCTCAATTTCTAATGGGTGTTTAGAAACTCCGATTCATGATCTGAATCGTTGCCTCGATTTCGTAATGGATGTTTAGAAACTCCGATTCATGATCTGAATCGTTGCCTCGATTTCGTATTGGATGTTTAGAAACTCCGATTGATCTGAATAGTTGCCTCGATTTCGTAATGGATGGTTAGAAACTCCGATTCATGATCTGAATCGTTGCCTCGATTTCGTAATGGGTGTTCAGAAACTTTGATTCATGATTTGTCTCAATTTCGTAATGGGTGTTTAGAAATTTTGATTCATGATCTGAATCGTTATTCCAATTTCGTAATGGATGTTTAGAAATTTTGACTCGGGCTCTGAATTGATACCTTCAAATTTTTTTCATTTTTTAATGGGTATATGAAAATCTGAATCATAATCTGAGATAAATAATATTTTTTATAATTTATCTCCAATTTTTTTTAGTTGGGTGAGAAACTTCAATTCATAATCTGACTTATGAATCCTTTAAGTACTTTAAATTCTTAAAGAAATTGATTAGTGAACATTGTGGATTGTTGCAGGCCGGTTTGGTGAAGAAGGATAGAGTGAAGATCCATGGTTTCTGAGTGTCATAGGAGGTGAAAATTTGATATGTTGGAAGATCTACTATTATCATTATTATGGCTATTGTGATTTAGAGTTCAATTATTTTAGCTTTTAGGCAGAACATAAGTTTGATGAGGTTATCTGAGCAGAGGGCTTTATTGACTCTTGGGGTTTGTTTCCTTAGCTTGGTTAAGGACATGGACAGTGTGAGCAGCAGATAGAATAAGAATAAGAATAAGAATAGAATGCAATGCAAACAAGTATTTATTCTCCAATATCTGGTTACTAATTGCTGCTGTTATTGTAAAACGGTTGTTACTTGTTTGAATATAAAATGCTATTAGCTTTTAATAGAGTTATCTTTCTATTTATTTTAAAGATTATACAAATTATTTTTATTTAATTATTAATCTTAGATGTCATATGGGCAATTTTAATATTTATTTTGCAGGAAGGGTGTTGTCATAGCTTCTTCACTTAGATTTCTTTTTGATTTCTGTATCTATTTTTGCTTTACGTATAAATTTCTGTGTGCTATTTAAATTTGAAAACACTTTCAAAGGTTTGAAATATTCTTGTGTGTTTTTTTTGTGTTTACAGTTTACTTGTATGTCGAACTTTCCTTATGAAGTATATCTTTGAAATTATGAAAGATGTATGAGTAGACTTTTGAAGGCCTTCTGAGCAAGAAAATTAGAGTATAAAAAATTGTGAGAAAGCTCTTATGTATAATAAGATTTTATCGTACTTGTGATAAAATGGTGGGTATCCAAATTGTCATCCATTGAAGAAGACATAGTATGAAAAGGAGAATATTTGTTCATTTAGAAATTGGTGCCTCTCCATATGGAAGAGATTGATGTTTTTTATTGAATCAGTGCTTACAAATTATGAGGGGATTGGTTTCGTGTCTCCTATAGATTAGTGCTTATAAATCTGTGAAAAAAGAATTATATAAGTAATATTTTGTTGTGGTTTATTTTATAAGAGTTTTATTGTGTAATTGTAGGCTCTAAATCGTGTGTTAGATCTTATATGGAATAATATTGTGCAATTGTAGCTTATTGTAGCTAATATTTTGTCGTGATTTTTGATTTTTTTTTTTGTTAAATCTTGTATTCTACTTGTATTGCATTATTGTGATGATATAATAATGAATGATTATTGTGATGATATTTTGTCGTGATTTTTTTTTGTAAATCCTGTATTCTACTTGTATTTTTTGTAAATCTTGTATTCTACTTGTATTGCATAATTGTTATAGATCGAATATGAATGAATGATTATTGTGATGTGATTGTTAAGTTAATAAAAAATAAAAGATTATATTATATTGATATTGCATGGTTTTAGTTGTTTTTATAAATTTATTTTGAATTTTAGATATTTTTTATTAATTAAACAGGATAAAACTTTAACACGTCTCTAACGATAAAATTTTAGAACATGTTATGTTTGTGTTTTGGTCAAACTTGAATGTCTAAATTAAATAAGGTAGTTTTTATCTATAAAAATAAATTACAAAAAGTTAACCCCACTCAAATATATTTATTTTGAATTGTAGATTTTTTTTATTAATTAAAGAGGATAAATATTAGAACAGAATGAACCCCACCCAAACTTGTGCAATGATCTAAATAATTACTTAAAATCAATGTTTGATTTATATACTGTTTTTAGCTGGTGGCATTTAAATATATATATATATATATATATATATATATATATATATATATACCATTTTTAGATGTTTTTTATTAATTAAAGAGGATAAATATTAGAAGGTAGTTTTTATCTATAACAATAAATTACAAAAAGTTAATCCCACTAAAATATATTTATTTTGAATTGTAGATTTTTTTTATTAATTAAAGAGGATAAATATTAGAACAAAATGAACCCGAACCATACTAGCAAGCGGACATGTTACATATAGAATCGAGAAACACTACAACTACTATATTGGGGGGTGGCGAGCCCCCCTTATCAAAATCCGAACAAACAAAGATTTCATGTTACGTATAGAATTCATTGAGGACATGTTCTCTTCCCCCATGGTCACATGTATCCTCCCAAACTGACCCCCCACACATGATTTCCCCCCACCTCTCCCCTACCGCTACCCCTACCCCTACCCTACTATTCTAACCAGTGGCCCCCCAGCGAGTCGTGTGACGTATATAATGGATGATAGCATTCAGCTTAGCTACACCAATAAGTTTTCAGGGTAATAGGAAGCAACCCCCATATAAAATAGTAGGGTTAATTAATCAGCGCATAGAATTGAGAGGGCCTCAGCTTGCCCCTACTATTTTAAGGATAGTTGCTAGAATAAACATAGAATAGTAGGGAATCAATCCATAAAATTTGAGGGCGAGCCCATAGAATTGTAGGGAGCCCGCTAGCCCAGTAGGGGAATTCGAGAAACCTGCTAGAATGGTGAAGCTAGAATATGCTAGAATAAACTCGCCCTACAATTCTATGGGGCTGATTAATTAAGGGTGGCGAGGGCCGGATCAATTCATCAATCGATTAGAGAAACTAGTGATTCAAGCGCTTAGAGCAAAGGCAATTGATCCGCTTGTTTAAGGGCGAGGGCTTAACTCTAGAAGGGCTCGAGTGCCCTATACTGAACTCTCCGGGGCAATCCTTAATAGATTTATTTCTTATTAGCCTGGGTACTCAAGATCTATATCCGGTATATAGACGAAAGATTCTTTCTCCCATAGAGAGTATGCTAATGCTCGGGAGGCCCAGGAACCCTATAATTCCCCTCGTGTCACCATATATCCTGAACTATCATATAGAGGGGAGGTTGCCAGTTCGGGCCGATGGTGGATCCGGTCGAGTGCATGCGGACAATGGAGAGTCTCCTCCCGATAGATAGATAGATAGATAGATAGATAGATAGAGATCCTCGCCTGCCATATAGATAGATGAGGATAGATAGGGCTCTCCCCTATTTCCATATAGATGGCGGTCGAGTAGCAGTTATGTCGTTGGTCGAGTCAACACTGTATCCGAACGTTCAGGGCCGACGTCGTATCTGAACGTTCAGGGTCGATGCCGAACTCTGAACGTTTAGGGTTCCTCTCCCGTTGCCCCGTTCCGGGGGGCCCGGGGTCAGTCGAGTGGCAGTTCTATATGCTGAACTACTGGTGGCCTATAGATAGAGAGGGAGGGCCGTCCATCTCTATTCACTTCATCCAGTTTTGTTTGGGATTCATTTGCTTTAGACTTGAGAGCCCGCCATGAAGTACTACAACTATCGACTGGATATGGCCCCAACCCACCCAAACTTGTGCAATGATCTAAATAATTACTTAAATCTGTGTTTGATTTATATACCATTTTTAGATGGTGGCATTTATGTATATACCATTTTTAGATGTTTTTTATTAATTAAAGAGGATAAATATTAAAACAAAATGAACCCCACCCAAACTTGTGCAATGATCTAAATAATTACTTAAATCTATGTTTGATTTATATACCGTTTTTAGATGGTGGCATATATATATAATTACTTATATATATATGAAGGTTTTTGACTTCTTTATTTATAGGCTTCTCAAGTATACAAGGGCACATCCCTTCATCTTATATATATATATATATATATATATATATATATATATATATATATATATATATATATATATATATACCATTTTTAGATGGTGGCATTTAATTATATATATGAAGGTTTTTGACTTCCTTATTTATAAGCTTCTTAAGTATACAAGGGCACATCCCTTCATCCTAATTAAGATGGCTTAGTGTTGATTAAAATAAATGTTCGCTAAATATGTTACATTTTACCTTATTACATTTTAAAAGGTAAAATATTAAACGTTTGATATCCTCTCTACTATCAACAAGCTAAATGAACCAACTAATTATATAGGGGAATGAAACTAAACAAAATTCTATCTATATCTATAGGGAAGACTAACAATCTTAAGAATCTATCTATATCTATAGAGAAGACTAACAATCTTAAGAATCTAGACATTTTCTTTCCTAAGAACAACCATCCATGTAAATACCACTACTTCGCCTCAATGCAACAATTAATGATAAAACAACCTCAAAATAGAAATAGTCAAACATGTAACTATTTTGGCATACAATCATCCATATGTAATGTCCCAACTTTTCATAAAAATGTCACGTTGACCATGCACTCATACATCCATAAACTTTGACATGTTACACTTCAGCATTGAACATGTCAATCTTAATGAGATGCCTCAAGCTTTTCCTATATGTCCATTATCACCTATAATGGTTGATTATAACGTGTTAAAGATAAAATAGAAACATCTCAAAATGTTACACTTCAGCATTGAACATGTCAATCTTAATGAGATGTCTCAAGCTTTTCCTATATGTCCATTATCACCTATAATGGTTGATTATAACGTGTTAAAGATAAAATAGAAACATCTCAAAATGCAACAAAATAATAAAAATTGCATTGCATACATGCAATACATACTCACTCAAGAGAGCCCTTTAAATGCATAAAAAAATCCTAGATGAGTGAGTTATATTCCTCATGTCACGAATATCAACCTTGCATATGTTCACATTATCTCATAGGCTTTACAAAAGCTCCACATCTTCTATCAAGCTTAATCATATTTATGGATTGACCTAGAAATGATCACAACATGTATCTCCCTTTACAACTATGCATGATGGGGAACAAAACCTCACACAAGATTTGCTCTCCACACCTACTTCAATCCAAAAAAAAAGGTTGCATTAGCCACATTAGCTCAACATGAAAGCTTCTACTATATTTGAAATTACTTGAGCATTGCTTTGTACTTGCAATAGCATACTCCTTTGTTATCAAAGCCTTTTATGTCCACCAAAAAAATGTAGGTCCTCAATTAGTTACATTATCCATGGCTACCTTGACCACTCTAAATTTGCTAGCTTCTACAAACTCTACCAATCAAGATGCAACAACACAACTCCACTAATGCGACCCAAGTGCATTTACTTGCCACATCAATCAATTAATTGTGGTTTTTCTCCAAATTCAATAAACCACCTTACCTCTACAAAAAGAATTGGCAGCCCAAAGAATATTAACAACCACTATTTTGCTTCTTGGTAGTGATGGAAGATGAATCAACCCTAAGATTAACAACAATCAAACATCCATCCAACCATCATTGTAGAATCCCCTGTTGAACATAAATGTCAAAAGGTAGCAAGATTGTTGTCATTAATATCGAAGAAAAATGTTATCTACAATTGATAAAAATATCATCATTAATGTCAAAAATATGAAGAGTATATTGTCAATAAAAACCAAAGGCCACTAATCAACATATATATTAACCGAGTATTGGCATGACCTTTATGCAAGACAAGTTTAAGTTTATGCTGGCATAAAAGGAAAGTAGAACTGGAGATTAAAATGCATGCAATTGCAAATGAATATCATTCAGATTTAAAGCATAGCAGCAGAGTAGATTTATTAGCAGCACTTTTTAAAGAATATGATATTTATGAAAGAGATGTAAAAGGCAAGAAATCAATACAATTTCCCTCCATGTGTTGCAGGTTGATAGGAACAGATTTATATCAGACGTATAGCAGCTATTCAAGAAGATTTATAATCAGATTTATGGAAGCGTTTATGAGTAGACTTATGAAAGATGTATGAGACTTTTGAAGGATTTATGAGCAGATTATGAGTATCAGATTTGTGAATTTATCGAAGAATTTTAAGAGTTTTGTTGTTCATTGAAGAAGACATAGTTTGAGAAGAGAATAATTGTTCATTTATAAATTGGTGTCTCATATTGAAGAGGTTGGTGCCTCAAACGGAACAAGGTTGGTGTCTCATATCAAAGAGATTGGTTTCTCTTATTTAGTGCTCAATTAATTGATATCTCCAGTGAATTGGTATCTACAAATTATATCAGAGGGAATTGTGTCTCCTACAGATTGGTGCCTATGAAATTTGTAAAATATCTTGTCGTGATTTTCTCTTACAAGGGTTTCCACGTAAATCATGTGTTCTTGTGTTGCATAATTGTTAGATCTTATGTGAATGATAATGTGCAAGTGCTATTATTGTGATTGGTAAGTTGGAAAATTAAAAAATTGTATCATATTGAAACAATTATAACTAAACAATTGCCTACACATTTGACATTTTGCCACACTATCAATATCCAAATAGATAGACTAATGAACCATCTTTCAAGTCAATAACCATAAAAGACCAAAACACATACTTCACTAACAATCATGCATTTCAGCATCTTTCTTCATCAACATCACACTCATTATGTAGCCATAACACTAACTTTAGCACCCAACTTCCATGACTCCGATGGCAACCTCATCTTTGGTAACACCCTCACCCTCATGCCATTAGCACAAGGATCCAACTTCAACGTTGTCAACTTCAACAACACGATGACAACAACTTGTCCTCTTCAAGAACGATGGACACTTCAATAGCTACTATCATCTTCACCACCCTCACCCTCATGCCATTAGCACAAGGATCCAACTTTAACGTTGTCAACTTCAACAACACCATGACAACAAATTGTACTCTTCAAGAACGATGGACACTTCAATAGCTACTATCATCTTCGCCGCCCTCACCCTCATGCCATTAGCACAAGGATCCAACTTCAACGTTGTCAACTTCAACAACACCATAACGACAAATTGTCCTCTTCAAGAACGATGGACATTTCAATAGCTACAATCATCTTCACCACCCTCACCCTCATGCCATTAGCACAAGAATCCAACTTCAACAAAGATGGACACTCCAATAGCTACTATCATCTTCACCAACACTTGTGCATTCTTACAACAATTGCAAACTTATGACATGATCTCAATGATCTAGTTGTCCAAACAAATCCAACCTACTTTATTGATTTCACATCATTGTCACTCAAAAAATAATCACTCGATTAGCACACCTTTGACTTTACATTAGGCATCTCAACTACATCAATTATTACATTTTTGCAAACGTCGAAACCAAAACTGTGCACTACGTCTATCACTTTGACATCCATTACACTTCAATATATTATATCTCTAGCACTTGCATCATTATTTGTCACTCAAGCATTTATTGCATGTACTTCTCGGTGTCTTCCAACTTGTTACAAGGCTTTACCAAGACATAGGGAGAAGTTAGCGCATTTCCAAACTCAAGCTTAGCAAGCTCTACAATATTTTTTTGCACCACCAAGTTTTACATTGATAAGTACACGTACAAGCAAACAATTTATGTAGGTACTAAACCATAGATTATCAAAATTCAAGGCTGCACAAGATATCGAAGGCCAACAACGACAAGGTCAAGACAGCATTCACAAGTTTCAAGGTTGTACACATGGTCTAATTTCAGATCTTCACACAATTCTAGATTTCACAATGCACATTTGTTACACTGATCTATTCCCATATCTAACATCAGATTTCAAATAAGTAGCCTCTATCAGAGTCGAATCAATCCCTTCTCCGACATCAAAATACACATTTATTTCAGCCATTCTATTTCTATTTTAATACCAGATCCAAATACACATCCAGGCTACTGATTTATCCTAGATAATTAGCCTAAATATTTACTATAGGGTTGTCATATTTCTCTGCGTATATTCTCAAATTGAATCGAGCATCAAACTTATATATCACAACATGCATTAAACACCAATCTCAAACTACATTTATATTTAACTACAGAGTTTCCACCTCAAAATATGCATTCTCGTCTTCCAACATATTCCCCTCCACTATCGCATTGCAATGAATCTACAAGTTCGCACTTTAAGGAACATGACCTGTATTCTCTTGCATCGCTACATTCTTCGATTAACGTATTACTGAGTAAGTAAGATTAAAGACTTAGACCTGGCAAGCGATGTGGAAAAAAGTTTGTTTATGATATTGAGAGTTTGTTTATGATATTGTTATCAGGATTTAACTGTGTAGTTTTTGAGTTTTATGAGTAGTGGTTCACAAGAACACCCACCTCTCATGAGAATGAATGGAACACTTAGCACTCATTACATCTCCTAAATGTTTCGTTCATTCTCATGAGAGATGAGAGATGAGTTCTTGTGAACTGCTACTCATGAAACATGGGTCAGAGATACAATGACTGCTAAGTGTTCCATTCATTCTCATGAGAGATGGATTCTTGTGAACCACTACTTATGAAAGATGGAATGAGTTTGACACAAAAAACTACACAGTTGAATCCTAATTAGAATATTATAAGAGTTTGTTTGACAAATAACAATTGAATCCTAATGAGGATATTATAAGAGTTTGTTTGACAAATAACAGTAAACTTGGTGTGTTCTTTCTTCACAACTGTAATGTGTATCTTTACAAAAACCAATTAAAAAACTTACGAGTGCATTTTTCGATTTTAGATTATATCATGCCATCTGTCCCAACTGTGTGGTTCTGTGATGTCCCCATCCTAGTCTTTTAGAGTTGATGAGTTAGCTTATTTTCTGGACCCTCGTAGGCTAACAAGGTATGGACAAAGGGTCATGGGGACAGTGGATGGAGGATGATGTTCTTCAATTCAGGGTTGGGTTCAGTTCAAACTTCGTTTGAGCAGTTTCTGACTCCATTTGAGGGATTTGCTATTTATAGCATTTGGGCTATTTATAGATGGAAAGTAGGTTATTTTTAGGCAAGCCCCTAGTCACATGGGTTTTGGGAGCTTTATCTCCAGCTTCTGACGGTTCATCTTTTGGAGTCATATCGAGAGAGATATTAATTTTTCAGTGAATTACAGGGAATATTTAATTAATGATGTTTATTATAAAGTCACATTGACTTTTTAATAAAATATTTCACTTAAATTTATTTAAGTGACTTGTTATTTTTCTCCATAGTTGGGCACCCATATTAAAAGTGCTTTAACACTTAATGATATTTTTCAAACCCAAAAAGCAACCCTAATTAAAAATTGTGGGTTTTTGCATAAAGCCCACAATTAATGATATTATCTATGGACTTCATCACGGGCCTGCCTAAAGCCCAGGGTAGTGACAACATTTATGTGGTGGTTGATCGGTTGACTAAGTATGCACACTTCTTCCCGATCACGACTACTTATTCAGCTGCTCAAGTGGCCGATATTTTCTTTTGTGAGGTATTCAGATTGCATGGTTTACCTCGGAGTATTGTCAGTGATAGGGATAGTAGGTTCATGGGTCACTTTTGGCAGGAGTTATTCAAACTTTGCAGGACAGAGCTCACTCTGAATACCAGTTACCACCCCTTGACTGATGGACAAACAAAGATTGTCAACAAATGGGTGGAAGGATACCTACGGAACTACATTTCAGGGCAGCAAAAGGCTTGGGTGAAGTGGTTACACTTGTGCGAGTATTTTTATAATTCCACTCACCACATGTCTATTCAGATGAGACCTTACAGAGATTTGTATGGTTATGATGCACCGAGTTTCCTGGATTTATTGTTGAGCGATTGCAGAGTGCAGAGTGCCTAGTACTGGGGATTTGTTACAAGAGAACCCAGACATTATGAGAGCTCTTCGCGAGAACATCCAGAAAGCTCAGAATTAGCAGAAACAGTATACTGATCAAAAGAGGGTTGAGCGAGCATTCGACATTGGTGATATGGTATATCTGATGCTTCAACCCTATAGGCAGTCCACTTTGAAGCAGAAGGGTGCAGAGAAACTCAAGCCATGCTATTATGGACCATTCATGATTGTCAGGCGTGTTGCTGAGGTGGGTTATGAGTTAGATTTACCAACAGATAGTAAGGCTCATAATGTGTTCCATGTGTCACGCCTTAAGAATGCATTGGGACAACATATAGCTTCTTCAGCAGTCCTACCACCCCTAGATGATGAGGGGAAATTAGTTAGTGCTAGTACCTGAGGCTATTCTGGAGTTCTCAGAGAGTCATTTGCGAAGAAGTGTCATCAGGGAATTTTTTATTAAATGGAAGGATCTACCGATAGAGGATGCTACTTGGGAAAGTGATAGCATTTTACAGCATCCAGCATTGAGTTTGCTCAAGGATAAGCAAATTCAAGGTTTTAGAGTTGATGAGTTAACTTATTTTCTGGACCCTCGTAGGCTAACAGGGTATGGACAGAGGGTCATGGGGACAATGGATGGAGGATGATGTTCTTCAATTCAGGGTTGGGTTCAATTCAAGCTTCGTTTGAGCAGTTTCTGACTCCATTTGAGGGATTTGCTATTTATAGCATTTGGGCTACTTATAGATGGGAAGTAAGTTACTTTTAGGCAAGCCCCTGGTCGCATGGGTTTTGGGAGCTTTACCTCCAGCTTTTGATGGTTCATCTTTTGGAGTCATATTGAGAGATTAATTTTTCAATGAATTACAGGCAATATTTAATTAATGGCGTTTATTATAAAGTCACATTAACTTTTTAATAAAATATTTCACTTGAATTTATTTAAGTGATTTATTATTTTTCTCCATAGTTGGGCGCCCACATTAAAAGTGTTTTAACGCTTAATGATATTTTTCAAACCCTAAAAGCAACCCTAGTTAAAAAAAACGTGGGTATTTGCATAAAGTCGCCCCCTTGAGAACTCAAACATCATTAATTTGCTGATCATTTGACTCTTCCTCTCTGAGCTTTGGAGCTTGAGGGTTTCAGACTGGATTCTTCATTGGAGAACGTCTATTCTTCAGTGCATGGTAATGGTGAGACTGTGAAAAACCAATTGAATTTTTGCAGTTGTGGTTGGCTTCATTCAGAAGTCAAATTGGTGATGATTGCAGGCAGATTTGGCTTCTGGTAATGGTGAGACTGTGAAAGATCAATTGAATTTTTGCAGTTGTGGTTGGCTTCATTCAGAATTCAAATTGGTGATTGCAAGCAAATTTGGCTTCTTACAGGGCAGATCTGTTGTAGGTTTTCTTATTTACTATTATTGCTGTTAATTTTTTGTGGTTTGGAAGCCTCCTTTCCCAAACACACAGCTTGCTCATTAAACTAGCAAGCTTATCATGTTTGAGCGTCTTATTATTAAAATAAGAGCAGATCTGAATTGTTTCTTGAATAAAAATCAGAACTTTGTAAGTTGATGATTTAATCTAAATCTTTTTCATTTCAATAAATTGGCTAAAGGACCTACATGTATGGCTTCTAAAATCTCCAAAATCTCCAATTTATTGTTTCAGCTGATTATTTCATGTATTATTACAGGTATGGCTTCTAAATTCTACAATTTATTGTTTCAACTGATTATTTCATGTATTATTGATTATTTCATGTATTATTACAGATATGGCTTCTAAAATCTCCAATTTATTGTTTCAACTGATTATTTCATGTATTATTGATTATTTCATGATTTATATTGGTATGGCTTCTAAAATCTCCAATTTATTGTTTCAGCGGATTATTTCATGATTTATTTCAATGTGTTGAAAATTAAGAAACCCCTTCTTTCATGTATTATTGATTATTTCTGAAAGACCATCTTTAATAATTAAAAATACAAAAAAAATTACAAAAATTATAGCAGGTTGAAGAATTGAACCAGCGAGGGTGATGAGCAATGGTTCATCGCAGGTTCACATAATTAACCATGGCATCAATGAGATTTAACGAATAAATCTTGTTAGGTATGCGTTCAAGAGATACAAATGCATTTTGACTTAAACCGTTCAAAGAAATATCCAAGTATTGGAGAAGGTAATCAAGAGAACTAATAAATACCAGTGCTAGATATACTAGTGATTAGCTAAAGGAGACACAGAGAGATTAATGTGATACTTGATTTCATCACAAGGATTTACACACAAATTCTACCTGGAAGCTAAGAATATAGAAAAGCAAAACCTCTTCCCTAATACAAATTCAAGTATGCAGTGCAGATGCATCAAAAACATGTGGTTGGCAATACCTTTAGCCATTGCAAGATTCTATTATTTCCTCTTTCTCTGGATTTATTCTTTAACTCAGGATATCTGAGAAATGATTCCATAGTTCTCTTCTTCAGATATCTTCATTCTGGTGTTGGATCATAGAATATGATAAAAATGTTGACGCAATCTTCATTCTGATGTAAACATACTCAGTCAATTCTAGAAACTCCAAGCTAATAATGGTAGGAGTTGTTTGTTTTTCGAAACAACAGAAAACAACAAAATTTTAGAACTTTGATTTCAAAAATAATTAAAATTCTGTGGCCCCTTGCTTCGGAATCCCAGGGACTCTGCTACCAGTGGAGGATGGTCTAAGTCTTCCATTCAGCATTTCCTAGGAAGGACTCTAGTTGGCTAAACACTGGCAAATTCCCTTGGCCAGACACTGGCAAATTCTTGCAGCTCGCTATTTCTCCTGTTCATGTTCTGCAGCTTCCATAGAAGTATGAAGAAAACATTGCCGTTCTCACTGGTTGGGAGTCGAATGAAGATTCCACCACGATGATATTTGGGGGAAGCCTGATGCTCAGAACCTTCCTTTACCTACATGCCTACATAGCTTTGACTGCTTAAATTTTTTTATGGACTTGGCCCTTGTTATTTCATCTGCTAGACTCTGTAGGCGTGCCTTCTACAAACCTTTTATCTTTTATTAATATAAAGTTTAATAGAATGTATTCATAAGAAAATTGTTATTATATTTTAGTGTTCCTCTGTTTAGGAGCAGTTGAAAAGCTACAATCCATGAAGTTCATATTAACCGACTAGTTTAAGGCCGGACATACCCGGTCTCCAGCTCCATCTAAACATATGTTACATTCTGAAGCTTGAAATGTGCAATGAGAATCAATTCCAGAAAAACTTCTCTATTTTTTTGGCTGCTTTCCAGAAAAAAAAAATGAAGAATAATATGATTTTATTCCCAAGAATGGAAGATGAAAGCAATCTTACACAATATATTTTACAGTCAATTTATCTGACCAGTTTATAGAAAATGACAATTAGAAGCTAGGATTGAGATATTTTATATAATCAGAAAGAATGGAAGATGAAAGCAATCTTGATTTTATTCCCAGTAATGGAAGATGAAAGCAATCTTACATAGTATATTTTACAGTCAATTTATCTGGACAGTTTATAGAAAATGACAATTAGAAGCTAGGAATGAGGTATTTTATATAATCAGAAGTTTTAAATAAGATAACCAGTCCGTATAAAATCGTGCCAATGAAATGCTGTCTTAAAGAAACCACCCAAAAAAATGTGTTCCTGACAGGCAAGAACAACTGCCAAACTTCAAAGCCTGGCTGAAAGAACTGAACTTTAATTCTAACTAGTTCTAGGGCAATAATCTAAAAAGTACAATAACGTGAATTAGTAAATCGCAGAAGATGACCTTATGGGTATTGTGCTTGTAATCGTGTATGTAGGACTGGTGCGCATTATTGTCGCTACTACCTCACCCTGTGATGGGCATTTTATTTGTAGCCATTTAGTTAGAAAGACGCCTGCAAATTGGTCAGAAACATGCCTGAAGGGCAAAATAATCTGTCTTTCTTTGAGATGAAATCAGCCACCAAACTCCCAAAATCCCCTCAAGAATCCATAAATACAGCTACAACAGAATGTATATCTTAGCATTGGCTGAGATTCTCCTTTAAAACACTCTTCAGAAATCTCAAAACACTTGATCGACCAAACTTCAATAATCTTCCAGGATCTTCTTCACCGACTGAAATACAATAGCTAACGCCGTAATAAAACAGCTATCCAGTACCACTAATCATTTTCTTTTTAAATCTAAAATTCAGAGACTTTCTTCATCAAAATCCAATTAAGTATACATTGGCCTGTCCGTCCAGGCCCCAGCCACATGCCCATTCTCACAGACATAGGCCCTAACAACAGGCTCCCCATCATCGTGATACTCAAACGACTTCCTCAAACAGAAAGTAGTCAGCATGTCCCACGTGCCATCTGAGTTACAGAAAGCACAACTCATCTCACTTTTCTTGGCTTTCATGTCCTTGATGTTCCTCCACACAGATGAATTTTTGAAATTCTTAAAAATCCCCCTAAAAAGCCTGTAACTCCTCTTCTCCTCTGAGTGAATGCAGCCAGGCAAATCACATATATAGAGACAGTCCCCACGAAACCTGCTCTGCAGAAGCTTGTTGCCCTGCTCTCTTGAAAGATTCCAGGCACCAGTGGCCATATGAGGCCAAATCGATTGGTGTTGATGTCCTTTCTTCCTCTTCTTTGCATCGAAGTTCATACCACAGCACTCATCGGACAAGAAGTAGGGGCTATCTTTTCTCTTTGCCTCAAGCTCACTGGACTCACTGGAATTGAGCATTTCAGATGAAAAATGGCCTTCAGAAGGTTTTTCACAGCCTGATCCTGAACGGACTGCATGCGCACTCTCTCCAGGTGGGTATTGCTCAAACCCACATTTCTCCTCCCTGGGACCATGCTCATTTTCTCCATCCGACTGTTCTGTCACAAGACTTGAAACTTGACCCACGTTACGGTTTTCTGCCGAGAGTGGGTCTGAATTTGCAGAACCGCAGCTTTCTCCATGTGGGTATTGCTGAAATTCACGAGGCTCCTCCCTAGTATCATAACCACTTCTTCCGTCTGTAGAAAGCCCTGAGGATTTTCGTCCACTAGAACATTCAACCGAAGCTACTCCCGACTTGTCAGCAGTCGCACTTTTGCCCTGTGGGTATTGCTCAAATCCTAAGTGTTCCGCCCCCACGCCATGCCCGTTTTCTCCAACTGGAGCTTCCTCCGCCTTAATTTGCGAAGCCTCCTCTTTGCTAGGGTTTTGAGCAAACCCTAGCCCGGCCTGAAAATCAGTATGAAAATGCAGATCATCAAACGCAGTCCAGTGGGAATGGATTTCGCTGGTTCCTTCGTCGCTTGAAGATTTTTGCACTGGACGGGTTTCGATCTTGTAGTGTTCGCTGGGCCCAATATCTCGCTCGAGGCCATAATCCCAGCTATCTAATAAAACCCCAGCGTGCCAGAGGCCAGGGCAGCACACAGCAAGCTTCTGAAGCGCTGCCCACCCACCCGGCGGCTCCGCCAATTTAACAGCGGACCGTGGCGTCTGCAACAGATCGGCTACAACGCTTGGGATCTCCACTATACACTTCTTCTTCCAGCAGATTGTTCGTATTATGGAGCTGAACTTGGTGCACACGCAAGCTAAATTAGCCAAATATCTTGGATCGCCTTCAAGCTTAGAAAATATGTTGAGGAGAATGTCCTCTGAAATCGCTGTAAATGCAGCCACTTCCTCCTTCAAGTGTTCCTCCATGGCGATCACAGAACATTAGAAAAGCCCAAAAGATTTGTATCGAAACATTGGGTCATTGGCATATTAGCATCATGTCTGATGTTAAGATTTGAATGAACTGAATGATGATGTATGGAGGAAGAGACGGGTTCCTTTAAAGTACATTCGAAGATGAAAAGGTAGGGAGTGGGTGTGATGGGCATCTGGGCCATAGGATGTGCTGTTCCAAGGTGTAACTGAAAGTGGACGTCAGTCACCGCCTCCACTGGTGGTGTATATTCAGCGATTAGATTGCAAGCGTCCCATCGTTTTGGGTATAAGCAATTATTGGTTTTTTTATTGAATATGAAATTCTTGGATTAAACTCTCTGTTTTTTATTTGTTTCAAGATTGATTTGTAGCACAACTCTACCTAAAGCTTCCATTACAATCGATATTTGTTAAATACTAGCAATTGCATCTTGGTGTGCAATGGGTACACCGAATAGGTGTGGAAGGTCAATTACAAAAAAATCATCTTTTTTTGCATACATTTGTGAAGTACGAGGTAAATTAATAAAGCTCATTTAGAAAATGATGTTGCTTATGTAATAATGGCCACAACAAAGAAGTGATAGGTTTAAGTCAATTGTGCATTCATTGTAGGAAACAAAACATAGGTGAAATAAAACCTTTGAATCAAGAAGATGATTGGACTCCATACCAAAAGTCTCATGTTATGTTTGCAATAGTGAGAGGGAGAGATGGATATATAAATAGAGTGAGAAATGTCTAGAGATAAGGGAAGATAGGAAGAGAGAGATGGATCTGAAAATGAAGAGAGAGAGAGAGGGGAGGGGGGTGGCAGACTAAGATAGAGCTAGGGATGAAGATAGAGTGAGAGTGGAAGAGGGAGACAAATAGAGATGGATAGATAATAGAGTAAGACATGTCTAGAGTTAGGGGAATGGAGGAAGGGAGAGAGATATATAAATAAATATGGAGAGAGAGAGGGGGGGGGGATAGAGGGGGGGAGAGAGTGACATAAGTATTGAAGAGATAAACATATAGAGAGGGAGATAGAAAGGAAAAGATATATAAAAGGTAGAGGTCTAGGAAGAAGGAGAAGGAGAGGTAGAGATGGAGATATATGGACAGGTAAAGAGAGTGAGACATATCTAGAGATAGGGGAAGAAAAAGATAGAGGTAGAGATGAAGATAGAGTGAGATAAGAATATGATGACAAATAGAGAGAGAGAGAGAGAGAGAGAGAGAGAGGAACATGTCTGGGCCAATTTGCAATTAACTCATCAACAAAGATGTTTCAACATAGGTTGACACCTAGTATGGTGTCTCTAGTTTTGGTAAATTATCTTTCAACCAATTGTAATAGTTTTCACAAAATATTGAATTATTTGTAGTTGACTTGCCCAACTGCATTTTTTTCATCGCATATGGACTATCCTTTAGTTCCTTTATTCACTTGTCAAGATATAATACATTTAGGGATTTTGTAGAGAGAGTGCCAAGGAAGCTACTTAGAAATTGCATATGAGGTATGATTTTTTACTGAATTAACTTTTGTGCATTGATAATCACATTCTAAATATATTAATATGTATAAGATAATATAATAATAATAAAAAAAGAATTACAAAGTTTCTTGGAGGAGGAACTATTATTAAATAATATTTTAGTCCATTAATCTATGTATTAGGTTGAAGTTGTGACAAAGATTGAAATTGAAGATTAAAAAACTCATAATCAAAGATTTAAAAAATGTTATGTTCACAACCATTGATTAGGGATTATGCTGAGAAGAGGAGGAGCTTAAGTTCATTTATCCTTAATTTCAAAAGACTAAAACAATCTATAGAAGATTCAAAGGAAAGACTTAATGTTGATATTATACAAAGTATGTATAAAAGCTACTATGCTTGAATTAAATTAACTATATTATTTTATTCCTTAAGAAGTCCAACCAGGATGTTTTTTTTTTCATTAATTTTAGTTTAGTTGAATAATAACTTCCATTGAAACAAGGATAGCCAACCTACAATATTTTTGTGGTAAGTACATCAAAACACGAGTTCTAATAATGAGTAGTTTTTTGGATCAAATCCTTTGCAATTGTCATTTTTTTTATAAACTTGGTGCAAGTTTTAGGAATCTTCAAGCTATTGGGACAAAACAGAGGGCTATGGAGGAGGGAGAGATGGCAGTTGGAATGCGATGAGTAAAACATAAGAGGCGTTGGTATATCAATTTAATCCATATCTAGAAGGGATCGATTGAAGAGGGGGACGTTGGTTTTAAGGGAAGTGTAAGCTGCAATCAAAGAACAGGTTTTGAAATTGATGCTCTATAATGCTTACCCTCATTTTGTAGATAATACATGCATTGCCTGGTAATTGTTTTCTTCTTTCCATGGTTGACTCATATGGTAATGTCTTGGTCTGAGGATGTCATTGTAATTGTAAAAGAAGGCCATACCTGGTTTGAAAACATCTTTGCCGAAGTGAAGATAAGGCCATTGATTGTACAAGCAAATTGATTTACGTGACTGTATATCTTTTGCATTGTGAAATCTAATCTACATCTGTGAATCTGGTTACATTTCTGAATTTTCTATATTAACAATTTGTGTATGTTGCTATGAAATAATGTTCCCATCGTATAGTAGTTTTCATCCTTTCTTAACAGAGTATTAAAAGTGCTATCAGTCTATGAGTTGAAGTATCTTTCTATGTTCTTGTTGCTTCTATGGGTAGAATTGTTTGGCATTTTTTTTTTATGGAATTCATCCCCATCATGTTTATCCAATTCAGAACAATGAGATGGTGTCGCATAGTGAAAGAGTGTTATACTATATAGTTGAAAATTTGAAAATATCAAGGCTATATACATATATTGTGCTTTTGGGCTAGCCTTAAATCATACACACTAAGAAACATATTAAGTGTAGAGAGTGTTAGTCAATTCTGAGTGTTTAACATTTTTAAGCATAGAAGTGTATTCTTAGTGTGACCATATGCATTAAGAAACATATTAAGCTTAGAAAAATGTTAGTCAACTCTAATTGTTTAACACTTTTAAGTGTAGAAATATAAGCTTAGTGTGTGATGTTTACGTCGTTTTGTGCTTTTGGGCTATGTTCAAAAAGAGAAGCACAAAAAGTTAAGGACATCATCAATGAAAGGAAGTTGCTCAACAAAATAAAAAAACCGGCGAAAAAAGATTCTATGACTACAGACAACATTCACACATGTTCTTACAATGAGCCTTTCAAGGAAACGTGAATGGGGAAGACAGGCGGTGGAAATGATGACAAGACAATCTACTGGCGATAGTACCATCTGAGCACAATTTGCAAGTCCTTGGAAATAGGTTTGAATTCAGTGAACGGTGGACAAAAAATAGGGCAAGATTCAATGGTCCAAAACACCGTGATCGTCTTGCATGCCTCTGTTAAGTTTTGGACCGTTGATTTTAAAAATTAGTCTGTTCATCTCATATAAGAGACACCTTCGATGTAACAAGATCATTTCAGTCCTGCCTCCCATATAAACATACACATAAACTACCCAAACCCATAGCTAAAGAATAAACCATTAAGTAGAATAATAAGGTCAGGAAAATTCCTTTGTTCAAGACTCTGGTGAAAAAGACTTAAATGTTACGTCATTTGCTACCATTCCTTAGATACACATTCAGTGGAAGTGAAAGGTCCATCAAAGTTTAAATTTGACAATTGCTATGATATTTGTTGTTTTTATTCAAGCATACAAAATTTAAGATGAAGAGAGCCATTACACACTACATCTAATTTGGAACAAGAAAATAAATTTTGTAGTCTAGAGCAGAGGGGAAGAAAAGGTTGCCAATCATTTCATCTATCACAGCCTTAATGGTACCCAAATAATTTTTTAGAACCATCAAATTCAATTTTACATTTGATTGCTGAGTTGAAAAATACCAAATCGGCAAAGACTAAATTAGCTTTACATCAGTTGGCACCCTAAAATAGGGACAAGTAAAAGACTCCAGAATGGCTACTTTATATGGAATGGCTACAAGGGTATTTATGATGCGGTTGGAATTAGTTTTCCCCAGCTTGGGGCTTTTTGGATAAGCCCCTGGCTAATATGGTTTGTCTTTCATCTTCTTGTGTTATATATTATTGAATGAGTAAAGAACAACCTCGATAATCCCCTGCAACATTTCAAAAATCATAAGGACAATGCAGAGTCAAAAATTAACAACGCCCATTACAAGAACAAAATAGACAGTAAATACATATCGAAAACATAAATATTATAAGCATAAATTGTATGGAATATAGGCTGGAGTTGACAATAAAGAAGGGAAGCAACAACAATCAAAAGCAGTTGAAATAACTATTTCTGTTTTTAAGATTAATGTTTATCCAGAATGGTAGATTTCATGGTGCGGTGGAGGCACTATCCTTTGCTATTTAAAAGGATTATATATCATCTCTTATGGTACATGCCTCTTTTGATGTGATATGCAAATAAATTCAAAACCATCATGATCCATGACACTTTTCTCAACTTTCGTCTGCACATACGATTGCTAGCTTTGTTTGCCGCTCAAACATCAAATCCTCCTTACAAACCAAACTAATGTCTTAATGTCTAGCACATATGGGTTTTAGTTTCGTAGTAATGTTTGGTAGATAATGTTTTAGTAATGGCTATACATGACTGTAGTACCCTGAAGCAGCAAACTGACGGCAATTTGGATGACATAGGTGAGAAGACTTATGTTTTAATCCACTCACAGTTTCAAGCCCGTACAATATTAAACTTGCCAATGAAAATGGACGATTGTAATCTATTCAATCGTTTGAGAGACACAGAACGATGGACTATAAATGACCAAGTCCTCATCCTATTCATAACATAGTTTTGACAGAAGAATACCTAGCTCCAATCCTTAAAGCCTCTCTGCAATTTCATTCGTAATTTCATTCCTAATTGATCTATTCCCATGGGCATGATGTCAACAAAGACCTAGTTTTGACATAAGAATACCTAACTCCAATCTTTAAAGCCTCTCTGCAACTTCATTCGTAATTTCATTCCTAATTGATCTATTCACATGGGCATGATGTCAACAAAGACCTTAATATTTTATGAATGAAAAGAAAGTACCACAATTTTGCACTAGTGAGACCACTTGATCATTAACAGCAAAAAGTCCATTGCCCAATGCCACAAAATGCATCTTCTTAATCATTGAAGACCTTTTGCATACACCACATACTATCATTTATAGAGACATTTAAGAGAAGAGTGTGATGAAGCTCTCCATACTAAAGGTAGACCGTAAGCTCGATTAGACATTACCCAGGGGTTCCAATTTTGTATCATCCTTTGTGTGCTCAATTTGTGGTAGCAAAAATTGAAAATTCCTTTTGGGATGAAATCCAAGGTCACAATTAATGTATTTAAAAAGATGCGCAATACGTATTAAAAAAATTAAAACTCTTTCCAAAATCAATAATTTTTTTCTACGATGAGATTTAAGTGTTCGATTGTGAATGCATATGTGGAGATTAAGAAGCCTAGGAAGTGTACACATCCATTTAATTCTATCAAATCAGAAGAAATAGAGGGTCGCAACATTCTGGTGATTGGTGATTTGACTAGCTGGCGTTGGTGTCAGAACAAAGGAGACTTTGTCCTATCTCATTACAACGAAGACTCGATAAGTGTACGTGTGACGCGGCAGGAAATGAATCAACAGTTGTAGACAGTGTAATCGTCTTGCACTGTCTACCTACGACCCTGCACCGTTGATGGATAAAAGAAGCTTGTCCATTCTCAGATAGGAGACGCCTTCGACATAATTAATTGTAAAGTGCACTTGAAATATAATTAATTTTTTTATTAGAATTAATAATAGAAATAAGATTTGAAAATATTGATCATAAATGATGTTGGAACAAAAATCTATGAATTAATATTGGGAAAAGTGTCACGTAGTGAGTACTTGTGGTTTAATATTATAATAGAAGTAATAGATGTTAACTAAATATAGGTAAAGTATGCCTAAAATATCATATTTGTTTATTATTCCACTAAAAAATTATTATATTATTATATTATAATTAGTATTAATTTATTTTGATTAAATGATTTATTGAAAAAAATCTGATAGACAAATTGGTGGATGATGGAAAAGATGGAGTCGCGCGAGCGAGAGTTGCAGAGGGTCGAGCTAGGGCACTGATGCCCTAGCTTGTGATCGAGTGTGTGTGCAGGTGCGTGCAGGGTGTCAGGGGTGCGCAGTGGAGGTCTGCGTAGAGTAGGGAGTAGCCGAGGGAGTAGGGAGTCGTGCGGTGGGTTGCGGGAGGGTGCAGGTTGCACTGCTTGGGAGTTTTTTCAAGCAGGTCGAGGGTTTCCAGTGGAGCTGGGGGCCTCAGTTAGATCTCCACCCCGGGGGTGCTTGGGAGGGGTGGAGTCTTAGGTGTCATTCTTTCTAGCTCGCCATGGATTTTCGTGCTGCGGTGGGATCAAAATCCTCATCCCAAAGCATGAAGACTTTTAACAATAACCTTTTCTCCTTAGATTCGGGGTCTGGTAGTGCTGGTAGCTCTCGCATTTTGAAGGTTAATGGTTGCTTGGAGAGATGTAGTGAGAGGCCGAGGCTGGTTATTCCTTCAGAGATGATAGTCGAAGACATTGAGTACTTTTCAAAACACTCGCTATATTGCAAGTTTTTGGGAATGAGGGTTTCCTTGCAGTTTTTGGAAAATTGGGCGCAGAGGACTTGGGCTCTAAAAGGGGAAATGGAGATTATGTTGTTGGCAAACAACTACTTTATGGTTACTTTCAACTGCATGGAGGATTGCAATAGGGTTTTTGAAGGAGGCCCGTATTTTTACAACCAGGTGGGGTTGTTCATCAAACCTTGGCATGCGGGGTTTAACCCTTCGGAGGAGCTCCCGAATAGGGTTCTAGTATGGGTTCATTTACCACGCTTTCCAATAGAATGTTGTCGGGAGGATGTGCTCTGGATGCTTCCTGCACTGCTTGGGAAGCCAGTGGGATCTTCAACACAAACCCTAGGGAGAAAGGTAATGACCTTTGCACGTATCTGTGTTGAAATTGATCTTAGTAAACCTATACCAGATGTTATAGATATGTGTGCAGGTTCTTATTCATGGGTTCAGCAGTTAGATTATGAGACTTTACCATTTCAGTGTCGTCTATGTCATGAGTATGGGCATTTACAGCGCAAGTGCCCTAGATATAAACCGGTGGAGCGCCAACCTCAGAGGCCGGCCCATAGCCTAGTCGGGGATGATAAAGGAAAAGTTGTTATGACGGTCGAGGGTGCGGGTGCTGATGGTTTTGTCTCAGTTAAGACAAAGAACAAGAATCGAGGACAAAAGAGGCCCTTACAGGAGAGATGGGAGGAGGATACCTTTAACAGATTCGAGGCCTTAGATGACCTTAGCCAGCAGGGGGTGAACCCAGGGTTTACTCCTTTGGATCAAGGAGCTTCAGGGGGGCAAGTGGTTGGCAGCTAGCATATGGAGATGGATCAGCTAGTAGGGGTGCAATTGGGACTCACTTCTGGTTTGGAGGTGAATTTGGTTGGGGGCGAGGGTTCTTGGATAGCTCTGAAATTGGATCCGGCTGGGGGTAAAAGTAATAAGCCCTCTGCTCACCTGGGTCTTCATCAGAAAGATATTAAGAAAAGTGCTTCGAAGAAGACCTCAAAGGTCGGCAGAAAGAAGGATTTGGATAAGATCAAATTGATGGGAGAGAATTTGGTTGAGTCAGGGTCAGTAAAGACTCTAGATTCTCACTTTTCCAATCCTCCAAAATGATTGTGCTTTCATGGAATGTGAGGGGCTTGAACAGTGGCCCTAAACAAAAAGTTGTTCGGGATTTGATTAGGAATCATTCACCTAATGTCCTATTCTTGCAAGAAACTAAACTCTCGGTGGAGAGTATGATGGGTCTGGTGCCAAAGTTGTGGGGACGAGGTGAGTGTCAATGTATTGGGGCAGCAGGTTCCTCTGGTGGGATGGCCTGTCTTAGGAACCCTTTAAGGTTTCGCCATGTCTGGTGGGTTGCCTTCAGATCTTCGTTATCTGGGATTGTCTCTAGTCTTGAGACTGGAGAATTCATCTTGTTTTCTAACATCTATGCCCCTACTGATCTACAGGGTAAGCAGAACTTATGGTCTCATATTTCTTGTATGCGAAGGCTAGTCCCTTTTCATCCTTGGATTATGGCGGGAGATTTCAATGCCATCCTTGAGTTGAGCGAGAAGAAGGGGGTGTTATGCATTTGGAACCTTCTTCTATCCTTTTTCAGGATAGCATATCTTCATTGCATCTTGTTGACATTAAGCCTGGTAATGGTTTGTTCACTTGGAACAATAGGAGGGTAGGGGAGTATTGGATTGCGGAGAGGCTGGATCATTTTCTGGTTTCTAGTTTTTGAATTGGTGGGGGGTGGACCACAAGTTCTAAGATTCTTGAATGGAGAGGGTCAGACCACTGGCCCATCAAGTTGGTTTCCTCCTTGGCTTAGCTCGCTTGCTCTCCTTCATTCAAATTCCAACTTATGTGGCTTCAAGATCCTGCTTTGCAGGCTCTTGTAGCGGAGTGGTGGAGGAAAGGGAGGCCGGCCTTTGGCACTGCTATGTACACTTTTGCCAAGAAGCTACAATTTGTTAAGTTTCAGCTTAAACAGTGGAACCGTCAGGGTTTCGAGAATATTTTTCAGGCTAAGAAAGCTACTCAAATTGTGTTGAATGGCATCACCAGTGAAATCAAAGAGCATGGTTTGTCTGAGGCCTTGTTTAGGGAGGAAGATAGGGTTGTCAAGGTTGTAGAGGAGTGGGAGCTTAGGGAAGAAATATACTGGAAACAAAGATCTCGTATTGATTGGCTTCAGGTGGGGGATAAGAACACTGCTTTCTTCTTCAACTCAGTGAAAGCAAGAAGACATGGAAATTCCATCCCTGTTATGGTCAATGATAGAGGTGAACAGTGTTTATCCTTGCAAGAGATCTTTAGGGAGTCATTACAGTATTTTCAGTCCCTCTTTAGTGAAGACTCTCAAGGGGAATCGGTGGAGGAGAATCAGGTTCTTGCTTGCATTCCTTCTTTGGTCACCAGGGAGATGAATGAGTAGCTTTTGGGTCCTATTTTGCTGGAAGAACTTGAGAGGATTGTTTTTCACATGAGGAAAGGAAAAGCCCCTGGACCGGATGGGTTTCCGGTTGAATTCTTTCAAGAGTTTTGGGATATCATCAAACTAGACTTACTAGAAGTAGTCCAGGAGTCTCAGAAGAATAAGCAGATGCTTCGGGCTTTGAATGCGACCTTCATTGCCCTAATCCCCAAGTGTGATGGGGCTGACAGGTTGGGCTAGTTCCGCACTATCTCTCTCTACAATGTGATTTATAAGATCATCTCTAAGCTGATAGCGGATAGGTTGAAGAAGTGTCTGGAGGATGTTATTTCTAAGGAGCAGAGTGGGTTTGTGGAAGGACACCAAATTTTGGATGGTGTGGTCATTGCTACGGAGACCATTCATTCTATGGCAACCTCCAAGGAAAAATCTATGTTTATCGAGCTAGATATGGCTAAGGCTTATGATAGAGTTCGATGGTCCTTCCTCCAAAAGATCCTCAGGGATTTTGGCTTTGCTAATGAATGGATCCAATGGGTTATGAGTTGTGTTACGTCTACTTCCTTCTCTGTGCTAATTAATGGAGATCATACTGAGCTGTTCGGTGCTTCTAGGGGTCTACGCCAGGGGGACCCCCTCTCCCCTTATTTATTTATTCTTCTGGCTGAGGGTTTGGGGAGGTTGATTAAGTATAATGTGGGTCTGGGTATTATTCAGGGCTGGAGTTGGGGTAATGACTTGCTGCCGCAGTCTCATTTGCAGTTTGTTGATGACACGACCCTTATGGGACTTGCTCGGATTAGAGAAGCTACTAATCTCCGTAAGGTCTTGGATGTTTATCTTGTGGCTTCAGGCCAAATGATCAATGAGGATAAATCTTCTATCCTCTTTTTCAACACTCCTGGAACTATTCAAAGGAGGATTGCTCTTATCTTAAGATTCCAAGTTGGCTCTCTACCCTTGACTTATTTGGGTATCCCTATTTCTCCTAGAAACCCTCCTAAGGAGTCATGGCAGGGTATCTTGGATAAATTTCGCACGAAGGTTACACACTGGACTCACAGGTGGTTATCCTTTGCTAGGAGGGTTCAACTAATTTAGTCGGTGGTTTAGGCTCTTCCGATTTATCGATGTATGCTTCAGGTGGTTCCTAAGTGGTTCTTGAAGGGTTTGGACTCCCTGGCCAGGCAATTCTTATGGGCGAGCAATATGTCCTCTCCCAAATGGAGTCTTGTCAATTGGGACTTGGTGTGTAGCCCGAAGTAGTCGGGGGGCTTGGCTTAAGGTAGTCTATTTTATTTGGGGAAGCTCTTGCGGCTAAACTATACTGGAGGTGGTGTGTTGAGCAGGATCGAGGTTGGGCTAGGATTTTGGCCATCAAATATATGCAGAGGATCCCGATGGAGGAAATCCCTAGATATCTGCTTGAGGGAAAAGGTTCAACGATCTGGTATACTCTCAAGAGGGGGGCTTCTCTCATTAGGGCGGGTCTCTTTTGGATTTGCAAGAGGGGGGAAGAGATCCTTTTCTGGAACGATTCTTGGGATGGATACCCTCCCATCCTTGTCCAGTTTCCTAACCTTGGGAATCTGTGCCAGAGGTTTTTGGAGGCAGAGTGGTCAAGGGTGAGTGACTTCAAGGTTGTTTATAGGTATGGGCGACTGGATTTGGAGCGGTGGAAGGCTCCTAATGAGTGGTCGGTTGCTGGGATGGAGGAAGAGTGTGCAGAGTTACATGGAATTTTGGCAAGTAGACATTGTAGTTCTCTCAAGGGTAGGGATGGACTTGCTTGGTACCCAAATCCTAAGGGCATCTTTACTATGGCTAGTGGTTACTGGGAACTGTTGAACCAAAGACTGGAGGGAAGAGAGGTGCACTAGTGGAAACAGGTGTGGAATAATTTTTCTTGGCCGAAGTTTAACTGCTTTGCTTGGATTTTGGCTTTGAATAGATGCTTAACGTGGGACAACATCCGCAAGAAGGGATTCTTGGGGCCTTCTATTTATGTTTTGTGTGGTAATGGGGAAGAAGATTCCTCACACCTGTTCTTCGGATGTCCCTTCTCTATGCTTATTTGGCACCATTGGTGGGGGGTGTGGAAGCACCCTTGTGTTCACACGGACTCTTTGGTGGAATTCTGGAGCAGCTTGGGCATAACTCCTATCTTGTCCTCCTTCCTCTAGACTGTCTGGTATATTGGGCCCATTTTCATTCTGTGGCAGATCTGGCTCGAGAGGAACAGGAGGATCTTTTGTGAGGTTAGATTGGTTGTTCAGCAAGTGTGGAATAGAATCATTGTTATAATCCGGGAGACGGTGGAAGCTAAATGTGAGGTGAACTTTCCTCTGGGTAGAGAAGAGGCAGATATTTTGAGTAGGTTGGGTTTGCAGGAGTTGTCTCTTGCATCCTCTTGTGTCAGAAGAGGTAGACGTGCTATGAAGAAGGTTCAAAGGGTGGGAAGGTGGTTACCTCCTCGGGATGAGTTTATCAAGATTAACACTGAAGACTCCTCTAGGGGTAACCCAGGCCCTGCTGGAGTTGGTAGGAATAGTTTGGGGGAGGTGGTTTTCCTCTTTTCGGTGCATAAAGGATGGCAGTCTAATAATTTTATGGAGAGATTTGTGATTCTCTATGCCCTAGAGCGTGCTTGGGAGCTGGGTCGAAGGAAGGTTATTTGCGAATCGGATTTGCAAATTGTTATTAACTTGTTGACTGAGAAGAAGGTGTGTGGGATTCAGTGGTAGTTGGCAGGGATTGTTCAACGGATTCTTCAAATTAGTTCTTTAATGGAGCAGGTGTCTTTCATCCACATTCCTCATGAATGGAATAGAGCAGCTAATTGTCTAGCTAAGTGGGCCTTGAAACATGGCAGTGATTGGAAAGTTGAAGGTTGGGAGCATCTCTCCTAGGATTATCGTCAGGACCTGCAAAAGATTTTTGTTGAGGACATGGATAGATATGAAGTTGGCTGATCTGGGGCTGGTTTTGTGGTTCTTTTTGGGGGCCTCGAGGCTCTAGTTCTCTTTGTAATTCTTGTGACTAATTTTCAATAAATTTTTTACCCCTTTATTCAAAATAAAAATAAAAATATTAATTTATTGCTATATTATGATATTGTAATCAATATTATATTATTATTAAGATATTAGTATATTTTTTATATTTCTATTAAATTATTCACCAAAGCAAAAAAAATCAATTAAGAGTAATTTTTATTAACTATTAGTATGATGGAGATAAATAGAATTGATTAATAAAATCGTGAGTGGTAGTTGAATGGAGAAATACGACGGGTGTCAATTTTAATCACTGGGGGTTTTTAACTTCTTAGACGTAATAAGATAAATATCTAAACTTCTATTTTTTAACTATATTATTTTTTTAATGTTAAAAATAAGAATGGTGGTGTGAATTAGTTGGTTATTAGTCCATTGATAAAACTTCATGAAAGAAGTCATAAGATTGAAGTTATATAATTTGGAAATAGAAATAGTCAACGTGACTTTAGAATGACTAAAATAAGTAATTCAATGTATAAAATTGTGGGAGCTTCTAGGAAGGCTTAATTTAAATTGTTAGATCACCTTTTAAAAATTCAATGTGTAGAATCGTGGGAGCTTCTAGGAAGGCTTAATTTAAATTGTTAGATCACCTTTGAAAATATACGATACTATTTATCATTTGTTACATGTCTCTTGTAAAGTAATGATAGCAAGTCAAAGATAAATAGCTTTGAAAGATCTCTACAAGCCACAAGATGTCTTAACAAGAAATAATTAGTTGTCCTTCTTTTGTTGAAAACGGTTCACAATAGCCAAAAAAATGTTTAATGATGCAAATTACAAAGTACTATTTTGCTAAATGGAGAGGTAAGTAATAATTGAAATAAACTTAATCATTTAAATTTATTTAATATATTATTATTATTATTTTATTATATTATATTATATCTTTTTAATTTTAGTCTAATGGAAAATTACAAGATATAAGAGACAAAAATATTAGAGAGTAATCTAGTGAAAAATTTAAACATACTAAATATTTTTTTAACATGACTTAAAAAGACGCCTAAAATTTTCAAGTCAATTAGATTCAAGAAAAATAATTTCTATAATTTATAAACTTCAAAATCATGCATTTAACTTTTAAAAGAAAAAAATAAAAATATCAAAAGTAAAAAATTCACAATTCTTATTGGTGGAAGAATAATTGAATGATAATAAGTTAGAAAAAATGATTCCAATAATAGTACTAGATTGAAATAAAAATATGAGATGAATAAAATATAAAAAAATTGGAACTTGAGAATATTCTATCAATTATATTTCAATTATTTTTATTAATATTTTTTTAGTTTATTTTAGTTGTTAAATATTTCTATCTATAATTAATAATTTTATTTTTATTAATTTATTTTAGTTTTTAATAGTTCTAACCATAATTCTTACCTTATTATTCATTTTAATCTTAGTCATAATTATAAATCTTGTAAGATTATAATATTTAATAATTATTATAATTTAATTAGTAATTATAACTATTTTAGTTATTTTAAGAATTCTCATTTTTATGAGGAATTTAAATTTAAATCATAATGTTATGGCGAGTGTAGAGAGCAAGGAAATTAGGTGGGCATGCAATCTCAAAGGAAAGACCTAGAGTGAGTTGGATGAAGCATAGTTTCTGAAGAACAATCATGATAGGAATGGAGCAGAGAGACACATTCCGCAATGGGTCTATGAAAATGGTAGGTGGGTGGACAAATGCTTCAACCCTATCCATGATAGGCAAGTACCCAATAAACAAGAGAGTGGTAGAAGCAAGCGAGGCATGGTTATCCTAGAACCTCAAATTGAGGATGGAATGATCGAATCAAAGGCCATACATGGAAAAAATGGACTGGCTTCCCATATTGAAATTGATTTCAAGGTGATCAGCAAGGGTTATCATGGCTTCAGCCACAGAGGCGAGCACCCGCAGGGAATCAACTCAATGGACTCTAGCAGTAGTAGAATCAGGAGTATGGGAGAAACTCCCAGCTAGCTAATTTTCTGAGTAACAAAGGGTTCAAGAAAGGTAGATATGGGTGGTCCAATAAAACAGAAATCCCAAAGGCGGATTTATCCAATAATTGGTGAAGCGGGGGGAAGGCAGTGTTAGGACGAGAGGCATCATGGTTAGGGACAAAAGGCCATCCCACCAATATGCGGATCTGTTTGGTAAGTCATTTGACCCCTGTAGATTAAATCATTGTGTTTCAATTAATGGAAATAAAATTAGGAATGCTAAGGGAGACTAAAAGAGTCGAGAATATTTATCAAATGGGGAGGAGGTCCTAAAGAAATTGGAAGCATTGAAACACGTTGTCACAAAAAAAAGGGGATCTTGCATTCTTCTGAGAGCCTTGTCCAATGGATATTTTCTGGTAGAATACCCCAATATGTCGAAAGAGAAATCCCTAAACAGTGGCCCACACTACTAGGACAATACAGAGATGCATCTAATTAATTTATATCATTATTTCAATCCTTGGGAGCACAAAGTTGGGGAGGGCCCAATGTGGATCCGATTATACAACATCCCAACGGATTGTTGGGGGAAAGAGATACTTAGAGAAATTGGTTGGGGATTGGGAACCTTTATATCAATAGACAAGATGCTAGAGGATAGGGTTTGGGGAGCCTATGCCAGAATGTGTATAGGACTAACTTCCATCAAACTCTGCCATCAAAAATAGAACTCCACACAGAAGGGGGAGTCTAGAAACATAAGGTAGATAGGGAGGATATGTGGAATGCCCTAAGTGTAAATCCAAAGAACATGGGATACTAAATTGCAATGGATTTGTTGAAGTCAATAGAGACAATGAATATTACCAGAAGTTAGATCATCATAGCATAAGGGCGGGAGAATTACCATTAGGAGATGCTCTTTGGACATAGGAGAAAGGGACTGAGGATATAATGGTGGACATCATGGAGTTGAATGGTCACGTATGGGAAATAGGTGGGATGAATTCTATGCATACACTCACTACAAAGGAAATTTGTGGCATAAGGATGAATCAAGATTAGGTAGAGCAACCCCTGGACAGTAAGGAAAGCACTCAAAGTATAAAGAAGTTTGTTGAGGGAGTTGGGCTAGAAGACAAGGAGAAGGAAGAAAACCAAGAAACTATTAATGTAGGTGTGGCTAAAGCAAAGGATGCAATTGAATTCAACAAGGTCGACATTGAAGAGAAACAGATGATGATTACAACCCCAGAAGGAAAAAAAAATCCCATGAACTCATGTAGAAATAGGGGCGTATTTGAGGAAGAGGAAGAGTTGCCTACCAAGGCATTAGAGGAGGAGACTACAAGTGTTGGGTTTGAGGTAGATGAGACAGATGTAGGGCATGAAGTAGCAGAACTAGAGAGTGTTGATTCTAACTCTGAGTCTGATGAAAGCTATAAGGAAGACCAAGCAAACATTCTAATAGAACGAAGCATAGAGCAAACACAATTTAAATTGAAGAAGTTGAATATTGAAGGAAAAGCATAGGGGATGCAAATCCAACAAAGCCAAGTTGGCAATAGCAGGAAGTGCAAGGCACTAGAGAAAATTGAGAAATGGGAAAGAGATACTCCTTTCTATGGAGGCATGAAGCTTATTACCTGGAATGTTAGGGGCATCAATGCCCCTACCAAATGGCGCCTAATTAGGCATCAAGTAGATATAAGCAAAGTAGATATAGTATTATTACAGGAAATTGAGTGGAGTAAGGAGGAGTATCAAAACATAATGGAAGCCTAGAGATAGTGGGAGGGGATTTTTGTGGAATCAGATGGTGCCTCTAGCGGGTTGGATGTAATCTAGAATACCCAATCTGTCAAATGTGCTATGGTTCTTGAAAATCAGAATTGGATGGTTGTTAGATGTAGACCTGTCAATTAGAATAGAATATGTGTAGTCATAAATGTGTATGGCCCTATCTCAGATATAGCCAAAAGAGAATTATGGAGTGAAATTAGGCAGTGGTTGAAATAGTAGAGTAGTGAAAAAATCATAATTGGGACTGACTTCAATGCCACACTAGACAACTTAGAAAAGAAGTGGGGCCTACAAAATTTGTCAAGGGTTCAACTTGATTTCCAATATTTTGTAGATGAGAACAATTTGAGTGTTGTCTCAATGAAGAATGAGAGATTCACTTGGGCTAAGCGCAGGTAAGGATTTACCAACATAGCAAAAAAGTTGGATCACTTTTTCTTGTTTATGGATTGGGAGGCCACCATAGACACCTATGAGGCGGCTATCCTACCATTCACTAGTTCAAATCACTATCCAGTGTAGATAATCATAAATCCAGAATGTAACAAGGGTGGATCACCCTTCAAGTTTTAACCATATTGCTCAAAGATCCTAAATTATTTGATTTGATGAAGGTGTGGTGGAATGAGATCAAGATGGCGAACCACTCCAAGCTATACCTCTCCAGTAAAAATTTATCACACATCAAAAGCAAACTGAAGGAATGGAATCAAGAGCACTTCAAAAATATCTTTGAGGAGAAAGAAAGAGCGGAGGAAGAATTACAAAAGTTAAATGAGAATAATTGAGAACGACATGGAGTTGGCAGATTTTTAGAAAGAGAAAGAGTTAAAGACTAAGGATGCATTTAGTGTGGTGCACCTAGAAAGAGAGGAATAATAGAATTTTCAGAAATGAAGAAAGAACTGCGGATGAGGTGTTTGGAATTTTTTTAAGTTGCTTCTTGAGAATATATATCAAATTCTACTTGGCCTTGTTCTTCCTCTCCGCATATGGCCTTTGAAGATAGAATGACCAAAAACTGGAATCTCCCTCCATCGTATGCTAAATTTAATAATTGCAAGAGGCTTATGAGGCAGAGTACTAGATGGTTCCCCCCTATAGTGGGGAAACACAAGATCAGTTTCGACAATGTTGCTAGACATGGGCTGGTTGCTATTGGAGGAGTTTTAAGGACAAAGATAGGTTCTCTTGTTGCTACTTAGTCTAGATATATTAGGGATAGTTCTTGCAACCAAGTTGAGGCAATGGTTCTTTTGTGGGGTCTAAAATTTGCCCTCTTTATCAACATCCATAACCTGGATATTGAGGGTGACTCTAAACTTATTATTGACACAATTAATGGCAGCAGTAGGGTTGGTTGGTCGATAGATGGTATAATAAGGGACATTCAAAAGTTGTTGCTAGGGATAGATACTTATGCCTTAAAACATACTTTCAAATAGGGTAATAAAGTGGCTAACGCTTTGGTGGCGCTTAGTCTAGGATTAGATGGTCTCAAATGTTGGAGGAAAGGGAGCTACTTGTCGAAAAATATCCAAGCACTCCTCTAGGAGGAAAGCAAGCAACCTTTGTTTTAAATGGCTAGTTATTGGTGTACTTGGTTGTGTGTGATCCTCCTCAGTCTGATTATTTTGAGGTTGAGGTGGGGGTTTTTGGATTTAAATTTGAATTCTCTCTAGCAAGATGGGGATTTGTACTACCATATTTTTCAAATTGGTATAATAACTACCATGGTGGTGAGGCATGACTCTTGGAACTAGGTTGTGCCTTGTTGGTGTTGGTGGTGGGTCCTTGTCTCTAGGTGCTTTACAGTGTGGTGGTTTAGGATATTTTTATTGATGGGGATGCCAAGGTGGATGAGGGGGTGTGACTCTTTGGCTATCCTTGTGATGCTACTTTCATGGACCCAGGTCTCGTGGGCCATGATAATGAGTGTGCATAGTGTGTGGGGCCCAACCTACCCTTGGCTCTTGACTTGGTGATAGAGGTGGCTCTTGTTGACAAGGATGTTAATGTGAAAGGTCGTGGTGGACTTGTAGTGTCATAAAATTGTAACCGTTGCAATTTTAACCACATTTGGGGTCCTCACCTTGGCGACGACATCTCCCTCCCTAACCAGGACCTATTTTTGTATTTCCAACCCTTCTCTCTTCCTCCTTCATATCTTGTGTCTACTTTAGACCCTATCTGGGCCCCAAAATAGGGCAGGACAGGGGCGTGTCCCCCTAAGACAGTGGCATAGCACCCCTATCTCCCTAGGACAGGGGCATGGCACCCTTGTCCTCACCCCTTAGGGTGGTACTATGTTTGGTCTGCCCAATCTCCTATGCATTTCTTGTCTTTTGGGTTTGTTATTCATCTTTGTCAGCCTTCGGTGGTTGAAAATTAATCCTCAAGGAATGTATAAAAGGGAATTCAATACCCTCATTCAAGGATGGTTTTCATCGAGAAGATACAAGATTTCAAGGTCATCATCAAGCATTCAAGCATCCAAGTCTTCTTTATTTATCCATGGGAGCAACATTACAACATTCATTTGCAAGCATGTGTGTGTGTTAGGGTTTTGTCATGTTACATGCCATTTCATACAACATTTGTGGTTACATTTAAGAAGTAAAGCAATCATCATCAACAAGTTGCAAATCTGCAAGGTATACATCTCCATTGTTTACATTCAAGCATTTGCAATTACTTTCTTTCTAGGTTGATTCATAAACCAGGGTTTGATTGAGGCAAACCCCTATCCACAACCCCCCTTTCTTCTCTTTTCTATGTGTAGGTTGCAGGTGCACAGCTATAATTGCAGGTTTGGGCTTCATTTGCAGAGATGGAAGAACCCTTTTTCTTTCGCAGATTTTGTGGTGGACCATGTACATTCCCACCACAGTCCTGACGACTTTTCCCCAAATTTTCAGAGAAGATCTGTATCAGTCTAATTAGCTCAGATCCGAAGTTACCACGCGATCCCGAACTGGTAGCTCCTCATTTCACTCGTTTTCTCTCTCTTTTCCGCACAGTCAACAAGTCAACTTTCTCATTTACAAAAGAGGGTAAATCATACTTCAACCACTTGCAATCCACTCAGAATTTACATCCTTGTTTCCTTCGGATTTGGATCTAGCAGATTCAACCCCTCTTTTGAATGTAAAGTTCCTCCCAAGTGAAAATCATCCTAGTGGCTTCCTTTCTCTCTCCTAGGTGGGGAGTCACTAGGGTCCAATTTTCCACTTTACAGGACTATAATTGGGGTCCACAAATGACATGGACTCGGGTTTTAAGGGATAGAGGGGAGGATGTCATGTTCTGGTGGGTACATTGCATTTTCAAGTTGATGTGTTAGCTCTCCCATGCATGGTAAGCTTATGTGGCTCTTTCTCAAAGTTGACTTCATGATAACTAAAGGTTATCATTTTTCATGCGGAGTTAATAATAATATGACTGAGGCCTTGCAAGCTAATTAGTTTTTAGTGCTTTTCTCTTAGGGTGGTGGCAAGAAGGCCAAAAAATCTCGCCAATATATGTCATCAGGTTTACCAAAATTGGATGGAATGATCAAAACTTATGGGGGCAAAGTTTTAATTATTGCTATTATGCTTCTCCTTTTTTAAAGGTGATCCCTTCAAACTCACAACTAGCAGCTCATTTTCTCTAGTTGAGTGTTAAGTTTGTGGCTTGTCTCTGTCTTGTTTTTGTTGCATTGTTCATTATGGGTGGGGACAAAGTTTGAATTAAGCCAAGTGTGGATTCAAAATTTAAGAGTGACCTTGTTGTATGGCATGTTTGCATTGAGGGTGGGGTAGTTGAATCGTTGCAAGGAATTGCCAGGTATGATGAAAACCTTTCAATCAATTTTCTAAATCCTAGAATGACAGGAAAGTTTTGTTGGTGGGATTTCATTTGAAGTGATCAAGGACGTCATTGTTGCTACTACTGACCTATCCACCAAAGGAAGAAAATGGAAAAGGAAAATGCATGTCTCAGATAATGAGATCCTAGCCCAATTCTTTAGAGAGAAATAAGAACCCGTGAAGCCATAGTGTGGTTTTGCTTGAGAAATATTACCTAGGCCATGGAATAAAGTGTCTCGTGATCATGAAGTTTTTTACTTTAGAGGGCAGGTTTAAATTTTATTACTTCTACCATTTCCCTCTACTAAATTGTTTTCAAAATCATGATTTTCTCTCACTTTCATTTTTCTTGCTTACCTCACTTGAGAGTTTTGTGCTTGAAGCCCTGGATATGGCCAAATCCCATAGTCGAAAACCTATTCCACTTCATCAAGGATCGATCTTTTGTATGTACCAGTTTCACATGGCACTTAGCCATCCTAGGCAATTGTTAGCCCTTAGGCATAAAGCATGTCGCTCTGCTTTCCCCTTGCCACTACTATCCTTGATTCCTTGGGTGGTGGTAGAAAGAAACGCCTTAAATTGCCTCTATTTGTTTGGAAATCCTCTAGCCCTAGCTCTCTAATGACCCCTAATCTTGGCCCTATAGCTGCTCTATAGCAAACCACCTCTTCTGAGGTTCAAAAGAAAAGGTATACCCATGGGTCCTCATCCCTTGCTAAATAATAGAGAATTGAGGTGGATAGTGAGGGGGATGTGGAATTTAGGGAGGATGTTACTAGGAGCCTTAGTGCTAGATACAAGCATTTCAATAGACTGGTCGGTGGCCCGTCGAGAAGTGTTGTGAAGAATAATTTGGTTGAGCATGAGGACTCTAATGAGGGTGGCTCTGCTGAAAATGATGTTGTAGAGGAATTTGAGGAGACAGAGGATGGTACCTGGAAATCGAGAAGTTCAGCCAAATCAATGAATGAGGGTTCGAACCAAAGCCAAAGGACTACTCCCTTGGATCTGACTCAGAAAATGATGCTAGGTGAGGAGGAGATTAAAGAAGTGGATGAGAATGTTTTTGTTTCATGCAGGTCTATGGCGACGAAGTTAGATGCTTTAAAGAACAAGGTGATAAATCTAGAATAGAAGATGGACAACATCTTCAGGTTTAGTTTGCAAGTGATGCATAGTTTGACCACCTCTTTGTGCTTGATGTAAAAGAAGGTGCTTGGCAAGGATGCAAAAAATTAAGGCAACTATAAGGAAATGTTTAAGTTTATTACTTAAGACTGGAGCAATGTGCTCAAGCACGCTAATAGGCTTTAGGTTATTTTTTGGATAATCTCCTATTATTTCTTAAACTCTGGTTCGTTGTGTATTATGGTTTTATATCTATTGTTAAGACTCTAAACTCTTGGTATTTTAGCCATTGCTTATTGTGTTAATGTGTTGTTATTGTTAATATTGCCTATGGGCTATTAGTGTAAGGGCCAACACCCTTGTTTTGTTGCGTACTAATATAAAAAATATTTGTAATTGTACACTCATATTGATGAAAGGAATGAAACATGTGGTGATGCACATGAAGAAAATTATATTAGTAGCCAAATTTATATTTGACAAAATCAACACTTTATTGGCAGTAACAAAACCTAGCATTAATGTTTCCCTTAGATCACATCAATATCTATAAAATAAATTATATGAAATACTTATTGGTAGTAACAAAACCTGGCATTAATGTTTTCCTTAGATCACATCAATATCTACAAAATTAATGATATGAAATACTTATTGGCAGTAACAAAACCTGGCATTAATGTTTCCCTTAATTCACATCAATATCTACAAAATAAATGATATGAAATACATATAATTTTAATTTTTATAATAAATATAGGGTTGTTATCTTATAAATAGAAGAATAATTTAACTAACTAATTATCTCTCATTTATATCTAGATTTCTCTCTCTCTACTTTTTTCTCTCCTCCCTACCACTCTCTCCCTACCTCTCTATCCAGTTATATATCTCATTATCTCTATCTCTCACTCTCTATTTGAATTGCATTATCTCCACATCTCTCTCTATATCTCCCCATCTCTAAAGTTCTCTATCTTTCTCTCTCTCCCTCTCTCCCCTCTTCTCTATCTTTCTACCAATCTCTCTCCTATTCTCTTCCCCTCTCTCTACCTCCCCCTCTCTCCATCTCTCTACATATTTCCCTCCCTCACTCCCTCTTTTCCCATATATCTTTATATCTCTCCCTCTTTTCAGATATATATTTGTTTATCCCTATTTCTCTCTCCCTCTCTATCTCTCCCTATTTCTCTCTCTTTCTACCTCTCCCTATTCTTCTCTATCCTTCCATCTCTCCCTCTCTCCTTCTCTATGTTTTAATCTCTCTCTCTCTCTCTCTCTCTCTCTCTCTCTCTCTCTCTCTCTCTCTCTCTCTCTCTCTCTCTCTCTCTCTCTCTCTCTCTCTCTCTCTCTATATATATATATATATATATATATATATATATATATATATCTTCCATCTCTCTCCTCCATCTTTATCTCCATCTTTATTTATATATCTATCTTCTTCACTATCTATATCCCCTATCTCAAACTCTTGATCCTCCCCCCCCCTCTATCTCTCTCACTCTTCCCCCTTTTATCTCTCCCTCTTTATAGTATTATCTCTCCCCCTCTCTCTCCCTATATCCCTATTGCAAACATAACATGAGCCTATTGGTAATGGAGGCTTATTGTTTAACTAATTCAAAGATTTTCTTTCAATCATGCTTGGAATCCTATACATAAATGCATAATGGACAACATCACTTCTTCATTTAGACCTTTTTTGTGCACAAACAACGTCACTTACTAAATGGCCTTCTGATTAATCTCATGTACTACACAAATGTATGCAATAAATAGACCAAACATTTTCCCTTATTGACTTTCCATGCCTCATTGGCATACCCATTGCACACCAAGGTGCAATTGCTAGCAGATAAAAATAACAATGACCAAGATTGATTTAATTAATGTGAAAGACAAAATATTTAATTTAGAATTAACTAATTTGGTTGATAATTAACTCGGTCGATTAATTAGTCAACCAACTTAACATACTAGTTAACTAGCTTGATTGATTAATCAACTAACTTCATTATTCAGGTCAATTGATTAAACATAGAATGATACAAATGAAATGTGATTAATTTATATAATATAATCACTTAATCAACAACATCCATTAACATGATGAGATTGATAAATTGATTACATGATGGCATGGTAGTAAAATGAGAATAACTTAATAACATAATTAACTAATTGAATCAACATAATTAATTAACTATATAAATAATTGAAAAGTTAGAAAAATCTAGGTATCTAGTGTCATGAAGAGATTCATTTCTAAGATATTGAATTGCATGTCCATAGTTTTGTACAAGAGTTATTCAAGTTTCCAAAAGACACTTGATTTAATGATAAAGCCCATATTGTAGACATATAGATGATGGCGAGTTTAAATCTTCTTCAATAAAACAAAACAAAAATTATTAGAACAACTTTAAATAATACTAAATCGGCTAAGAAAAAGACATAGGACCGGTTGGGAGAACTCTTATACTAAAAGAGAAGTTTTCCAAGCTCAAGAAGAGTGGTCATCTAGCCTATACTACCATTATTGCTCATCCTCTATGGAACAAAGGGATTCAACAAACAAACCGATGTTGTAGGTAGTACTTTTAAGCTTAAAATAGCATATAAAAGAAAACCCAAGTGATTCTTTTTGCAAGATGGTATTTTTCACACTATCCTTTCTTTAGGCATGGAGTACGTTGTACATATACCTAAAAGATGTATTTCAGCGGTGAATCTCCAAAATAATCTTTTTCTCTACATGTCTTCAAGAGAGCTGCTGCTAGAAAATCTCCAAAATAATCTAGCAAACTGTATTTGTAGTCAATCTAGCCACATATAGATATTAGTTTTCTTTGTTAACTCTTTTATTCTTAGGAATGCGTTCGAGGTTTTGCACACTCAATTATTGGTATGCGGAATCAGGGCAGTGTACAAAATTGTTATACAACACATTCAGACCTTTTGGGTGATCACAACATGTGATAAGACTCCCAATTTGATCAGATTTCACTTTCTTTTTTTATTTTGTGCCTTCGTTCATAAATATCACCTGTATCTACAAATTGAATTTGGATGGTTCTAATCTTTTCAAACCTAATTGCCTTGACCATTGGAACATGATGGTGTGAGTAGGAGAAAGGAGTTACTCTATTTCTATTGTCTTAGTCATTAGAATAAACTAGCAATTGCATCTTGGTGTGTAATGGGTATGTCGAAAAAGTGTAGAAGTTCAATGAAAGAAAATTTTGACCTATTTTTTTGCATACACTTTTGTTTTACATGAGCTCAGTTGATAGAGAGCGATGAGGAGGAGAAGTTTCAGTGCACTTCAAATGTTTACTTCCATAGAGAGGGGAAACCAACCTACAAGAGACGCTATAAATTCGAATGCATCTTAGGATATCATCTATCATCTAACATTTGTTTCTTCAATATAAAACCACCTATAATCATACAACAAACAAAAAACAATCATGAAGTCTTTCAGTTCAACTTAAAACAAAATTATTCATTTAATTTACCAAATACATTACCTGAAAAAATAATTAGGCCATAATTGTCTCAAACCATGCATGAAAAATAGAATTTGTGGTGGAAAACTTCTTGAAGAAATTTGAATGATGCCTAAAACTACATTCACTATGTAGATCTCAAAAAAATACCAAATACAATGTAATGAAAAAAAAAAGAAAAAAAACTAAATATTTATCAAGAATCTCGAAATTAAAATATATATCCTAGTCTCCACATCTATTATATCTACCAACAAAATACTAGAGAATTTCATTTGTTAAGAAATCCCAAATGAAATCTGACTGCTAGATCTTAGTTGCACTTCTTTCCACTTGTTGGAGATTGTAATCTTGACTTGCACCTCTTTCCACCCCTTTCCTATGGGTCTCATTGGGTTAATGACATCTTGTATACCTTTTGGTTTTTTCTTCTCTTATTTTGGTTTGTACCTTACACCCTTTATAGGGCCAAGACATGTTAGTAAGACTAGCCTTGTTAAGTATTAACATGTAAAGTTGACATCATATCAGCTTAGTATATATGCCTTGACTAAGTCATTCTATCCTATTTTCATGTGTAGGAATGGTGTATAAATAGAGGGCATTGCTCTAACCATTTCATTTATTATCCATTTTGATTTCATCATTTCAGTACATAAGAGCACGAGCACCCCTGATACCTGAGAAAATTAGGGGTTTTTCTCCAAAATCTTTTCATTCAATATTTTTGGCTTTAGACCATCACCATATCTGTTCTCTTTCATTATCAAGAATTTCACTTCTATAATTTAAGGAACATAATTTTGTTCATGTAACCTTATCAAATTATTTAGTACCATAGTCAATCTTTCTAGCAGGAGAGCTATTAGCTTTGAGAAACCAAAAATAAAGTTTGATCGGTGGACCATGCTTGTCTCTATAATGATCATTGTTTTTGGTATGAGATAAATTTAATCTTTTTATGTAAACCATGTTACATGCATGAATTTAGAACATAGACAATGAAAAAACTTTTGCAAAATTGCTACATAAATTTGTGTCTCAAACTACGCTAAAACACCATTTTTTATAGCAATTGCATTTATATTGGAAAACTCACTTGGAGCTCGTTGTTAAACAAAAGCATCATTTTCCAACTCTTAATCTTGTAGTTTCTTTGATGATAGTTTCCAAATAAATTACATGAATTTTTTTAGGCATTCCTTGGTTTTGAGTACTATATGAAAACTGGAAGATAATTACAATTAAAAAAATTGCATAAGCTAAAAGGCATTTAAGAAAAAACACAGATCAAACCACGATAAGATCAAAATATGAAAACTTGCAATTTAGGAACACCACAGACCAATAATAGAGTACTGAATAATCTCAACGGAGTTAAGGTATTCATCAGTTAGTTTACAAAATTTTAGTTCTTAAAATGCAATCTTCAACTTGACCGAAAAAAGTTGAAGATAATAAAAACAAATGGCATTTAGTGGAAGATAGATCAAACCACTATAAGAACAAAATGTGTAAAACTAGAGGACAAAACCACGGAACAATAAAGAAAAAATAATAATTTCAAATCAGTTGGTCTTCAAAATTCTAGTTCTTAAAGTGCAATCTGTAGCTTGACTGGAAAGATCTTAAATATAAAAAAACAGGACCAAGCATTTAAAAAACTACATGCACTAAGAATTACATGTACAAGTATGAACATGGGAGTGAGAATTGTGCCCCATCCATACACTCAAGTAGATTTTGTTTTGAACAATAATCCTTTTCCTTTGTAGTAATTAAATGTATGCATGAGAAATTCCAAAAATAAATACTAGAAAACAATCGATGACCAAAATGATGTTATCTTAGGCTGATTTGAACCTATTTGGTGGTAGGTCAAGCTCTCCATAAAATTTACTCTCAAGCTCCAAATAGTCTCCTATGTTTCCAATTTATTTCTTTTGCAGCATATTCTTACGTGGATTAAAATGTTAGAACAAATACAGTAAAGAAATCAATGACCAAATTGAGACACATTAATGGAGTTGGATATTATTAGAAATCAAACCCAATACACGTATGATCGAAAAAGGGAGTATTTATTCAACATGACCCATTAATGGAGATGGGTAATTCTAAAACATGGGCACAATTGAATATCTTGTAACAAAATTCACTGCGGAAAAGAACAAATAATAAAAATATAAGAGAATATGATTGAAACCTCGAGAAACATAATGGGAGAATAAAGATAAAAGGTATTCCTCTATGATAATGGATTTGGACCATGGCATACAAAATATTCAGAGCTTCGGAAGAAAAAGTGAAAACATCAACCATTTTTAGTTGTGATCGAGCAACATCGAGAATATTAACTGTTCAAATTTATTACAAGGCAGAAATCGGTGAATGAGAAATAATAAAAATTCAACGGTTGGCATGATTTGGATCGTCTTGCTTCCTCTCTAAAAAAAATACATCATTGATATATAAAGACAGTCGATCCATTTCATATAGGGTACGTCTTGGGTGTAATAATAACTAATTTGAAAGGGGTTAGCTTGGGTTCAACAATAAATTTGAATTTGTAACTTTTTTGTAGGTCATAT
The DNA here is from genome assembly GCF_030272615.1 of Cryptomeria japonica. Taxonomy (NCBI): domain Eukaryota; kingdom Viridiplantae; phylum Streptophyta; class Pinopsida; order Cupressales; family Cupressaceae; genus Cryptomeria; species Cryptomeria japonica. The sequence goes on along the minus strand of NC_081414.1, from coordinate 93,443,184 downwards.
ATATATTGCAAATCTAAAAAAGGTTCAAATATACACTTGTACACTTGATTTAGGATGAGGAATAAAAAAACTAAAGATTGAGTCTAGATTGTTAGGATGTGTGGAAAAAGGCTTAGTCAAAGTTTGGGTTAATTCTACAAACTTCTACCATAAAACATGTTGCTTGTACATTAGTTATTGAATGTCCAACAAATGAACCAAAATGAGTCTAAAATAAAGGATGAAAGGAATAAGTAGATGCATTTTCAAAACATTATTAAATGATAAGCTAAGATAACCATATTAATTTCCATGAAAGGACCAAACTAACCCATGGGATTGAAAAAGATATTCGATTTTAGTGTACCTATATAGAAAAAATTTCATACAAGAGTCATTTTTGCATGATTTATTAATCTTTCATCACTTTTGTGTGTCATAAGTGAAGGCTGTCATCTCAAGAAGGCATTGTGAAGTTTCTGACATTAGAATAAACAAGAAAGTGGAAAAATAGATCCTCTTGTTTAAAACATTGGGTGGATTTGAAAAACCAATTGGAATCCATTAAGAATAATATAAAACTTTGTACTTATAATACAAGAAGATACCTTTTACACCAATAATTGAAAAACTAAATTAATGAAGCACATACATCAAGAATTCCAAAATAACCTTATCATAGCTAGATTTATTGACATAGAAACTTTTTCACGTTGGGTTGAATGAAATGCCTCATGTGTTATCAAAAACAATTTTGATAATTCTCTCTCCAAAACAAAAAGAAGAGGAACAATACACCCCAATCTATATTTATAATTGTCTTTGTGAAAATCTTATATATTGTATTACACAAGGAGATAAGTTTGAAATCTACACAATATACTCAAGATTCGACATTTTGAGAATATTCATTTTTTTAGAATATTTTTTATTTTGTATGCATCTTCCACTATCAACCATACATCTCTACGACAAAATCCCAACATTTTTTAAGGAAGCCAAATTTTGATATATTGGGCACTTTAAAAACTACTAAAAAGTAGCCTATAGAAGTGAAAACTTTAGAAGTGAAATATAATTAACTTTGGTTAAATTTGTGGAATGATTAATGCTTCATAATTGACATTGAAATTTTATAATGGTGAATTACATAATTTATTTGAATTTTGCATATTCACATTATTGTGAACACATAAGGAAATGTGAAGAATATATGTATAAAACTTGGATTAGATGAAGACTATCAATAGAAGAATATAGATGAGATAAGTCCAAGTTTATAAATTGTTCAATGGATGTGTGGGAGTTCTTCTAGAAATAAATATGTATTTTTTCAACATCTATATTTTGAATCAAATTCCATGATCTTGATGATGAACCATAAATTGTAATCTAAAACATCAATAACAAAAAATGACTACACAATTATATCCAAAAATATTTTCAAACATTCATAGTGATGGATAGTAATCATAAAGTTTGGGTTGAAAAGCATTGAAGGATTAAAGGTGTAGATGGTGGTAGTCCTAGAAAGTAGGTGATTAACAAACATCCTAGGTGACTATTATTTTGAAATTTTGAAAATTGGTCTCTTCTTAGGCAAGAGCAGTGTCAGTTAGCAATGGCTATGGGCATTCAAATTGTGTTGGATCGATCACATCTTATTAATTTATGAGGTGGTGGTTAGGTTGGTATATGGTGACGGTTGTAGTTAGTTGCCTATTCTTTGTTTAACCAAGGTGGTGTATATAGGTAGTGCAAAGCTTTGAAGGTATGTTTATTAAAAAAAAAATGTTGTTGATTTTTCCCAAGTAAAAAGATAGATAGCCAACACTATCAATGAACTTATATCACATTTTGGTCCGATCACATCTCATTAACTGTCAGGGTGGAGTATAGATTGGCAATTGGTAGCAGTTGTGGTTAGCAGCTAAGTGGTTAAAGTTAGTAAGGTGGGAGCTAGTCGTTTTCTTTCCATAGCTAACAAGATAGTGAAGATCATAACTAAGGGATAATTCTACAAAAGCGACACGAGGGATAAGGTTTCAGACGCAAATAAAAGATGATTATCATGGACATTGTTTCAACTCAGGGTCGTCTTTCTTTGGTCAACCTTATGGGGGTCTTGGATAGCGAGTCTGATTCTAAGAGACAAATCAACAAGTACTTGGTGGGCATTATTTGAAACTTAATCCACATGTATTGAAATCAATATTGCATTTAATAAGGCAGGTTACCTGATTCACACAAGTTTGTAGTCATATCAAATCAAAATTAAGTTTGATATGCATTTTTTGAAGCACTTCAAAGTGGAGGAAAATACGGCATCGTGTCGAATATTGATGAAGTATTTAATTGTTTCTTATTTGAGAAGATATCAAATATAGGAAATCTTCATATTTAATCCTCCATTGGGCCAACAAAATCAGTAATTGTTTTGTTTGGGCTATGCTTTGATAGCTATCAAAGATGGTCTCTCCTATTAGACCGGTTTCAAAGAAGAGAGATGGTTTTCTCAGCGTAGTGACTAACAAGCGAGTGCTAGAAGTGAAAAACCACTCTCATCATTTGTTTATTCACAAAGTCAAAAGGATTTTGGGGGGTAAATTTATAAGGGTAGAACAAAGATACAGAGTTAACACAGGTATACCAGCCTTCTTTCTAGCCACTGTACTGTGGATGGGTGAGAGTAAGGTTTTAGCAAAGGAGTTGTGTAGAAGGGTTTTTAAAAAGGCTTTCCTTGGGGATCTAGATTGAGTGCTTCACTATGTGGATGCAATTTGACCATCCCATACCCCAAGCATCACTTCCACATTAGGTTTGTTGGGGAATTGGTCCCAAGATTACATGTGATTATCAAGGGAGACATGTCATCACACATAAGGAGACCCATTGTCCATCTGAATCTAGATTTTCTAAAGTAACTCATGGGCTTCACTCTTGAAGGTTTCTTGGTGGATACTATTGGAGATGTTGTAGATGAACAAGCAGACTAGGTCATGGAATTTAAGAAGGATGAGGATATTGATGGAATGGGTGAGACTCTACTGATAGTAAACCAGACTTGGAGATGGAAGATTTGGTTATAGGAATGGCTCTGACTATTGGGCATTCTCAAGCTCAATCTTCGGTGGTGGACGAGGCAGGTCCTTCTAAAGTCCATGCTCCTCCGAGCTAATTTGTCTCAAATTTAATGGTCTTAAATATGTTTTTTTGTTCTATCTTGCTCTATTTTGCTCTACTTTACCCTTTTGCAAGAATATGTTACAAATGTTCTGCTATACCTCAGCTTCTTTGGCCGAAATTTTGGTTATTAGGAAAGTGGGTAATTTCGATTATTAGGACTGGGGGATATAGGTTGATCTCTTTGGTTCAAACTCTCTTGCTTTTTGGAATAGACTCGGGGCATTATCCATTGAAATGTAAACTTGTGATATATATTATTATAAAAAACTTCGGCCTCGACCTTTTATCAATAAAAAAAAAAGTAATATATAAAAAATATGATCAAATATATTTAAAAACTAATAAATAAGTTTTTATTTTTATATTAAAAGCAACAAAACAAAGGTGATGTACCTATAACATAAATACATTGGTTATAATATAATCTAAATATTTGAAAATTTTACTTTAACAATTACTCGCTCATGATCTAACATATTCCATAGTTTATACTTCCCTCTATCATATCAAACTTATATTTATTAGAATATAAAGTCTATAAAATAAATTTATTTTAAACACTTTAAAGTATGAACACATATTTATGAAATAATTATGTATCCAACAAAATACTATTTTTAGTTAAAATATAAGTACACTTTAATTCAACATGTAATCATATTACATTTTGAAATTAACTTCTCTAACCCAATACACTCATGGACTATTAATAATATGACAATTCCACATTTCACTCAAACTTTCAAGTATGATTGTTACCCACATTTTTAATTGAAATAATTTTCAAAAGGCTAATTACTATAAATAAAAAAATCACTAGATTGGTTAGTGGGTAATATTTTGTGACCATCATTATTTTCAAATTTGGAAAGCATGTTACTTTGACAATTTCCATGTTTGGTATGACATAGACAAGTCTGGAATCAAATTGATTTTAATAATGAAAGAAAACAAAAGTGACCACAAAAGGCATCAACTTTAAGAAAGTAATAATAAGGGTAATGTATAACTTAGGAATGATAAAACCAAAGCATTTTTTCTACATGTAAATCTATGAACCATTCAAGGTGGTAGGTCCATCCACCAAACCAATGGATAAAACTAGAGCTACTATTTTATTCATTTCCCTTGGGAGGAACTCCCCACCGGCATAGGACACATGGTTTTATTACTTTGATGTACAAAGTAATAATTACATTCTCATTGTAGAGGATTCTCCCACATCATCACCAAAGCCAAACTACCAACCTTAATTACATTCTCATTGTACAGTAAACCCTCATCTCCATGGGAAATCTATAATATAATGGAAATTTAAAGTTCGAGCATTTTCAAGTGTGTATATCGTTAAGTTAATATTACTGTTGGACCGAATTTTCATTAACGTGTTATTATTCAATTGCTTTTCCATCAATTATATCTATGAATTTTTTCTTTAGATTTTTTTTATAAATTTTTCAATAGTTAAGATGCATGATTTTTTTGTTTTTAAATTACAGAAATTGTTTTTCTTCAATCTAATTGGCTCAAATAATTTGCATCTTCTTTCCTAATGTCCCGGATCAATTTTAGGCAAATTTTTAGGTCATTAAAATAATATTATATTATTGATTTTGTTTTTATTAATTCTTTATTTACCATTGAATAGATTATGGAGATATGTTATAGTTGTCTTTTTATAAAACTTAAAATTATGTAATAGTATTTTAAATGTAGATATATGTTTTTTTTTATTTGATTTCTATGATAGCTTTAATTAAGTGGAAAAATGTTGAAAAAAAAAATAGTTATGTTATCTTTGAATTACAAGTGAATAATTCGTTATTTTATTTTTTATTTAAAATATTTTATTAATACTTTTTATTGAATAATTATTTTATTTTGTAATAGTAATATGATAAATATTTTTCTTACGTCTATATTCAACCCCAATATTTATTAAGTTAGGATTAATATTTTAATTTAAACCCTATTCATAACTCTATATCAAATCATAACATTAATATTGAAAAAAAACTTGAACCATAATCCTAATTTAACATTAAACCAAATTAAACACCAACACTAAACAAATGAACCTTAACCCTAATCACAACCCTAAACCATATGAAACCATAACCCTAACCTTAAACCAAAATGAATCCTTACCCTAACTCTAATTGATTTTCTTCTATCTAATTGGCTCAAATAATTTGCATCTTCTTTTTCTTGATGTCCTAGATCCACTCTAGGCAAATGTTTAGGTCATTAAAATAATATTATATTATTGATTTTGTTTTTATTAATTCTTTATTTACCATTGAATAGATTATGGAGATGTGTTATAGTTGTCTTTTCTCAAAACTTAAAATTATGTAATAGTATTTTAAATGTAGATATATGTTTTTTTTAATTGATTTCTATAATAGCTTTAATTAAGTGGAAATATGTTGAAAAAAAAAATCTTTCTCAAATATATTTTTTAATTTTTTTGTTTTATTTAAATTATTGTATTAGTTATTACATTTATCATGTTAGATTCATCACAAGAAATATTTTTTATTTTATTATTATTATTTATTAAATAGTTATGTTATCTTTGAATTACAAGTGCATAATTATTTATTTTATTTTTTATTTAAAATATTTTATTAATACTTTTCATTGAATAGTTATTTTATTTTGTAATAGTAATGTGATAAATATTTTTCTTACGTTTATATTCAACCCCAATATTTATTAAGTTAGGATTAATATTTTAATTTAAACCCTATTCATAACTCTATATCAAATCATAACCTTAATATTGAAAAAAAATTCAATTTGAACCATAATCCTAATTTAACATTAAACCAAATTAAACACCAACACTAAACAAATGAACCTTAACCCTAATCACAACCCTAAACTATATGAAACCATAACCCTAACCTTAAACCAAAATGAATCCTTACCCTAACTCTAAACCAAATGTAATTCTAACCCTTAAACAAATTATTAATCCTAAAACTAACACTAAAATAAATTAAATCCTATTCCAAATATTGAATGCTAACCCCAAACCAGATTAAACCCTAATCCTAAACCTAATTGAATATTCTACCAAATTAAATTGTAGAATATCATAATAAGTATAACTTTTTATACCTTAAATTAAACTAAATCAAATTATTAATATACTTTTTATAATAACTTAAATTTAAACAAATCAAATTAATTAAATAATATAATCTAACAACTTAATAATTAAATCAAATAAATTAAAGTAAACTAAATCAAATAAAATTAAACTAAATTAATTAACTTAAATTAAAATATTTTAATACTATAATATTATATAAATAGTAAACTTTATCTAGTATTTTATTCTAAATCAAGTTGAATGCTAAACCTTAACCTAATTTAAGACTAAGCCAAACTAAACACTAACAAAAACCAAATTGAGCCATAAACAAACCCATAACAAAATTTTAAACCACAACTCTAACCTTGCACCAAATTGAACCCTAACCATTAACCTAATAATTTAACTTTAATTTTGACAATTTGACTCTAATAATTTATCTTAAATTTTGACACTTTGACTCTAAACCAAATTGTACCATAATATTAACACCATACCAATTAAATCCTAACCATAAACCAAATTTAACCCTAGCCCTAAAAATAACCTTAACCATGATTGAACAATAAACTCAATTCAATTGTAAACAAATTCTACCCTAAACCAAACTCAAACTTCAACCTATACAAAATTGACCCTAAACCCTAAATCAAATCTAACTATTAACCAAATTAAATCTTAACCCTTACCCTAATTAAAAACTAAAGTAGATCGAACCCTAATCTTAAATAAACACTAAACGAAAGTGAACCCTAATCCTATATGAACACTAAAGTAGATTGAACTACAACACTAAATGAAATTGTACCCTAACCTAAATACTAAATCAAATTGAGCACTAACCTTGAACCCTCACATTAAAGTTATATTACAATTAGGGTTATAATTTAACAATAGCTACTATTATATATTAGCACTAAAGTTTTGGTAAAATTAGGATTAAAATTTAATAATGGCTACATTTCAATTTAAATTTTGATTTAACTTAATTTTTTATATATATTAAGATCATTTTATTAAATTTAAAATATTTCAATTACAAAACAATTTATTCTTTAAAATTTATTTAAGTAATTAATTAGAAATAAATTATTAAACTTATAAATATAAGTTTATTTATATAAATTCATTTTTTATGTTGTTGCGGATGCTACATTATTTTTTTAAGAAATTAGTATTACAAATGATTAATACGCTCCTTAGTTACAATTGTGCAAATACCATTTGGAGATAAACATAGGTGTGAAGATTTGATGTCTAAGCCTCTCTTTTGTTTAATTTATATGTACTAGTTTGATTGAATTATTCTATTACTTATTGATTCATTATAATTAATTAATACAGTATAAATTGTTAATCTCTTTTATTTGCTAATTGTTAATCTCTTTTATATATTAAATTACTATTACAAATCTACATGGCAAGTACTCGCCACTACATGGCACTTGTTAAAGAATGCTTCTTTCCAAACATGGATTTTGTTTATAAATTTGGATTATTAGCCACTCAAACTCATTTCTTATTAATAAGATATATTAAGTTTCTATAATTCTATTTTATGTAAAGTTTTTTGTTTTTTTTTATCGGTAATTGGCCAAAGCCTAAATAGCTTTTGACTGGAGCTATGAACCAATGGGGACACACTAGGGGGCCCCATCCCCATTACATATATTTGAATTATTATTATTATGTTTGATTAGATTGACCCCAAGACCTTCCCTATCCTATGGAAGGCCAAGAGTCACAACTTAGAATTCCACTTCAGATGTCCCTATTGGGAATTGAACTTGGGTCTCCACAGTGAGAACCCAGTGTTTTAACCAGTTAAGCTCAACCCCTTGGACTTTTATGTAAAGTTTTTTAAATATCATTCGTTTAAATCAAATTCCATATTTTATCATTAGAGTTCAAAAAATAAATGATAAATTTTAGATTAAACATGTTCATTAAGTGGAAGGAAGAGCAGTGGGTGATCAATTCAGTAAGCAATTATGGTCTATAATCTATAAAAAAAAATTGAATGATAATGAATTGTGAAATGTAATTTAAAAGATTAATGTAAAAAAAAATCTAACATGATATATCATTATAAACTAAGTTGGCACTCAATGAAATTGGACTACTCTTAAATATCATTTAGTTTAATGGTCAATATTTTTTTAACATGATTATATACCACTTTTTGATGTGGATAAGGTGTAAAATTGCTATTGACTATTTGACAATTAAAATATTATATATTTTATTATTATGAAAAGTGGTAAATATTATATTAAATAAAAAATATAATCCATTGTTTAGATTAAAATTGAGTCGAAACGCATCACATCCCAAAAGTCAAAGCTAGAACAAAAAAACAACCATAAAAAACAGATCATCACATTGCTAATTCAACAAATCTTTATTTTTAATAGGAGGAGGAGGGGTATCCTTATATCAAGCAAATTTCTCTAACCATCTAAGAGATCTTAGCCATCATCTACGCAAATAGAAGACACAAGAAAGTCTAGGTAGAGGAACTTCCTACTTTTAAGCCAACACAATCATCATGATGAAACTCAAATGTAAACGTTTACCACATAGTAAGAAGACTAGCCACATGACAATAAGACTAGCAATAGTGTTGGTGATGAAAAAATACTATGATTTTTTGGGGTCACATCTATTTGGCTATGACTATGGACATGATCATGCACACTGTACATAATAGACAACAAATCAGCAATAGTACAAAGTGCATTTGCCTAGTGCTCTATAAGAATTTGCAAGTGCAAATATTCTAGGGCCACTTTCTTAGCTTGAACCTATAGTGGTAACATGACATTAGAGAATATAATTGCTTTAACATAATTTTTTAAAAAGGTGTGCACAAAAGATCATAAAAGTTAAAAAAAAATTATATCTTTCCATATTGTAAAAAGAATATCAACTTTGAAGTCAGCCATACCTATAAATATCTCATATGCATTTTGGTTTAATCACCTATAATTAACATCTCATTTTTATTCACACATATTCCCATACACTTGATCTATCCATCTAATTATCCATAATAGTATATGCATCGGTTCTTAAACTCTATGTTTATAATTTTATGTTCCATGTATTTTATCTGAGGTCAAGTCCACAATCATGGTGCCAACCTCATAACTATGAACTCAACTCACCTAAATTTAAATTGTCCTATTCACCTCCTTTGTCTTTCTCTATTGTGTCAATATATTCTTTTGCTTGTTTATGTAATTTATTATGTATTGGTATACAAAAGATTCATTTTCATTCATTTTAGAGAATACACACATTCAATTATCTCTCATTTTAGTATTATTTGGAAGGTCATTGAATACTATTACATTTGTATTTGGTACTTAAAAAGGAGTGACAAGTCTAATTTCTAGGAAAATAATTAATTGCGGGTCATTAAACTAGAAAACAATTCATATATTTAAAGTACCCAAATCCATGAACATAGTGATTCATATCTTACATAGTACAAACTTTTAGCATATATTACTATCGGCGTAACCATGTTGCACCTCCATTTGGTGCAAGCGCTAGTATATATTTGTCTTGTTCAAGTCTGGTATGCAATCTCAAGAGTTAAGAGGGAGCTCTCTTTGTCAAAGAGATAATCTTTAAATCACTAGCTAAACCTACCAATTTTTTATTTTTTTTTAGATATCAAAAAAGTTGTGATTTAGGTTAATTCAATGAAATCTATATAATTGAGAATTGTTTAAAATTGTGCTTGATTTTATATTTACCTATATTGTGGGTTCATTCCCAGCGAGGTTTTCAACACACAAAATTCTTGATGTTATGTGTGTTTATGTTGTGTTGTTGATTTGTGCTTTCATGTTTAATTATCAAACTTGAGAATAAGTTTAAGTAGTGTGAGTTTTTGTGACAACTAATTCACCCCCCTCTCAGTTGTCTACCCTATTTTCATCAATCGATATCAGAGTAGGTTCCTTTGAAGATGCTTAATCACTTGAGGTGATCCGGGATGGCAACGTACAAGAAGGACAGTCCGAGATTTGATGGTACCAACTACTCTCTTTGGAAGAATTGCATGGAGTGTCATCTCAGATGCAGTGGTGAACCTTACTGGGATATTACTAAAATAAAGTATACCATTCCTGGGAATGGTCCTTCAACTCTGGATAAGATCAAAAGTATTGAGTACAATATTAGGGCTAAGGAAGAATTGTTGAGTGCTCTGACTGACTCCGAGATGACAAATGTTATGGAATTGCAGACTGCTCATGAGATCTGGAAGAAGTTGGAAACCTTGTATGAAGATGATAGTTACGTGAAGATTGCCAAGTTGCAGAGCCTAAAGGGAAAATATGAGATGTTGAAGATGAGTGAAGATGAGAACATCACTTCTTACATGTAGAAGGTGAATGAACTTGTGTGCAATATCAGATGTGTCGGCGGGAAGTTGGAAGAATCAAAGATTGTTACTAAAGTGCTCAGATATTTACCTACATCCTACAAGCATAAAGTTGTTACTATTGAGGAGATTAGAACTGTGACAAAGGTAACTGGGGACATGTTGATTGGTAAGATTTCAGCCTTTGAGATGATTGAGTTTGGTGATTCTCTTCCTAAGGTAGAATCTACATTCAAGGCTACTGTTTTCAGAAAGGATAAGCAGAGATATGATTTGGGAGAAAGTTCTTCAAGGGGGATGTCCAGATACGAGAAGGAGAGGAAGGAAATTGAAGATGAAGAGCGAGATCTTGAGGACCTTGAAGTCCTTATTTCTAAAATATTACCCAAAGGAGTAGGTAAGTATGAAGGAAAATTACCTTGTAAATGTTTTTCTTGCAATAAGATAGGTCATTTTGCCTCAAGGTGTCCGAAAAAGAGTTCCTAAGTCAAAACCTAACAGACCTAGATTTCAGAAGAGATGTTATTATGCTGTTGATGAAGGTGTGACAAATGATGAATCTAATAAAGGAGGTACAAGTGATAATGAATGGGTGTTTATTGCTATCAAGGAAGATGACCCAATGCCTACTGACTCTGCTAGTTGTATGAAAGTGGAAAGATATTTGGCTGCACAAGTTGAAGAGAAAGATGGATGGGTGATTGGCAGTGGCTTCTCTCACCATATGATGGGTGATAAGAGTAAGTTTGTGAGTTTGGAAAAGCATGAAGGTGGCGTTGTGAAGTTTGGTGATGATAAAGCTGGTATAATCCACGATAGAGGATCCATTTCTCTTGATGGTAAGAACAATATTGATGATGTCTTGTATGTAGAAGGTCTAAAGCATAATCTCTTGAGTTTTGGACACATGGTTGACAAGGGATATGATCTTCAATTCAAGAATGGCAAGTGTATAATCTTGGGTAGCTCCAGAATTGAGATTGCATCAGGTACAAAGACTAAAGGTAATATCTTTCATTTAAATAGTGCTGGTAAAAGATGTTTGATTGCTCAGGTTGATGAAAATTGGTTGTGGCATAGAAGAATGTGTCATGTGAATTTTGATAACATTGTTAAGATAAGTTCTACTCAGGTTGTGAGAGATCTTCCTAGGTTGATAAAACCTACTAACACTATTTGTAAGGAATGTTAGTTCGAGAAACAAACCATAGCTACTTTCGGGAGTAAGAAGAATTGTTCAAGTGGTTTATTGGATCTTGTGCATACTGATTTGTGTGGTACTTCTAGAGTTAGAAGTTTGCATGGAGACAAACATTTCATGTTGTTGATTGATGATTATTCTAGGATGATGTGGGTTACTTTCTTGAGGGAGAAGTTTGAGGCTCTAGACAAGTTCAATATTTTCAAGGCTATGGTTGAGACAAATATAGGTTTGAAGCTGAAGTGTCTGAGATCTGACAAATGTGGTTAATCCACTTCTAGTGAGTTCAATGCATTTTGTGAAGAATATAAGAAGATAGTTGCCTACTCTGAGAACCCCTCAAAAAAATGGAGTTGTGGAAAGAAAGAACAAAACCATTCAAGAAAAGGCTAGGACAATGATGTTGGAGGGAAATGGTTCGCATGTGTATTGGAGAGAAGTTGTGAGTACTGTTGTTTACACTCTTAGTTGGGTGCATATCAGAAGTTATACCAGTAAGACTCCTTATGAATTGTGGTTTCGTCATGCTCCTCCCGTTAAATATTTTAGAATTTTTGGAAGTAAGTGTTATATCAAGAAGGATGAAGATCTAGGAAATTTTGATGCTAGATGTAATGAAATAATTTTTCTTCATTATTCTACCAAAAGAAAGGCCTATCGGTTGAATCATTTTGAAAAATAGATCATAGGAGATAGAAATAAAGGTGTTCAAACAAGAAGATGAATTCTTGAAGATCAAGTTGAGCATTGTTTGATTTCAAAGATTGAACCTAAGGATGTAAATGAAGCATGTAGAGATGAAAATTGGGTAAAAGAAATGGAAGAAGAATTGATGCAGATTGAAAAGAATAATACATGGGATCTTGTTCCTATACCTAAGGACAGAAATGTAATTGGAACCAAATGGGTCTTCCAGAACAAATTGAATGAGCAAGGTGAAGTTGTTAGAAGCAAAGCAAGACTTGTTTTTAGAGGATATTCACAAATGGAAGGAATTGATTTTGGAGAAACTTTTTCCCCTGTGGCAGTAATTGAAGCTATAAGATTGTTTCTTGCTTTTGCTGCTTATAAGGATTTTGAAGTTTATTAGATGGATGTCAAGTCAACATTCCGGAATGGTGAATTGGAAGAAGAGGTGTACATTGAGCAACCAAGTGGATTTTAATTGTTTCATCAAGGAGAAATGATTTGTCAGTTGAAGAAAGCTTTGTATGGACCGAAGCAAGCCCCAAGAGCATGATATGCCAGATTGGATAAGTATCTACTGAAGCTAGGATTTAATAAAGGTATTGTTGATAGTAATATGTACTTCAAGATTGATCATGATAACATTTTGATTATTGAAGTTTTTGTTGATGATATTATCTTTGGATGGAATGATAAACTGTGCAAAAAGTTTGCTAATGAAATGCATAATGAATTTGAAATGTCTAAGATTGGAGAGATGAAATTATTTTTGGGTTTGCAAATCACACAGTCAGAAAAATGAATCTTTGTATCTCAGTCCAAGTATGCAAAAGAGTTGTTGAAGAAGTTTGGAATGGAAGATTCAAAGTTGGTTGGTACTCCTATGGTGACCGGATGTAATTTGACTAAATATGATGATTCCCCTAAGGCAAAACAGACTAGATACAGATCTATGATTGGTGGATTGCTCTATTTGACTAAGACCAAACCTGATATCATGAATGCAGTTTGTCTCGTTGCTAGATTTTAAGCTGATCCTAAGGAATCTCATGTTGTAGCCATCAAAAGAATTTTTAAATATTTGAAAAGAATAGTTGATTTTGGTTTGTGGTATCCTAGAGATGATGATTTTACTTTGAGTGCTTTCACTGATGTTGATTGGGAAGGAGATGTGGATGATAGGAAGAGTACTAGTGGTGGTGCATTTTCCTTGAGAAAAAGATTGTTTTCATGTTTGAGAAAAAAACATAATTTTATATCTCTATCTACTACAGAGGTAGAGTATATTGTTGCATCAAACAACTGTACTTAGGCAGTATGGATGAAGCAGATGTTGAAGGATATCAGAGTAGTGTATGATTAGCCAATTTCTATCTACTATGACAATTCGAGTGTAATTAACATTTCTAAGAATCTGATGTTGCATTCAAAGACTAAACATATATCCATCAAGTTTCACTTTTTGAGAGAAAAGGTAAATGAGAAGGAAGTCATATTGGAGTATGTGTCTTCTAAGGAATAGATTGTAGACATCTTCACGAAGCCTTTACCTAATTAGGATACTTTTGAGTATCTTAGAGGGAAGTTAGGGGTGATTGCCACTCCTAATCAGAATTAAGATGCATTGGTAAGCATCAATCTGGTGCATTTCATAGTCATGTCTTCTTATCCAGATTGATGATAGGTGGGTGCTAGCCAAAGGGAGTAGTCAATTTTGTTAGTCAAATATTCAGATTTGGGGAGAAGAGTCAGTTTTGTGTTTTGATTGCAAATATGTGCCTTTTCCATTGATTTCAAAGGGGGAAAGAGTCATGTGAAAAACTATGAAAAGATGAAAAAATGAGAAGAGTAGTGTGAAAGGTCTAAGGGGAAGCTGTTGATTTTTTCTTTCTTTCTTTGTCATTGATTGTGTCAGTTTCTCACATCATATGTTGCCATCAATGTCAAAGGGGGATATTCTTGGAAGAATGTTGCAAATATATGCTTGAGAGATATTTGAGAGATGTGTTGTCATTGATGTCAACATATTTATCTGTCTGAGATAGTGATGCAATGAAGTTTGGTGAGTTAGTTTGTTTAGAATAGTAAGTATGATGAAGATCAGAGTTTGCAGATTAAAGGGTTTGTAGAGAGTCGTCTGTAGTAGATTTAGTTCAAGTTTCAAAGGTCTGCATGGAGATTTGGTTGAGTTATGGGTATCTATGTTGTGGTTGACTTTTTAGTTGTTCAATGGTGACAGAGTGACAGTATTTTGATCTGCATTGCTCTGCATTGTAATATCTTGTTCTACGGATTTGGAGGTATGCTTGGGACATTAGTGTGTGTCCTAAATTCAAGTGGTTCATGGTTTGGAGGTTCGCAAGTGATTTTTCAAGGTTGACAGTCATTGCAATTAGTGTTCCTGAGGTTCGGTATGAAGATGTTGGTGATTCTAGTAATTTGTGTTGGTGCAAAGATTGCTATGGTAATTCATGATTCTTGTGGATGTCTCTGGATCATGTGCCTTTTGTGTTGGTGATCTGCATTGATCGTTGAACTTGAAATTGATGTTTTTATTCGGTATTTCGATGTTCTTCATGTTATTGGGTGACCGGATGCTTGTAACATGTTGCAGATGTTCGAGGCATAATTATTGAAGGTGTAATATGTTTGAGGTGGAAGATTTGGGTCCATGCTATGTCTTGATTGACATTGCTTGGTCCGCATGTAATATTGTATTGAGTGTGGTTGTATTTTTGTAATTAGGTGGTGAGTGTTGAGCCGACCTCGATGATTTATCTAGGGTTGATGTCATGTATAAATAACTATAATAATTTTATGTTTGAGTGTGGTACATGGATGAGTGTGAGTGTGTATGTGTACTAAATGTATACATCTTTTGAAGGAAGAGAAGAAGTATGAAGAAGAAAGTTGTTTTGTGCTTCAATGGAATTGAACTAGGTATTAAGGAGATGCTATTTCTTAGTTCATAATTTTCAAAAGTGATTCATGATTGTTTGTACAAGCAGTGAGCCTTCCTTGGGCAATGAGCCTTTTTTATTTTGAGCAATGAGCTCTAGGCAGTGAGCCTAAATGCATGTGTGTTCCCCATTATAATACTTCTAACAGAGTATACCTATATTGTGGGTTCATCCCCACTGTGGTTTTTCCTCTAACAAGGTTTTCCACGCACAAAATTCTTGTGTTATGTGTGTTTATGTTGTGTTGTTGATTTATGATTTCATGTTTAATTATTAGACCTGAGAATAAGTTTAAGTAGTGTGTTTTTTTGTGACAACTGATTCACCCCCCCCCCCCCTCTCAGTTGTCTTCTCTATTTCCATCAAGTGAAGGAATTATGTTGGAAGGGGGTGATGTGGATGTGGAGGTGAGGTCGTTTATTTTAAGGAATGATGATACAAACCCTGTTGCGAGGACAAAGGAAGCAAGGCTCGGGTGGGACAATTTGAAGGATTACATAATAGGAAGGGAGGTGGAGATATGGATGGTGAGGGGAAAAAAGCAAAAGGATGAATCAAAGAAGGTCGATTTCGACCATGAGGACTTCTAGGTGAACGGGTTGGGTAGAAATAAAATGAAACTTTTAAAAACTTTGAGTTTTTATGTTTTTGATGACATTTTTTGCATGCTGAATGTTTATGTTGGTCAAGTTTGAATTGGTAGTTGCCAAATTTTGGGACAGCAGGGTAGTAATAGTTTATAGTAATTCCTTCGTGAGTGGTGTAATGTGGGTTTTTGGTGGATCTATGTGACAAAGATTGGTTCAAGAGTTTACCCCAATTTTTCTTTACTGGATTTATTATTGTATAAACTTTTATGGTATTAATATAAAAATACAGTTTACTGATAATAAAAAAATTTGTTTTCCCTCAAAAAATTCAATTAAAATTCACTTCCCGCTAATTCTAATTCCATTTAATATTTTTGAAAACCTAAATTCAATATAAATGACATTTCATCTAAATTTCCTACATCACATGTCGAAATTGCTAATTGCCACTAACTCTCAATCAGTCCTCAATCACTTTTTTTTACTGATCAATGGATTTAGTCTTTAATACAATAAAATTATTTAACAATTCAACAATTTATCTTAACTAATCAATCAATTCAGTTCCACTCTCAATTAAATCTCTTGACTAGTCAATCAAGTGAGTTATTTTCTCTATCAAATTCAATAAAGATCAGTAATTGTCTCTCACCAACCTGTCCCATTGAATCTCAACCATTGATCAGTCTTGTCTTGAAATCAATCTTAGCCATCAAATCAAATCTTTTGAACTCTATAAATTGAACATCAATCCTCATTATCAATAACCACTATCTTCATAATTCTTGTGTTTACATCTTGTAGGCTTTCGCGAAGTGCAGCTCTGAGAGCCATCACCCACACAAGAAGAAGGAGAACATGTTGGGAAAATAGGTGTTTTACACCTTTCGTAATAATGTTTATAATTGTAATATATTTTTTTATAATGTGAGTTGCACATGGAGATGTAAAGTGTAGAGATTCCCTTGAAATATTCTCAAGGCCACTTGATGAGTTGTATTGTAACATTGAAATATATTACATTGTATTATTTAATATTGGACCCAAAGTAATTTTTAAAAAGTACCCAATATTAGATGTGGGGTCAATGGAGTATTTAGCACATGGTTTTGATGTAATACCAATTGGTGGTATTGTGGGAGTTTGTGTCTATAAAAGCAACCACAAGGGTGGTTGTTTGGGTAAGCCAAGGTTAGCATTTGTGGAGGTTGGAAGCATGGCATAGTATGTGTGGTTACATGCTTGTTCACATGAAGTGCTTGTTGATGGTTGGGGTTTTGAAAGCTTTCATGACTATATTTTTAATGGTACATTGTTGATAGTACATAGTGATAGATGTTTTTGGAGGTTGGGTTTTTCTCTCATGAGGGTTTTATGAGGGTATATTTTGTGTCATCTTTGATTGGTATGTTGTCTATTCTTTGCATGTGGATTTTATGTGTTTGATTGATTGAAATTTCAATTGATTTATTTGGAAATTGTCATATGTGTGGATGCAAATTTCCTTTTAAGTGGTATCAGAGCTATGGTTTATGGTGTTATGACCCTAGGTGTTGAATTTGTGAATGAATCTAAGAATATAATATAAGGCAAGATATAAGGGTTTGTTGTAGGTTGTGGGGTTGTCGATTTGTGGGCATTTTTGCAGATATGATTTTATTAAAAAATGTTTCAAAATGGGTTTCCATAGATTTGCTTTATGGGGGCTTTGGGAGTGAAGTTTTACATTTGACTCAGTGGGACAAAACAAACCTCATGGTTGTGTTTAGGGAGCTCGGGAGATGAATTTTGATATAAAATTTGACCCTATTTGGTGACATAGAGTTGAGATGCAAATTTTTTAAGATGGTATGGTCATATAGTGATGTCATTAGAAAATAAAAATTAAAAAAAATCCTACATATAAAACCCTAGTTGGATTTGTTGAAAATTTGAAAAATAAGCAAGGGTGATTTGAAAAGGTTATTAAAAAAATTGAAAAAAATTATTATGGGGAAGCAAGGTCCGTAGACCTCATACCCTCACCCACCCTACGCAAGACCTGGTCCACAATGGTACCATGGTACCACTGACACTGATGGTACCGATAGGACCAAGGGTCCCATTTGGTACCGATCAGTATTGGGGGTACTAGGGAACCTTGTGGCCACCCCATGGGGTGTGGGCTAGGCCCCACACATGAGGGTTCAATATTTTTAATAAAATAAAATAAAATTATCCACTAGTTCAAAACAATTAAAAGAAAAAGAAAAAATTTCGCCACAAAAAGTATTATTTTTTTAAAAAAACTTTGAAATAATAAAATGCCTGCCTAATGTATTATTATTTGACAATGAAATAATATGCCATTTTTGATAAATGATCAGGTTCAGGACCCAATAAATTTATTATTTAAAAATTGAAAATTAATTTTGATGGCATATTGTGCAAATATTTTGGAATTCATATTGAAAATATAACCCAATAAGCTATTTTTTTTCTACGTAGCATAACTTTGGCATATGGGGTCAGATTTTTGACTTCTTATAGTTGTTGGAAAGGTGACTCAAACAACTACACAATGATGCGATTAATTTTTCTAGACTTTGTTGTTTAGATAGTGAAATATTAGCTAGAAGTGGCCAATACCTTTATGACTCTGAGAAGTCACAACTTGAGCATATAGAGTTAGATTTTGGAGTTCAAATAGTCGACAAAAAGCTCTTGTAGAGAACTACACTTTGGTTTAGATTTGAAGTGAGTTTGACATGATTTATTTATGGATTCTTTTGACTATGGTGACATTATGAGTTTGTGACATGTTACATATTGGAGATTTGGAGTTTATGTCATTGTACACTTAGTGTTGTATCTCGATTGCTCTCACGTTGACATCGTTATCATTTTTTGATTTGGATATGTATGTTACATTGTTGGGTCTCTAAGTTATGGAATGTTGTAGGTGGTCTATACTTACAGGATTGCAATTATATCTTCGAAATGGGTTGTCCATGCCCATAGATCTTTCATTGTTAATGCATATTCAGATTGGTGGCTTGGTTTAGTCACTTGGTTTGTTGATTTTGTTGTCATGTTGAGGAGGAGAGATGTTACCAGGTACAGTCATGATAGAGGACCTATGTTGTTAACTATGTGATGCTTACAGGTTGGACACATTGGGAGTTAGATGCTTGTTTCATGCAGACGGTCATGATGTCATAAATATTCCTTGTATTTAGGGACTTTAGTATTACATGATTGGATTTGTAGGTGCTTTAATTGGTAATGATTTGATTGGATTCCTGATTGGTTATGGCAGTGCATCTTCTTGTTTGAGGATCATGGTTACTTTGGATTTTGGGAGCTCATGATGTGTACTTTGAGTTCAATGATTGTTAGATAGATTTAGTTGATTCTCATGCTAGAGGATGGTTTTATCATGATGTAATGGATATCTTGTTTATACACTTTCAATGGGAGATTTTGACAGTGATGATGTGCTAGTGGATGATTAAATGTTGATTGTTTTTTTATGGTTTTGTATCTTCTTCACTTGGATTTCTTCATTACACTCGATGTTATTGACATTTTAGTTGTATGCATGTAGACCTAGATGATATTCATTTAGGAGACGGTTATCATGATACTATGAAGAAATCAGTATAACGGTTTGATGGGAGCTTGTGGCAGTGATGTGTATTCACCATTGGATGGTGGATGATCTTCTTAGTGTGTAGACATTGGAGGATGCCTTAGATCCTATTGTTATAGAAGGGTCTTTCACATTCACAGGTTCACTTGTAGGAGATGGTGATCTTCATGATATTTGAGGATGTGGACATCTTTGAGGGTTCAAAGAGTCCCTGGTTGAGGTGTGGCTTTATGATTTCATTTGGCATGTTATCCTTGTTTGATAGGATGGTTGCTATTATGTCATGGTACACTCTTGATTGCACATTAGATTTTTGGCATGTTATGGTTATTTGATATGTTCATATGGAGCATGTTATCTCCTTGGAGGGGATGGTTAGATCATGTTGTTATGTTTATGTTCTTCATTATGTGGTTGGAGCTTTGAAATTGATCTTAATTAGTTCTCTTGTGTTGGGTACATGATCATTTACTTGATTACTTCATGGTGGTGCTATGTTCCTTTTAGATTTTGGCATGGATTGATTGGTTATTGGTACTCATGGATACATGGAGACATGGGTGATGTTGGTATTCTTTTTTTATTAGAGACAGTTGAGATGTTTGATGGTTTTAGCAAGAAGATTGAGGAGCATTCACCTAGTATGGACTTGAGAGGAGATTGATCTTAGTGTGAGTCATGATGACTTGGATAGCTTGGTGAGCATTCTCATTCCCCACTCTTGGTCTACTTAGCAGTTTACTACTTGAGAGGTATTGCCCATTATTCCTTTCAAATGCATTATGTTTATGCTTATCTTTCAATGATATGGATATTGAGCTATGGATAGATGGTTAGTTCCAGAGGATTTAGTTTGAGAGATTTTTAGCATTGGTTATCTCCTTGTGCATTTGAGTTATTATTATGACGAGATTCATTGATATTGAGTTTGGGAGATGGTTTATTAGGCTTATTCCCTAGGATTGGGAATGGTATCGGTTTGATCTTCTTGTTTACGAGAGGCTTACATCCATGTTGGTTACATGTTATATATGTTTGTTTGGTCCAAGGGACTGAACAAGTTTGGGTGTTGTTATGGCTTTTCATTTGGGGTTTTATAGAGGATATAATACTTGACACAGTTGGCATTTAGAGGTGTATGTAGAAGGACATGCTACAAGTTTTGATTTGCAATGTTTTTCTCTTTGGTCTTGGTTATCTTCTTGGATGTTCGGTTTTATATTACATTGGATTTGACGTTGTTTAGAGCTACGTGTTCACTAGTTTGTGTTCATGTGTTGTCATGTGGGAGATGACATGGATGTTCCTTTATCTTTGTCTTTTGTTGGTTGTGGAGAACATGAGAGTATTGGAGACATTGTGAGAGTTATACTCGTAGGTTACTGGTTTACAAATTATTCATATTGTTGTGGATATTCCTTGATACTACGTGGTTATGGTTACACTTTCTATGTGATGCTATTAGTGGATTCATTTCAGATTTGACATTACCTATGCAGTGTGAGTTTCTAGGTGTGTATGTGACAAGTATTGCACTTGGAGCTTATGGTTGTATGTTACAAGTTGTATATGTTAATGATATAAGATTCACTTGATATGTCTACCTTAGAGATATGGGTAGTTTGTTGTGTTATCACTTGGTGTGGGTGTTATTTCAACTATGGTTATCGGTTCTTGACAACTATCGATGCATTAGATACCTATGGATTGAGTGTTTGTGTTTGGATATCAGTTGAGGAAGGACTTAAATTTTTTGTGACAGATTCTGTGGCTTTCTCTTTAGATGGCCTTTTCTATGTCCAATGGTAGTGGAATGGTGGAAGGTGAGAGCATTTATGTATGATATGTTGGTCACTTTGTTTCTTGTTGCAAGTCTCTTGATAGTGTAGACACTCAAAATTGTCATGTCTAATTAAATAAATATTTTATTTATTTAATTATCTAAGCCTAATTCTTCTATTAATTAAATAAATCTTTATTTATTTAATTAATTCATTTATCCTCTTCTAGCCTTATTTCTCATTTAAATAAATACATTTATTTATTTAAATTATCCTTTTCCTAAATTAAATAAATATTTATTTATTTAATTGATCCCACTTCTTCTATTAATTAAATAAATCTTTATTTATTTAATTAATTCATTAGCCTTTTTCCACCTATGACACATATCATTCATCTCTTAATTCCTACACTACCTACCTCTTTCATTATTTTATTATTTCTTCTACCTACCCTCTAATCATAGCCGACCTCCTTTTTACACCTCTTAATCTTATCCCTCCATTTCATATTGTGTCTTCTATTTAAGGAGATGCTTTCTTCATTATCAAACCCTAATGACCTAATGAGCTAACTACTTGATCAAATGACTACACTACGATCCTACTTGCAACCACATTCCGTTCTTTGTTGAGCTCTTGTGCACATAAAATCTGAGAGCAAATATATCAAGCAAGATCAATGGAGATAGGAAGAATGGAGATCAAAACCCTATTGGACATGTGATGGTATAATCTTTGTGATTTCATTTGATTTGCATTGTCTTAGGTAATCTTCATATGTTATGGTGGATCTTTGTTGTTGTTAGGCTAGGGTTTGGTGCTTGAATTCATTTAGCCTTTCAATCTTGTTATTATTGTTATCCATTTTTACCATAAACATTTTGGCACACCCCGTGGGACATGGATTTTTCTTAGATCTATGTTTTTTGCAGATTTTTCTAACCCTATATTGCTATTTTGTAAAACAATTTGGAGAATAACCTTGTGCAGCTAGGGTTTTGGACACAAAATCAAGATCTTGGAGAGATTCTATCATATCTCATAAACGGATTGGAAATTTTGCAAAAAAAAATTTTTGCAGGTTGAAGAAAGTATGAGGAGCTCTCAATCCAAAATTCAGAATTTTTTAAGTACATTTTCATTTTTTATTAATTTTTTATGATTTTTCATAAAAAATTAATTTTGAGAGCAAATGAGAGAATTTTTTGGATTTTCTTATATTTTTGGAAATCTCTCATAATTATACATAGGATCTATTCTTTGTGAATTTAATTTTGATGCAAAATATTTCCCTAAAAATCAGATCTTTAAAAATTAGGGTTTTTCCTTATTTTGATCAGATCTCACAAACGGCTTCGAATTTTGCCATAAATTTTTTTGTGCAAGTCAGCAAAAGCATAAAAAATATTTAATAAAAATTTCAGATTTTTTGGATCGATTTTTCATTTTATATGATTTTTCATAAAAAAATTAATTTTGAGAGAAAATTAGCGAATTTTTTGGATTTTCTTACATTTTTTGAAATATCTCAGAATTATACATAGGATCTGGTCTTTGTGATTTTAAATTTGATGCAAAATAATTCCTCAAAAATCAGATCTTTGAAAATTAGGGTTTTGCATTATTTTACTCATATCTCAAAAACTGCTTAGATTTGTTGCAGGAATTTTTTTATGCAAGTTTGGAAGACCATCAGGACTGTCCAGTAAAAATTTCAGATTTTTTGGATTGATTTTTCATTTTATATGAATTTTTTATGATTTTTCATAAAAAACTAATTTTTGAAGCAAATTAGCAAATTTTTTGGATTTTCTTACATTTCTAGAAATCTCTTGAAATTTTACAAGTGGTCTTTTTTTATGATGAATCAGATCTTTGAATTGGTCAACAAAACGCATTGTTGAAGGCCCCTATTTCACAAAGTCTTTTGGATCTAAAATTTACCTAACTTGTGTGCTTGCAGGAAGGGGTGATCATTTGAAACAATTCAAACTACTAACAACTCTTTGTTGCAGGTCCTTGGCAAGGGTTTTTTGGATTTTTATTGTGTGCCTTGTTTTCATAGACTAGCAAACAAACACTTCCATTGGTGCACTAAAATTGAATCATTGTCTTTTGTGTCTTGAGCAATAGGCTCTTTTTGTTTAATCTTTAGAGGGCCTGTCTTCCCGTGTGGTCATTAGGACTACTAGTGAGAAGAGAATGACCTAAGTGCTGAAAACAAATGTATTCATGGTGAAAACTATGAATAACGTGTGCTGATTAGTTCATACCGACACTATGTCTCCCCATAAACCTGTTTGATCAAATTTATTTGATCAGTTGTAGGGCGTAACCCCTACCGGCTGGGAGCCTTCTGTATTTACAGAGCTGAAAGTGCCGCATGTATGGCCACATGAGCGGATGCCCTTACTAGAACCTTTTTGTTTTAGAAGCCCAAATCCTTCTAGTTGTTGGGGCAGGAGGTCGGACCTCTGGTAGCGGCCCACACACATACGGTTCTTAGTAGAGATACAAAGTTCGCCATGGGGAGTTTTCGTGGGGACTGATGCTTGGTTGACCCAAGAAGTGAGTGTCAAGGGTGGAGCCAGTGAGGTCAAGCATCTAAGTATCCGCTCTGAATAGCATAGCCTCGGGGGTAAAACCCTATGTGGGATCAACAACTATTGTCTTGGCCAGCCATAAGAATTGTGCTTGACTTATTTTAAACATTCAAACATTCAAGACCAAACAACAAAACATTGTGTCTTTTGAGTCTTCAAGTGTATGCAAAACAATTCTACATCAAACAACACACTTTTCTTGGAGAGTCTAAACACTTGCAAACATTGAGTCCTCATCAACATTGTGTCCTCTTATCACGAAAAACAGTCAAACATTCAGATTTGGTCACAACTTCACAAATTGGAAAAAATTTACAGTCTAGCAAAGAAGAGCAATCAGTTTCAAAATTCTTGAGCTTCCTAGGTTGTTTCTCCAAGTTTTCATTTAGCATTCAACCTGTCTTTGAGTCTCATACAGTCCATCATTGCTTCACACCTTACATTACATTCACATTTGTCTAAACTTGAGTCAAAAAGTCACTTGCTTGTCCTCATCATACTTTGTCAACACACTACATACAACAACACTTTGCTAAGTGGTCCCTCATCAAGGTTTCTTACCTTTGGGTCTCATTTGGTTTTACTTAGAGTCAAGGTCAACTTACCTCATCAAGAGAAACTATCCTCTCTTTGGAAGTCACACCTACTCTACTACATACATACTTGGTCTTACACTTTGGACATTGCAAGTACACCTCAGATTCATTTACACTCCATCCAACTCTTGGTCTTCCATACTTTTTCCATTTTCATCTAGTCTCACACATCTTGGTCAATACCTAGTTCATGGTTGAAACTCGTCTTCAAAAATCTAGGAGAGAAACTAAAGAGGCTCAAGAGTCCGCAAACATGAGTTCTTATAAGTATGACAATGATGTCTTTTTCAATATTGATCATAACACATTACCTAACATGGATGCCTATAGAAACATTCCAAATGTTGAG
This sequence comes from Cryptomeria japonica, assembly GCF_030272615.1. NCBI lineage: Eukaryota > Viridiplantae > Streptophyta > Pinopsida > Cupressales > Cupressaceae > Cryptomeria > Cryptomeria japonica. The sequence goes on along the minus strand of NC_081414.1, from coordinate 93,418,119 downwards.
AACACGGACACTACAAACAACAATGTTACACACAATGACAATATGGACAATTTTTCAATACATTCAGCAGATGTGGAAGAATCCATTATGAATCCCCATTTCAATCGATTGGTTGAGGAAATAATGAGGAGGGATAGACAATACTTCTTACAAATGATGGCACAAAGTGGAGCCAAGATACCTCATGATTTTGACATGTCTCAAATAATGGAAAATCGACCTTTGCAACAAACTCACTCCAACATGGATCAAAGAAGACCTAATAGTGGAGGACATAGAGGACCATATATGGTACCTGAATCACCATCGTCTTTGCTTCAAAAACCAGAAGTGCCACATACACATGGTCCAGTATATGATACTCACCTTCGCAGACCATTATGGAAGTCTTATGCAGACAGATATGCTCAATCACATACTCAAGCTACGGATCAACCAAAACAATTGGATATTCAAAGGCATGCTCAAAATTTGGACACAAGGAAACCCCATGTCAAATTTGGGGGCAACACAATAGAACATGACATGCCTGTAGAGTATGGTATACATGCACAAAATAGATATGGTGTTCCTCAAAATGAATCTATACCAAGTGCTCCATTTATGCAGCATCACTATAGACCTCCTCCATATGAACATGTGTATGATCAATATCATCCATATATGCAACATGCTTCTCCTCCAATTGGTGCCTCAAACATGGGGTATGGTCCAAGAAGTCGATCTCCACCTAAGAGAAATTTGGAGCAACAAATCAGGGACTTACAAAAGAAAATGGAGGACATAAATACACCGAAGCCAACATACACAATGAGAGACATATGTCCTTATCCATTCGACAAGAGCATTCCAATGCCTCCATTTCCTACACACTTTGTGATGCCTAAATTTGATAAGTATAGAGGAAAAGGGGATCCTAAGGCACACATAAGACAGTTTTTCACAGCTTGCATTGAAGTAGCTTCAGAAGAGACGTATTTGATGAGATTATTCCCACAAAGCCTAGGTGATCAAGCTATGGAATGGTTCTCCCAACTCCCACCTGGTATTAAGTCATGGGGTGACTTAGCAGAGACATTTATTCAACATTTCTCCTACAATATAGAGACAGACATATCAGTCACTACTTTATGCAACACCAAGCAAAAAGAGGGAGAGTCTTTTGCATCATTTTTACAAAGATGGAGAAATCTAGCTAGTAGATGCTCTTGTGAAATTCCACAGAAACAAATGGTAGAAATGTTCACCCAGAACGTTAACAAAGACATTGGCTATGATCTAAGAAAAGCTTGTTTGTCCACCTTCAAGGATGTCATTGAAAAAGGCTTAGCAACAGAAAAGGTTCTAATTGAACAAGGAGTCATTAAGATATTCAAGGAAAACAAAGATGACTTTAAAGGAAAAGATAAGCCAAGATTTTGGAATAAAAACAAAAACACAATCAATGATGGTGTTGTTGATGCCAATACAGTGCGACCCAAATTCATCTTTTCGAGATCAAGTTCTACAAACAATCAAGTGAATACTCAAACAACTTCTAGATCATGAAGGAAGTACACCCCATTGGGAGAACCACTTGAATCAGTCTTCAAAAAGCTAGTGGCAAACAAGGTAATCACAGTTCCAGATTTTCCTCCATATGAACCAAAGGTTAAACCAAATTGGTGGAATGATGATGAGTATTGTGAATTTCATAAGAGCAAGGGTCATAAGACAGGAAATTGTCATCGATTGAAGAACATCGTACAAGATCTCATTGATAGAGGTGACATTGAGATTGAGAGACACTCCTCCAATCAAGAACATGAGATGTTTAAGGAACCATTCCCAAAACATGACAAAGGAAAAGCTAAAGCCACCGATGATCAAACCAACTATACTAGAGCACCTTACAACTATGATTCAACCATCAATCACATCTCGATGGACAATCATGTCTCTACTATTATCATCAAGGACAAAACTCTTGAGAATCCTACTCAAAGACCCAAGATTGTCCTAAAAGGTGTTGGATCTTCTTCTGAACCTACCTCTGAATGTCATGTTACAAGCCATCGAGGTAAAATTACTTTTCTAGGTGCTTCAACTAAAAATACCGCTTCTTCATCAACCAAGCCTGAGTATGACCTTGTAGAACAGTTAGGGAAGACACCTGCTCTCATCTCCATCCTTGAGCTTTTACGCATATCCCCTGCACATAAAGCCATTCTTGAAAAAATCTTGAGAGATACTGTTGTTCCTACTAATCTGAACGTGGACCAGTTTCAAGCCATGGTGGGATACCTTTCCATTCCACACTCCCTTACTTTCACAGAAGCCGATGACGCATCCGTAAGTCAGCCACATAATGCACCACTACATGTTCAAGCCTTCATACACAAACATCAAATAAAGTGAGTCCTGATTGATGGAGGAGCTGGTCTAAACATTTGTACATTGAGCACAATTAAACAATTGGGATATTCTGATAAAGCTGTGAATTCTACAAACAAAATTACCATCAAAGCATATGATGATGAAGAGTGTTCATCCAAAGGCACAGTCACCTTACCTCTCAGAGTTGGACCAGTTACAAAGGATGTGGTTTGTCAAGTACTTGATCTTGATCTCACATACAACATATTGCTAGGACGTCCTTGGATTCATGAAATGAGCGCAGTCCCTTCTACATATCATCGATGTATCAAGTTTCCTCACAATGGAGTTGAAGTGACCGTCAAATCGGACCCAAATCCATTCATATATTGTAACAATCTGCGACCTAGATCAGAAATAACAATTCCAGCCAATCGAGAAGCTGTTCCATTTTCAGCATATGTGGATCTAGAATCATTGAAAGCTTCTACATCAAAACAAGAAGAGATCAAAGAAAAGTTCAAGTTTAAAGACATGGGATGTGGTGAGTATATCTTCCATGTTGATCAATTCCAACTATCTCCTAAGACATTCAATCAACAGGAACAACCTACAAACAATTTGCAATGCCAAGGAATTGGGTGTGAACCACCTAGTGTTGTGGCTACTAAGTCTGAATGCAAAACTCCTCTAGTGGTGCAAGCATCTCTTGATATCAATAGTCGTAAGAGTGGTTCCAATGAAGAATCTATTGAGTGTATCGCCAACCCTCTTGAGAACTCACATAGCCTTACCATTTCATCGACTTCTTCCATTTCCACTCCACTTCCAGACTTGGATCAACAAGAATCACAAAAGCCCTTACTCATTGGGGATCAAAAATCAAGCTTTGAAAAGAAAAATCTAAAAGTCAATAATAAAGAAAAGTCCTTTAGTCCAAATCAAAATCAAAATCTATTGGACTCTGCAAAAATAAAGGTCAAGGACAAAAATCCTATGAAGCAAAAAGAACAAGAGTTGATCTCCCCTAATACCAAAATAACTGGGGGCAAAAGTTCTAAAATTTCAAGTCAAAAAGAATACTTGTTGGTCCTAAGTCTCCATCATGCTATCCTACTTTCACTTCTTTTCACAATCATAAGCCTTCATAGCTCATCCACTTGTTCCACACATCCTTTCCCTTCTGGCGATACATCATGGACCTTTAATGGAGCTTCCTCGAAGCACTTTGTTGTCAAGGATGCCCAAACTTCTTTAAGTGACACGCATAAGGGCCTGTGTAGTCCACACACTAGTAATTCTATCTCAATTCCTTTATCAAGGAAGATAGTCACTTGAGCTGCACATCATTCAGTCAAGGAACAATGCAGCTACAATCACAAAGTCAAGCCTCACACATTTGAGGTAGGTGATTTGGTTCTCAGAGAAAACCCCAAGAATCAGCAAGACAGAGAGAAGAAGGGCAAGTTCGAACTAAATTGGCTTGGTCCTTATATCATTACAGTAGTATATGGATCTGGGGCATATCAGCTCTCAACTACAGAAGGTGAACCTTTGGAGGATCCTATCAACAGCATGCACCTTCGCAGGTTCTACACATAGCTCTTTGGAATATCCTAATTTCAAAAATACAAAAAAATCAAAAAATTCAAAAATACAAAAAAATAATAAAGCAAAAAAATCGTTACTTGGTGAAAACCTAGCAAACAGGCGCCTTGTGACACGAAAAACATTGAAAAATCGAAAAAAGTAAAGAGAAATAATTTCGTCCAACGGTGAAAACCACTTCGGTGGTGCCCTGGGCAAGTACCATGGTGAAAACTGGGTCACCAGCGCCATGCGTAGAGACATTGCTCCTCCCTCCTTCAAGATTTTCTTTCATCCTTTCACTTTGCACACACTCATGACCAATTCATTCATAATAAACCTCCCTTTCCCCCAATAATAAATCAAATCCTATCTGTGGCTATGGCAAATCCTATGTCTAGTGATGGGTGTGGAACTAAGAACATCACATGTTTCGAGGAGTACAGTTTCTTCCAGCTTCCTTCAGTCTATCCACGCACAATCCACAATAAAACAACATCTGCATCGCCAGTCCGTAATAAAGTTTCATCTTCTCCACAATAAAGTATCAGTTTCATGGATTCAATCAGTTTCAGTTGAGACACAGCAGCAACAATGAGCTTCAACAAATCAAATCTTTCAACAGACTCAGACAACATATGGTTCAGTGCTATCTATCCTTTTTGTGAAAGTAAACATTGTGACCACAATCAAATAAGACTTATACAAGTGACAAGAGACACTAAACTTGAGGACTACAGTGGATGTTGGTGTCGAGTCTTGGTTTTCTTTTGATTTCATCTTTTTGGTGACATGTCTTTTAGCTTTTCCAACATGTCTCTGACTAGAGATTTTATCTCCAGGATGTCTTTGACTAGAAAGGCGAGGATGGGGTATCGTCACCTATTTGTATTTGTTGTCTGTGGATTGTCTCTTAGTAATGCTATGACTTGTCCAAGGATATGAGGACACTGTGAGTCTAGTGTGAACTGGGGCATTCCTTGTTTGTGACTGTCTTATCTCCATGTAAACAGGTACAATGACTTTCTGGGTCGAACATATGCCTCGATTGTCATAACCTACTTGCCATAATAAAGCTCAATGATGATAACACACAAGAAGCTCTTTCACTTTCATATCTTCTATCTTCCATCCCCCTTTCTTGATTGACTTCCATCATCCTTCTTGAGTCCGTGTAGCCTGCTATCACATGACTGAGTATAATGACACACCAAAAACATTTGCATTTCATGTAGTTGCACCTGCATTACCACATATAAGCATTTCATACATACATATAGATATCACAACTGCATCACATCCTGCACACAACACCTGTTAGCACAATTTACATTTGCATTATCATATTCATCTGCATTACATACATTCACATTTGCATCATGCATACACATATAAAACATAAAAGAACAAAAAAAAATATTGCATTGCATCATATACATATTTGCATCCATATCATAAGCATCACATAGAAACATACATCACATAGGTATGCATGCATATAGCTTCCGCAAAGATGAATCATCTCATATATATATAAAGTGTCATGATACAATGATGTCAAAATCATATGGCTACAATCACCCGCAGGTGTCTACATCATCATACAAAATGGTACAATATTGATACATAGGGAGCCCTCTACGGCTATGATGAATTCCCTTCCTCAGAGCCGGCTGGCCTCAACAGAGTTTGAGCCCTAGAAGGAGCCACCCCAAGATCATCTCTCCTGGCCCCTGTGTCCCCTGCAGCCACCCCTCGTGTCGCCCTATCCGGACAGAGGAACCCACTGATAACTACTGCCAACACTGTTGGTAGTGCTAATCCTGTCCATGTCATGGTATCCCATGCCACATGTCCCACCCTCCTCTCCAGTCCTGGATCCTAGAACACTCGTCTCAGTGCATCCCTATCTCTGTCTCGATCATAGGGTACTAACTCCCCATCGATCGGTATCTGCAGGATCCTGTATACATCCTCCAAGGTGACTGTCATCTCCTCCATCGGCAAATGAAAAGTGCAAGTCTCAGAGTGCCACCTCTCCACCAGTGTAGTCAGCAATCCCATGTTCGCCCGAAACTCAGGCACATACAGAATGTATCTCAATCCCATAGCCTCAATCGCGGCTCGGTCCTCAAGTGTCAACTCAAGTCCAAATCTCTGTGTCGACGAGAATCTCTCCTGTGACTCTAGCATCAACAAATACTCCTGCAATCAAGCAAATCAATCATGTCAGTCATAATGGCATTCACTGTTTATCACAAAATGCTACTTTTTATCTAAATGCATATGGTTATCTATCCTAGTGACACTCACTGTTCATCACAAAGTGTTGCTTCTATCCTAGTGGTACTCCCTGTTCATCACAAAGTACTACGTGTGTGACACTCCCTGTTTATCACAAAGTGCTCCTCACATTTGCACTCCCTGTTTATCACAAAGTGTTGCTCATACTTTAAGTACTCCCTGTTCATCACAAAGTACTCTATCTTGGTACTCACTGTTCATCACAAAGTGCCTTGATCTATTCTAGTCTTTCCTAGAGGACTTGCTTGAGTGTATCCTCTTAGCAGCTTATCCAATCGATAGCGTATGTTCATCACAGAACTGCCGATTTGACCTGGAAGACAAAAATTCGCATTTTTTGGACATAAACGCTCTTTTAGACTGCATAAACGCGCCTGGCACCAACGCAGACGCGCCTAGACGATTTTTGACATTTTTGAACCCTACTTCTAAGCGCATTTATTGCCCTATCTACCATGCATTAATGACAAAATTAAATGCGTCAAAGTATGAGGAGGTTTGGTGGTACTTACTGGCTCTCCTGCCTCTGTTGGCCTCTGGAATCGACGAATGCGGTCGAATCTGTGAACGAAAGCCATCGCTGCTGACTGCTGCTGCTCTTTTCTCGCTCTCCACTCTGCTCTCGTGGATGTGTGGATGACAATGAGGATGTCTTTTGCCCGTGGTCTATCTTATAGCCTACCCTCGCCTTAGCCCTCGTTTCCCGAGTCAGTCTTCGTTATCCCGTGACTTTGTCACTTTATCCAGTCAGTCCATTCTATCCCATCTTTCTTATCGAGAGATTGTCTGCGATCTTTTCAGACATTTTCATCCAATCTCTCGAGGGGGCATATCATTCCCATCTTGGGGCAACTCTGTATCAGTTCATCTTATCTTCTTTGAAACAACGCGACAAGCCGCATTGTCTCAAAGAGGGCCAAAATGTAGACACTCAAAATTGTCATGTCTAATTAAATAAATATTTTATTTATTTAATTATCTAAGCCTAATTCTTCTATTAATTAAATAAATCTTTATTTATTTAATTAATTCATTTATCCTCTTCTAGCCTTATTTCTCATTTAAATAAATACATTTATTTATTTAAATTATCCTTTTCCTAAATTAAATAAATATTTATTTATTTAATTGATCCCACTTCTTCTATTAATTAAATAAATCTTTATTTATTTAATTAATTCATTAGCCTTTTTCCACCTATGACACGTGTCATTCATCTCTTAATTCCTACACTACCTACCTCTTTCATTATTTTATTATTTCTTCTACCTACCCTCTAATCATAGCCGACCTCCTTTTTACACCTCTTAATCTTATCCCTCCATTTCATATTGTGTCTTCTATTTAAGGAGATGCTTTCTTCATTATCAAACCCTAATGACCTAATGAGCTAACTACTTGATCAATTGACTACACTACGATCCTACTTGCAACCACATTCCGTTCTTTGTTGAGCTCTTGTGCACATAAAATCTGAGAGCAAATATATCAAGCAAGATCAATGGAGATAGGAAGAATGGAGATCAAAACCCTATTGGACATGTGATGGTATAATCTTTGTGATTTCATTTGATTTGCATTGTCTTAGGTAATCTTCATATGTTATGGTGGATCTTTGTTGTTGTTAGGCTAGGGTTTGGTGCTTGAATTCATTTAGCCTTTCAATCTTGTTATTATTGTTATCCATTTTCACCATAAACAGATAGAGTGCATGGTACACTTTGATTCCGTGATGGTATATGTGGCTAAAGGGATTGTTCCCTTGTTCATGATGTGGTTACTTATTGACTCTTATGTAATGTATACAAGTGGGAAAATGTTGGGAAAATAGGAGTTGTACACCTTGCATAAGAATGTTTATAATTGTAATATTTTATTTTATTGTGCAAGTTGCACATGGATATGTAAAGTATAGAAATTCCCTTGTAATATTTTTAGGGCCACTTGATGAGTTGTATTGTAACATTGGGATATTGTATTGTATTTATTTAATATTGGAGAAAGTAATTTAATAAAGTACCCAATATTAGATGTGAGGTTAATGGGGTAGTTAGCGCATGGTATTTGAAAATGGTTTTGTAGCACATGGTTTTGATGTAATAACACTTGGTGGTTTTATGGGAGCTTGTGTCTATAAAAGCAACTACAATTGTAGTTGTTTGGGTAAGCCAGGTTTCACATTTGTGGAGGTTGGAAGCATGGCATGGGATGTGTTATTACATGCTTGTTTACATTGAGTGCTTCTTGATGGATAGGGTTTCAAAAGATTTCATGATTGTATTTGTAATGGTGCACTACTGATAATTCATGGTGATTCATGCTTTTGGAGGTTGAGATTTTCCCTCATGAGGATTTTCCCAGGGTTTATCTCGTGTCATCTTTGATGGGTATGTTGTCTATTCTTTGCATGTGGATTTTATGTGTTTAATTGGTTGAAATTTCAATAGGGTTATTTGAAAAAATTTATATGTATGGTTGCAAGTTTCCTTTCAAAATAATGGAGGCCAAGTGCATTGGGATCAACATTGGCTTATATGTTTTATGATTTGATTTATATTCCTTTATTGTGTTGTGTTTGGATTTATTTATTAGATTTAGAGGTTTGGTAGTTACCTTTTATATCTAATATTCATGTTGAATTCCCTACTTGTACACATCCGGTGAATCCAACATGATGGTACAACTAATTGATTTCTGATTTTTGTGTGTTGTGGAGCTACAGGTCTCTATTTTTGTAAGTGCTAAAAGATTTTCACATTTGCATCACTGATTTTTGCATTTGACTATGATTTTTTATGCAATTGCCAAATGATTTTCACATTTTGTACTTAGTAATTTTGTAATTGTTGAATGTAATTTTGCAATTGTTGAATATAATTTTGCAATTGCTTGCTTAGAAATATTGTATTTACAAAAAAAACAATTATTTTGCATAACATATCAATTTTTTAAAATTCAAAATATCTTGAAATTTGATTTGATGCTCTATACTTTGGCATAATTATTTATTCCATATACATCATATAAAATTGGTAAATCTATTTAAAGTAACCCCTTCTTTTTAAAACTTCGTTTTCTCATATCTTTTTCATACAAGATCATCTTTTAGTAAGATTTTTTTTTCAAATCTATGAGAAAATCATAAGGAATTGAGTCATAACATGTCTTATATTATTTTGATATTATTAATTTGGGATATTCTTGTTGTGACTAACTCAGCCTATGTATCTTGTCCTTCGTTTAATGAAGACCCCTCAACTTAGTAACAATTTTCTTGCAGGAAAAGGGGTGGAGTTGAAAATACTAATATGAACTTTGTAGGATTTAATTTTCTGATTTTGTGCTTCCATGTGTTTGGTACTTATAAAATCTTTCAATTTATTAAGGAATTAACCATTGTTTGAGTGTCTTGTGCTTTAGCATGTCTATTGTTTAGCCCAAAATCTTAAGAGAAGTATCATCTACCCTCACCTTTGCAAATCTCAGGTGTAAGAGAAAATCTTAATAATTCTTTGGGAGATGCTCCCTTGAGGATTTCATCACCTCATGGTTTGACCTCGAGAGGTTTTTCTCTTTGAGCCGCTATATAAAAAGGTAGCAAGTGAAGGCTTGTGCAATTCAAAGCATACTATCCAAGTGCAATCTAAATTGGGTATCTAGTGGCCCTAGACCTATAATGGTTGTTAGAGCTTTAAGTAGCTTGCTTTGAGATGTTTTTGTATATAAATATGTTTCTTAGAGAAATACTACAAACCATTTTGTAGTTAGAATCCTATATCCCATACTTGATAGTTTAGAGAGTGTGGATCATACCCCGTAGATACCCTTCATGTACCTCCTATGGTAAAGTAGAAAATCCTCGGTTCATAACGTCTTTGGACCTTCGGGGTAAGATAGAAGGGAAATTTTTTGTAGGCCTAGATCTCTATCTGTATTCCATAGATAGGAATTTTATTGTAGCGAGGGCTCTATCAAGTAGTATCCTTTGTAACCTTTAAGAGGATATGTACTTATCTTCTATCTATTTGATAAAATCATTGTGATAAATCCACATTTGGGCTAATTTAAGCCCTTTTATGTGTAACTCTAAATTTCAAAGGATTCCATGTCCACAACCATACTATTTTCTTTGTATTTTGTATGTTTAATCACATAGCTTGTTTAAAAAATTCTGTTAAAATAACCTACAAATTTTAAATTTCTAAAGCAGAGACAAAAAATTTCATTAAACCTCAATCAATTTTGTAATTGTCCTTCCGATTTTTGCACTTTCCTTATTAGTATTTTGCACTTGATCTCAATCATTTTTGCAATTGCCAATCAATTTTTGGAGTTGAACCCAATCACTTTCACAATTGTCAAGTTCAATTTCATAATTGACTGCTAAAATAAAAAATCTAAAGGGTCGCTCAAATTATTCAATTGAAATCCAAATTAGTTTTAACTTTGTGATTGATTGAGCCTTTAGAGTCTATAGGTGCATCTAGTTCCCTCTTTTTAGAGTCATCTTAATCCCAAGATATTAAGTTGCATAATGTAAGTTTCGTTAAGGTCATCTTAGTGTAAAATCAAGTTTCCAAACATTAGCATCTTCATGCTAATTGCATTATAGGAGCCATTCATTCCTAAGGAGATCCACCCAACCAAGTCTTAGGATTAAACCTTTGTCATCGTGAAAGATACCAAAAAAAATTCAAATTTTGTTGTCATCAATTAATCAATCATCAAGTTCAACCCTCATGCTCATAAGTCTTTCTTAGGGTCAAAACTTCTATCAAACATACAACCAATCCCCATCTTATTTCAAGTTAAGGTGTCTTTTTCAATACCCTTAGGTGATCATCCATAGCCTCGTGCTTCTAAGTTACCTAGGAATCGGGCGCATAGGTTTGCATAGTCCTTGCATTCTCATCCAACTATCTTGAAAAAGTCAAAAAATAAAAAAAAATAGGTACACTTTGTAGACACTCAAAATTGTCATGTCTAATTAAATAAATATTTTATTTATTTAATTATCTAAGCCTAATTCTTCTATTAATTAAATAAATCTTTATTTATTTAATTAATTCATTTATCCTCTTCTAGCCTTATTTCTCATTTAAATAAATATATTTATTTATTTAAATTATCCTTTTCCTAAATTAAATAAATATTTATTTATTTAATTGATCCCACTTCTTCTATTGATTAAATAAATCTTTATTTATTTAATTAATTCATTATCTTTTTCTACACATGACATATGTCATTCATCTCTTAATTCCTACACTACCTACCTCTTTCATTATTTTATTATTTCTTCTACCTACCCTCTAATCCTAGCCAACCTCCTTTTTACACCTCTCAATCTTATCCCTCCATTTCATATTGTGTCTTCTATTTAAGGAGATGCTTCCTTCATTATCAAACCCTAACAACTTGATCAATTGACTACACTACGATCCTACTTGCAACCACATTCTGTTCTTTGTTGAGCTCTTGTGCACATAAATTCTGAGAGCAAATATATCAAGCAAGATCAATCGAGATAGAAAGAATGGAGATCAAAACCCTATTGGACATGTAATGGTATAATCTTTGTGATTTCATTTGATTTACATTGTCTTAGGTAATCTTCATATGTTATGGTGGATCTTTGTTGTTGTTAGGCTAGGGTTTGGTGGTTGAATTCATTTAGCCTTTCAATTTTGTTATTATTGTTATCCATTTTCACCATATACATTTTGGCACACCCGGTGGGACCCTTGTCCCTTTGCATTTAACCTCTTTGTTGCAAATTTTGCGTTTTTGAAGTTGCAGATCGGACATTTTCGACAACATTTTTGGTATTTCCGCGTCTGTGCACTTTCAGACCGCGTTTTTGATTTTCTGGCACGTCTGCGACATCTGGATCCGCGTCTGTGTTTTGGCAATATTTTATTTTGCAGGTTCCAAGAAGGCGCGTCTGTGTGGTAAAGTCACGTCTGCGTCGTTTTAACAAGCGTCTGTGTCACGGAAGTGCGTTTGTGCTTTGTAGGTGCGTCTGTGCATCACAGAACCATCCAGTCGCGTCTGCGTTAAGGGTAACTGCGTCTATGCTCGCCCGATTCAAATTTTGGGTTTTCATTGATTCAGTTTTTTGGGTTTCAGATCTGGTTTATTTTGAGCTAACATTTTCAGATCTAGCTAACAAAAGTGGTGCAGCTTGCCTTGGAAGCAAAATCGTTTGGTTGAAGGCCCCTATTTCATAAAGTCTTTTGGGTTTTAAAATTTACCTAATTTGTGTGTTTGCAGGAAGGGGTGATTATTTCAAACAACCCAAACTACTAACAACTTATTGTTGCAGGTCCTTGGAAAGGGTTTTGAATTTTTATTGTGTGCCTTGTTTTCATAGAATAGCAAACACTTCCATTGGTGCACTAAAATTGAATCATTGTCTCTTGTGTCTTGAGCAATAAGCTCTTTTTGTTTAATCTTTAGAGGGCCTGTCTTCCTGTGTGGTCATTAGGACTAGTAGTGAGAAGAGAACGACCCAAGTGGTAGCGAGGAAAACCCACCTCTTCCGAACCACTATAAACAAATGTATTCATGGTGAAAACTATGAATAATGTGTGCTGATTAGTTCATACCGACACTATGTCTCCTCATAAACCCGTTTGATCAAATTTATTTGATCAGTTGTAGGGCGTAACCCCTACCGGCTGGGAGCCTTCTGTATTTACAGAGCTGAAAGTGCCACATGTATGGCCACACGAGCGGATGCCCTTACTAGCCCTTTTTGTTTTAGAAGCCCAAATCCTTCTAGTTGTTGGGGCAAGAGGTCAGACCTCTGGTAGCGGCCCACACACATACGGTTCTTAGTAGAGATACAAAGTTCACCATCGGGAGTTTTCATGGGGACTGATGCTTGGCTGACCCAAGAAGTGAGTGCCAAGGGTGGAGCCAGTGAGGTCAAGCATCTAAGTATCTGCTCTGAATAGCGTAGCCTCGGGGGCAAAACCCTATGTGGGATCAACAACTATTGTCTTGGCCAGCCATAAAAATTGTGCTTGACTTATTTTAAACATTCAAACATTCAAGACGAAATAGCAAAACATTGTGTCTTTTGTGTCTTCAAGTGTATGCAAAACAATTTTACATCAAACAACACACTTTTCTTGGAGTCATTTTGAGTCTATACACTTGCAAACATTGAGTCCTCATCAACATTGTGTCCTCTTGTCATGAAAAACAGTCAAACAGTCAGATTTGGTCACAACAAAACGACTTCACAGATTGGAAAAAATTGCACAAATTTTACAGAAACGCGTCTGTGTCTGTTCTAATCGCGTCTGTGTCGTCTAGCCGCATCTGTGAAGGGCAGAATCGCGTCTGTGTGTCTAACAGCATCTGTGTTAAACAGAGTCGCGTCTGTGTCAGGGAACCGCGTCTGTGAAGTATATAGGCGCGTCTGTGTCCAGAATTGAAAAAAATTTATAGTTCAGCAAGCAAACACAGTCAGTTTCAGAATTCTTGAGCTTCCTAGGTTGTTTCTCCAGGTTTCATCTAGCATTCAACCTGTTTTTGGGTCTCACATAGTCCATCATTGCTTCACATCTTGCTTTACATTCACACTTGTCTAAACTTGAGTCAAAAGGTCACTTGCTTGTCCTCACTATATTTTGTCAACACACTACATACAACAACACTTTGCTAAGTGGTCCCTCATCAAGGTTTCTTACCTTTGGGTCTCATTTGGTCTTACTTAGAGTCAAGGTCAACTTACCTCATCAAGAGAAACTATCCTCTCTTTGGAAGCCACACCTACTCTACTACATACATACTTGGTCTTACACTTTGGACATTGCAAGTACACCTCAGATTCATTTACACTCCATCCAACTCTTGGTCTTCCATACTTTTTCCATTTTCATCTAGTCTCACACATCTTGGTCAATACCTAGTTCATGGTTGAAACTCGTCTTCAAAAATCTAGGAGAGAAACTAAAGAGGCTCAAGAGTCCGCAAACATGAGTTCTTATGAGTATGACAATGATATCTTTTTCAATCCTGATCACACTACATTGCCTAACCTGGATGTCTATAGAAACATTCCAAATGTTGAGAACACAGACACTACAAACAACAATGCTACACACAATGACAATATGGACAATTTTTCAATACATTCAGCAGATGTGGAAGAATCCATTATGAATCCCCATTTCAATAGGTTGGTTGAGGAAATAATGAGGAGGGATAGACAATACTTCTTACAAATGATGGCACAAAGTGGAGCCAAGATACCTCATGATTTTGACATGTCTCAAATAATGGAAAATCGACCTTTGCAACAAACTCACTCTAACATGGATCAAAGGAGGCCTAATAGTGGAGGAAATAGAGGACCATATATGGTACCTGAATCACCATCGTCTTTGCTTCAAAAACCAGAGGTCCCACATACACATGGTCAAGCATATGATACTCACCTTCGCCAACCATTATGGAAGTCTTACGCAGACAAATATGCTCAATCACATACTCAAGCTACGGATCAACCAAAACAATTGGATATTCAAAGGCATGCTCAAATTTTGGACATAAGGAAACCCCATGTCAAATTTGGGGGCAACACAATAGAACATGACATGCCTGTAGAGTATGGTATACATGCACAAAATAGATATGGTGTTCCTCAACATGAATCTATACCAAGTGGTCCATATATGCAGCATCATTATAGACCTCCTCCATATGAACATGTGTATGATCAATATCATCCATATATGCAACAAGCTCCTCCTCCAATTGGTGCCTCAAGTATGGGGTATGGTCCAAGAAGTCGATCTCCACCTAAGAGCAATTTGGAGCAACAAATCAGGGACTTACAAAAGAAAATGGAGGACATAAATACACCGAAGTCAACATACACAATGAGAGACATATGTCCTTATCCATTCAACAAGAGCATTCCAATGCCTCCATTTCCTACACACTTTGTGACGCCTAAATTTGATAAGTATAGAGGAAAAGGGGATCCTAAGGCACACATAAGACAATTTTTCACAGCTTGCATTGAAGTAGCTTCAGAAGAGACATATTTGATGAGATTATTCCCACAAAGCTTAGGTGATCAAGCTATGGAATGGTTCTCCCAACTCCCACCTGGTATTAAGTCATGGGGTGACTTAGCAGAGGCATTTATCCAACATTTCTCCTACAATATAGAGACAGACATATCAGTCACTACTTTGTGCAACACCAAACAAAAAGAGGGAGAGTCTTTTGCATCATTTTTACAAAGATGGAGAAATCTAGCCAGCAGATGCTCTTGTGAAATTCCACAAAAACAAATGGTGGAAATGTTCACACAAAACGTTAACAAAGACATTGGCTATGATTTAAGGAAAGCTTGTTTGTCCACCTTCAAGGACGTTATTGAAAAAGTCTTAGCAACAAAGAAGGTCCTAATTGAACAAGGAGTCATTAAGATATTCAAGGAAAACAAAGATGACTTTAAAGGAAAAGATAAGCCAAGATTTTGGAATAAAAACAAAAACACAGTCAATGATGGTGTTGTTGATGCCAATACAATGCGACCCAAATTCATCTTTTCAGGATCAAGTGCTACAAACAATCAAGTGAATACTCAAACAACTTCTAGATCACGAAGGAAATACACCCCATTGGGAGAACCACTTGAATCGGTCTTCAAAAAGCTAGTGGCGAACAAGGTAATCACAGTTCCAGATTTTCCTCCATATGAACCAAAGGTTAAACCAAATTGGTGGAATGATGATGAGTATTGTGAGTTTCATAAGAGCAAGGGTCATAAGACAGGAAATTGTCATCGACTGAAGAACATCGTACAAGATCTCATTGATAGAGGTGACATTGAGATTGAGGGACACTCATCCAATCAAGAACATGAGATGTTTAAGGAACCATTCCCAAAGCATGATAAGGGAAAAGCTAAAGTCACAAATGATCAAGCCAACTATACTAAAGCACCTTACAACTATGATTTAACTATCAATCATATCTCGATGGACAATCATGTCTCTACTATTATCATCAAGGACAAAACTCCTGAGAGTTCTACCCAGTGACCCAAGATGGTCCTAAGAGGTGTTGGATCTTCTTCCGAACCTACCTCTGAATGTCATCTTACAACTCGTTGTTGTAAAATTACTTTGCCAGGTGCCTCCACTAAAAATACCGCTTCTTCATCAACCAAACCTGAGTATGACCTTGTAGAACAATTAGGGAAGACACCCGTGCTCATCTCCATTCTTGAGCTCTTGCGCATATCCCCCACTCATAAAGCTATTCCTGACAAAATCTTGAGAGACACCACCATTCCTACTGATCTGAACGTGGACCAGTTTCAAGCCATGGTAGGATACCTATCCGTTCCACATTCCCTTACATTCACAGAAGCTGATGACGCCTCTGTAAGCCAGCCACATAATGCACCTTTACACATTAATGCCTTCATACACAAACATCGAATAAAGCGAGTCTTGATAGATGGAGGAGCAGGTCTAAACATTTGTACATTGAGCATAATTAAACAATTGGGATATTCTGATAAAGCTGTAAATTCAACAAATCAAATCACCATCAAGGCATATGA
Source organism: Cryptomeria japonica (assembly GCF_030272615.1). Taxonomy (NCBI): domain Eukaryota; kingdom Viridiplantae; phylum Streptophyta; class Pinopsida; order Cupressales; family Cupressaceae; genus Cryptomeria; species Cryptomeria japonica. Next base: position 93,401,276 of record NC_081414.1, on the reverse strand, counting down.
TGATGAAGAATGCTCATCCAAGGGCACAGTCACCTTACCTCTAAGAATTGGACCAGTTACAAAGGATGCGGTTTGTCAAGTCTTGGATCTAGATCTCACTTATAATATATTGCTAGGACGTCCTTGGATTCTTGAGATGAATGCAGTACCATCTACATATCATCGATGTATCAAGATTCCACACAATGGAGTTGAAGTGACCGTCAAAGCTGACCCTAATCCATTCATGTATTGCAACAATCTACAACCTCGGTCAGAAATAACAATCCCAATCAATCGAGAAGCTATTCCTTCATCAGCATATGTGGATCCAGAATACTTGAAACCTTCTACATCAAAGCAAGCAGAGCTCAAAGAAAAGTTCAAGATTAAAGACATGGGATGTGGTGAGTATATCTTTCATGTTGATCAACTCCCACTATCTCCTAAGGTATTTAGTCAACATGAACAACCTACAAACAATTTGCAATGCCAAGGATTTGGGTATGAAGCACCTAGTGATGTGGCTACTAAGTCTGAATGCAAATCTCCTCTAGTAGTGCAAGCATCTCTTGATATCAATAGTCCTAAGAGTGGTTCCAGCAAAGAATCTATTGAGCATATTGCCAAACCTCTTGAGAACTCACATAGCTTTACCATTTCATCCACTCATTCCATTTCCACTCCACTTCCAGACTTGGATCAACAAGAATCACAAAATCCCTCACTCATTGGGGATCAAAAATCAAGCTATGAACAAAAAAATTTAAAAGTCAAAAATAAAGAAAAGTTCCTTTAGTCCAGATCAAAATCAAAAGCTATTGGACTCTGGAAAAATCAAAGTCAAGGATAAAAATCCTCTGAAAGAAACGAAACAAGAGATGATCTCCCCTAATACCAAGATAACTGGGGGCAAAATTTCAAAAATTTCAAGTCAAAAAGCATACTTGTTGATCCTAAGTCTCCATCATGCTATCATACTTTCACTTCTTTTTGCAATCATAAGCCTTCATAACTCATCCACTTGTTCCACACATCCTTTCCCTTCTGGCGATACATCATGAACCTTTAATGGATCTTCCTCGAAGGACTTTGCTATCAGTGATGCCCAAACTTCTTTAGGTGACACGCATATGGGCCTACGTAGTCCACACACTAGTAATTCTATCTCAGTTCCTTCATCAAGGAAGACAGTCACTCGAGCTACACATAATTCAGTCAAGGAACGTTGCAATTACAATCACAAGGTCAAGCCTCACACATTTGAGGTAGGTGACTTGGTTCTCAGAGAAAACCCCAAGAATCAGCAAGATAGAGAGAAGAAGGGCAAGTTCAAACCAAATTGGCTTGGTCTTTACATCATTACAACAACATATGGATCTGGGGCATATTAGCTCTCAACTACAGAAGGTGAACCTTTGGAGGATTCTATCAATAGCATGCACCTTCGCAGGTTCTACACATAGCTCTTCGGAATATCCTAATTCAAAAATACAAAAAAATAAAAAATTTAAAAAATACAAAAAAATAAAAATCAAAAATCAAAAAAAGTAAAGAGAAATAATTTCGTCCAACGATGAAAACCACTTCGGTGGCGCCCTGGGCAAGTACCATGGTGAAAACTGGGTCACCAGTGCCATGCGTAAAGACATTGCTCCTCCCTCCTTCAGGATTCACTTTCATCACTTCACTTTGCACACACTCACGACCTATTCGTCCATAATAAACTTACCCATTCCCATCATGGCTTGTTATTGATCTACCTAAAGATTGGTTAGCCATTCATAATAAACTTCCCTTTCCATCCATAATAAATCAGATCCTATCTGTGGCTAAGGCAAATCCTACGTCTAGTGATGGGTGTGGAACTGAGAACATCATATGCTTCGAGGAGTACAATTTCTTCCAGCTTTCTTCAGTCTATCCGCGCACAATCCGCAATAAAGCAACATTTGCATCGCCAATCCACAATAAAGTTTCATCTTCTCCGCAATAAAATATTAGTTTCATGGATTCAGTCAGTTTCAGATGAGACAGCAGCAACAATGGGCTTCAACAAAATCAAATTTTTCAACAGACTCAGACAACATATGGTTCAGTGCTATCTATCCTTTTTGTGAAAGTAAACATTGTGACCACAATCAAATAAGACTTATACAAGTGACAAGAGACACTAAACTTGAGGACTACAATGGATGTTGGTGTCGAGTCTTGGTTTTCTTTTGATTTTATCTTTTGGTGACATGTCTTTTAGCTTTTCCAGGATGTCTCTGACTAGAGATTATATCTCCAGGATGTCTTTGACTAGAAAGGCGAGGATGGGGTATCGTCACCTATTTGTATTTGTTGTCTGTGGATTGTCTTTTAGTAATGCTATGACTTGTCCAAGGATATGAGGACACTGTGAGTCTAGTGTGAACTGGGGCATTCCTTATTTGTGAACTGTCTTATCTCCATGCAAACAGGTACAATGACTTTCTAGGTCGAACATATGCCTCGATTGTCATAACCTACTTGCCATGATAAAGCTCAATGATGATAACGCACAAGAAGCTCTTTCACATTCATATCTTCTATCTTCCATCCCCATTTCTTGATTGACTTCCATCGTCCTTCTTGAGTCCGTGTAGCCTACTATCACATGACTGAGTATAATGACACACCAAAAAGCATTTCATGTAGTTGCACCTGCATTACCACATATAAGCATTTCATACATACATATAGATATCACAACTGCATCACATCCTGCACACAACACCTATTAGCACAATTTACATTTGCATTATCATATTTATCTGCATTACATACATTCACATTTGCATCATGCATACACATATAAAGCATAAAAGAACAAAAATATATTGCATTGCATTATATACATATTTGCATCCATATTATAAGCATCACACAAAACATACATCATAAGAGCATCTCATCACATAGGTACACATGCATATAGCTGCCACAAAAGATGAATCATCTCATATATATATAATCATAAGTGTCATGATACAATGATGTCAAAAATCATATGGCTACAATCACCCGCAGGGGTCTACATCATCATACAAAAATGGTACAAAACTGATACAAAGGGAGCCCTCTAAGGCTATGATGAACTCCCTCCCTCGGAGCCGCCTGGCCTCGATGGAATCTGAGCCCCTGAAGAACCCGCCCCAGGATCATCCCTCCTGTCCCCTCTATCTGGTGGTGGTGGAGGACCCATGACTCCACCACTCGATGCCTGTCTCCTCTGGCTCCCTCCCGTAGCTGTCGCTATCCACGATGGTCTATGGAAGCTCCTCGCCCGCTGATCTACTAGCACTGCACCATAATAGAGGTCCCGCCAGTAGGCAATATCCTCCCCTGCTCGCAGGACATAAGCATATCCTGCCCCTGTGTCCTCTGCTGCCTGTCTCCCAGCCCTCAGTGCTGTCTCAGCCTCTGTATAGCGTTGAATAGCCTGGTCTCTCTCCACTCAGTGTCTAGGAGCCTCCTCCTGAGCCGATCCCTCTCCCTCTCCAAATCCTGAATCTCATCTGCCTGTCCCTAGTAGATCTCCCTGAGCTCAATCAACTCATCCTCCTCTGCGTCAGCCCCTTGTGGCTTTGCCTGTGGCTCTCCCTGTACAAGTGCCTGTACTGGTACCTATCCCCGTACATGTCCCTGTCCCTGTCCCTGCCCTGTACCTGTCTCTGCACCTGTCTGGGACCCTGTGCTCTGGGACCTTTTGCTACTGGCACCTGTACCGACAATCCATCTCAACCCCTCACCACCCGAGCCTCTCTCTCCTCTCCACCCTCCCTCCAAGGTGCAACCCTCCTCTCTCCAATTGCTCCCCTCTACCTCCGTCGGCCTCTGCTCCCATCACCTCCACCACCATCATCATCATCCCCACTCCCATCTCCATCCAATAGCTCTCCCGGATCTGTCAAGCATGGGAAGGGATGCTCTGTCCAGTATGCTGTATACTCGGCATCCATGCCGGCATCGTCAATCTCTGGCCACATATCCCAGGGTAGGGGCACCATCTCTGCCAGCTGTGTAACTGCCTGATCATATGACAACAAGGGCCCAAACTGTGCCTGATCCCTGACAGTGTGTGCATACATGCCCGAGCCCCATGGCATCCTCTGGATCCTGCCATACTACCTGCAAACCTTGTCTACAAGCTGTCTCTCTAGCACATAGAGCATCCGCCCAATCAAATACCTGCTCTGAAAGGTGTACGGAAGCTCAACTGCATCGTCCTCCCACTCCTCGCATCCCAGGTATGGTCTCCAGATGACCACATCAATATCGTCTATCACTCGCCGCCAGTGCTCCAACCTGCCAATCTGTGGCTGCGATGTAATCATGTCATACGAATGAACAAAACTACATCCATGTCCCCTGCCTCTGAAGTGTATCGGCCTCGTCACTGGCAGATGCTCATAAGCCCACACTTGCAGCAGTGTCACCCCGCAACCCAATCCCACTGATCCATGATATACGAACTGATACAGCTCATAATACAGGTGTGCCAACACACACGGTCCCCAGGCATATCTGGTGTGCTGCGTCACCAGTGTCTCCAGCGCTCCTCCCCAGCCCACAGCCAACCCTCGTGTCGCCCTATCAGGACACAGGAACCCACTGATCGCTCCTCCTACCACTGTCGACAGCGTTAGCCCTGTGGCTGTCATCATGTCCCACGCCACGTGTCCTGCCCTCATCTCCAATCCTGGGTCCTGGAATACTCATCTCAGGGCCTCCTTGTCTCCATCTCGATCGTATGGGATCAGATCTATATCGATCGGTATCCTCAATATCCTATAGACATCCTCAAGGGTGACTGTCATCTCACCCATCGGCAAATGAAACATACATGTCTCTGAGTGCCATCTCTCAACCAGCGCAGTCAATAGTCCCATGTTTGCCCGAAACTTAGGCACATATAGTACATGTCTCAAGCCCATCTCCTCAACAGTAGCTTGCTCCTCGACTGTCAACTCAGGTCACAATCTCTGAGTTGATGGGAATCTCTCCCATGACTCCAGCATCGGCAAATACTCCTGCAATCAAGCAAATCAATCATGTCAGTCACAATGACACTCACTGTTCATCACAAAGTGTTGCTATCTATCCTGTGCTACTCCTTGTTCATCACAAAGTACTGTGTGTGTGACACTCACTGTTCATCACAAAGTGTTACTCACATTTGCACTCCCTGTTCATCACAAAGTGCTGCTCATACTTTAAGTACTCCCTGTCATCACAAAGTACTCTATCTTGGTACTCATTGTTCATCACAAAGTGCCCTGATCTATCCTAGTCTTCCCTAGAGGACCTGCTTGAGCGTATCCTCTCAGCAGCTTATCCAATTGACAACATATGTTTATCACAGAACTGCCGATTTGACCTAGAAGACAAAACTCTGCATTTTTAGACATAAACGCGCTTATAGACTGCACAGACGCGTCTGAACAACATAGACGCGCCTGTATGACATAGACGTGCCTATGCTGTGCATAAACGCACCTTTATGACACAGATGCCTTTACATTACGCAAACGCGCGTGCATTCGACACAAACGCGGTTTTAGACACAGATGCGCCTGGCACTAACGCAGACGCGCTTCAACGATTTTTGACATTTTTGAACTCTACTTCTATGCGCATTTATTGCCCTATCTACCATGCATTAATGACAAAATTAAATGCATCGAAGTACAAGGAGGTTTGGTGGTACTTACCGGCTCTCCTGCCTCTGCTGGCCTCTGGAATCGGCGAACGCGATCGAATCTATGAACGAAAGCCATCGCTGCTGACTGCTACTGCTCTTTTCTCGCTTTGCACTCTGATCTCGTGGATGTGTGGATGACAATGAGGATGTCTTTTGCCCGTGGTCTATCTTATAGCCTACCCTAGCCCTCGCCCTCGTTTCCTGAGTCAGTCTTCTTTATCCCGTGACTTTGTCACTTTATCTGGTCAGTCCATTCTATCCCGTCTTTCTTATCGAGAGATTGTCTGCCATCTTTTTAGACATTTTCATCCAATCTCTCGAGGGGGTATATCATTCCCATCTTGGGGCAACTCTGTATCAGTTCATCTTATCTTCTTTGAAACAACGCGACAAGCCGCATTGTCTCAAAGAGGGCCAAAATGTAGACACTCAAAATTGTCATGTCTAATTAAATAAATATTTTATTTATTTAATTATCTAAGCCTAATTCTTCTATTAATTAAATAAATATTTATTTATTTAATTAATTCATTTATCCTCTTCTAGCCTTATTTCTCATTTAAATAAATACATTTATTTATTTAATTGATCCCACTTCTTCTATTAATTAAACAAATCTTTATTTATTTAATTAATTCATTATCTTTTTCTACACATGACACATGTCATTCATCTTTTAATTCCTACACTACCTACCTCTTTCATTATTTTATTATTTCTTCTACCTACCCTCTAATCCTAGCCGACCTCCTTTTTACACCTCTCAATCTTATCCCTCCATTTCATATTGTGTCTTCTATTTAAGGAGATGCTTCCTTCATTATCAAACCCTAACAACTTGATCAATTGACTACACTACGATCCTACTTGCAACCACATTCTGTTCTTTGTTGAGCTCTTGTGCACATAAAATCTGAGAGCAAATATATCAAGCAAGATCAATGGAGATAGGAAGAATGGAGATCAAAACCCTATTGGACATGTAATGGTATAATCTTTGCGATTTCATTCGATTTACATTGTCTTAGGTAATCTTCATATGTTATGGTGGATCTTTGTTGTTGTTAGGCTAGGGTTTGGTGGTTGAATTTATTTAGCCTTTCAATTTTGTTATTATTGTTATCCATTTTCACCATATACACACTTTATCTTTATTATCACTCAAGGTATAAACTTTTGCCATTTCCTAAGTTGCATTATCTTCCAAAATTTCAAAAAACATAGTGTTGACCTTTACATTCATTAGTGTACTCCTGGGAGTCTTTCATGGCTTATACACAATCACAAAGAAAGAGAAATTAAATATATCAATATGCCTCTTTCGAGCATGAACAAAATCATCTAACCATGTCTAGCAATGGCTCATTCTAAAGTGTTTATATCAATGTCATATCTACCTCATGTGATTCCACACCAAACAACAAATCTAATGAGGACATCTTTCTAGTTTATCCCCAAGGGTTATCCACGATACAAATCCAAGCTAATACGTTCCTTATAAAAATCTCTTGTACAAATAAAAAAGTATAGATCTAATGCCACCATATGCTCCATTCCTAGTCAGATCTACTCCAGAGAGTCCCATTCAAAATCCATTCTTATCATGCCAAAGCATTAAATCCTTCCAAGAATCTCCCATATGTATCCAAACTCCTACCCCATGTCAAGAGGATAATCCAAATTCAAAAGAAACGAGTCCTAACATAAATCAACATCAAGATACCATGACTCTCCAATCTCATCAAATATTTGATCAAGATCCCACCTGTCAAGATTCTTATGAAGATCTTATGATCCTTTTATATTCCATCCATGATGATCCCCTTTCATCTCAAGAGCAAAGTGTCCTTCCAAGTCCCATTCAACATCCACATCCTAATCAAGATCATGATATTTCTTCCATCCCCTCCAATGATCCAATTCAAAATCAAGATTAAAGTACAAATTCCAATGATCCCCTAATAAACTTATAAGGCACTAAGAGGGGGGGGGGATGAATTAGTGCAAGAAAAAACTTAATAGATCTGATAACAACTTTCACCAACTTGAAAATCCATATGCATGCAAGAAACATAACCACATAAGCAAACATCTAATAAAGCATGCAAACCATAACACAATGATTTTTCGCGTGGAAATCCAAATGGGAAAAACCACAGAGGGAATTAGTACCCGCAAAGATCAACTATCTATTGTATAGAGATCTGTCTAGTTAAGGTCATACAACACCCTGTTAGGGGTACACCCAGTTAAGATTGTTTTAGCCTAGTTAAGAGCTATACAATAAGGCTTGTTAGGACCCAACCTTGTTAGGAGCTACCCGATTAAGGGATTTCAAAACACAAGCTAATGTGTCACCTTGTTAGAGGATTTTCACCTTCGGACCTACTTGGATAATACCATTCCTTGTTTGGAGTGACATTGTTAAGGGATTTTCTTGCTGCAACTATTAGGAAGAGAACACGTTCAACTGATCTGAAGTTAGCACCTTTGTGCCTAATTATATTTGCTTCTGCTCTACTTCTATCACCACTAAACATCAAACCTTAACTTCTCCTTCAATCACACGATCAAATTCTCACTCTTGATCCATTAAATCATACAATTTACATCTCCTTATAATGACTTTGTTAAGTCAGTTAAGAACCTTGGAACAATTCCCTAGATTCAACAAATCTAGTCAGCTTTTACATTTTCCCACTCATTACACTTTTCTCATGACTTCCAAACAAAACATAACTCAAAAACATAACAATAAGTCTATCGGTAACTGATCAAAGTAACTTTTCTTTACCGATTTTGGTACCCCATTATTTGTTTTGAACAAAATAATGTGTATTTAATTTTGTTTCCCTCATTCGGTTTGATCTGTCTTTAATCATGCACCTTTTGTTCCTTTATGCTTCACCTTTCTGCCCCATTGAACCCGTCGGTCGAACCTACGTATTGGTTTAAGGTTCAAAGTTCATCTGATGCCTTTGCGTAGGTCACGACTTTGTAATCTTGTTTAGCGAGCAAAAGTGAATGTGTTAAGTTGGTCTTGAACTTGAACTTTGAACCATTTCTAAATCAATTCAAGGTTCAAGGTTCAAAGTCTTCCTTTATGTTTATTAAGGGTCTTCGCTCGTTCCCGGTGTTGTGTTGAGCCGCAAGTTGAGAGTTATTTTGTTTTCTCCGAATTGAACTTGAACCATTGAACTCCTTACGAGATGGTTCAAAGTTCAAAGGTTCATTCCAAGTTTGGCCCCGAGGAAATTAATAACACTAAAGGTGGCGTGGCAAAAGGAATATTCTTGGCATCTTATAATTTAAAATTCTAAATTTGGAAAGAATTCATTAAAATGGAAACCATTTGTGCGGAGTTGATGTGTAATTAAGAAAGTTGTCAGGTTCCCATCAAATCATTGGTTATCTCACACGTTTGAATGAATCATTATGAGGCATGTGTAGATGTTACTCATTTTTTTCCACTTCTTAACATGTGAATTCTCAGAATTGTGAAAGTAGTAGTTGTTATTGTCGAAGGAACGAAAGACGCCGAAGGTAATTTCAACTCCATACTTCCAAGGGTTTCATAGATTTCACGGTGGTAACAGGTGAGTTTTGATAATTTCCCTTCACTGTGTTACTAGCTCAGAAAGTCAGTCAGTGTAGGAAAATTCTTTGTTTTAGAATAGAATTCTGTCATGTTTAGGAATTATTTGATAAATTTAAAAGTGGCCATTATGAGGCCGACTCTTCCAAAGATTGATCGCACATCATGCCTAGTTAGTATACTTCTAGAGTTGGGTGACACTTCTTTGGCACAAGCTGACTTAGGAGATTTCTTAGAAAGAGCTAAAAACCCTAGGGTAGATTTGATGATGGAGAGAATAGTTAGAAGTGGTTTGATTGAAGCTATTGCTTTTCCAACTATCGCTCCTTGTCCAGGTCTCATAATAGCATGTATGAACAGATATGATGCAGTGGTGAACTGTTAGTGGAAATTAACAGAGAAATGGTGATGGCTACAATGGGAATCCCTCGTAAAGAGTTGTAAAAAGACTGGTCAATTGGAACCTCATATGCATTTTTCTCTAAGAAGAAAAACACATATAAAAGCATCATTGCAAGGAATTGGCTTCTAATGGTTCAGAAAATGGGGTCCTGGTTACCCAAGCCTCTTACTAGAGAGCATTTCATCACAGAGGTGCGAGACATTGTAATATTGTTAAATAGACTCAATGGGAACTCACACTCTTTCTATTGGGAGGATTGGATGTACTTCTATATTCAGGTGTTATTAGCTGGTGAGAAATACCTTGATTGGACTCATGTTATTTCTTAAAGACTCCACAAGGGTTTGAGCAACTTTGTTGGAATGTCTAGTTTTTACATGTCCTCCTATTTATTTTATATATTGTCTTGTACTAGAGAATGGTCGTGGTTGCATAATGAGGCTTGGGTGGATGGCATGAAGGTTTATGATTATTACCCTTACCTGCAACAACAGAGACATGTAGAAAATTTCACAAGGTCAAATGATGTCTTTGCAGGAAGGCTTGCCTTTGAATTATAGGGAGACATAAATAAAAGAATGTCAGTCGAGGCCATGGAGATGGTTAATATATATGGAAGCTACTTTATCCAGTTTCCCAGGTTTACTTACATTAGACTGGGGGGCTTTGAAGGTGAACCATTCAAATTGCCTAGGTATGCCTTTGACAGTTATGTGCTTATTGAGATTTGCAAGCAGTAGCCCACATCGACAAAAGGTTAGAGATAAAGGATAAATCTGGGGTTGCTTTCCCGATTGAACTTGGTTACTATAGTTGTAAATCTATATTTGATGCCTTGATCCTAGAATTAGAATTCAAGAAAATGAATTTGCAGCCCTACATCTCCAGACGAAAATTTGATAGTAGGGGATATGCTGTAGAACATCTAAATGTTGATGAGAATTTCTCCCATGAACCTCAATTAGAAGATTACTAGGAAAATTGTTGTGATGAGTTTGAAGTGGGGAGGAGATTGTGGTCAGGATTCACTCTGCAGCATGTTGTTACAATGAGGTTGTCCATTAATGTGTCTGGAGTACAAGAAGAGGAAGGGGAAGATGTATTGGATCCCGAATTTAATGAAAGGGTTCAAGGGCAACCTATTCTTGAAATTGATTGGGATAGAAGAGAAGAAGAGAATATTCAAGACAAATCCTTCAATGTCATAAGAAGAACAAAGAAGTGGTTAAGAGACCGAAAATTTAGAAAGGAGTCGATTATCACTCTTAATGAATTAAATGTTGGTCCAATTGCTACAACACAGATTCCCACTTCCTCCTCTAGCAAAATTGTTAATGTTGCAAGTGACACAAGGCTTACTATTGGAGAGGTTAAAACCAGAAGATCAAAGAATTCCCTATTGAGTTCTTCAACAATTCGATTTACTCATTCAAGGAGCAAAAAGAAGAGCAGAGAACCAGTGGCGGATCAAATTGTTATGGACTTGGATTCATGTGAAGAAACCCAGGTGATCATGGATGAACAAGTGTTAAGTAACCCTTCAGTGCAGGATACAGATGCAAGGAAAGAACTTGAAGAAGATCCAAATCCAATGAGCACTATGACTATTGTCAATCCACCAGATGATCAGATGCCACCACCAAAAGAAACTTCCAGTACTTCTCGATGGCTTGGAGCTTCAATTGGAAAGAAACACAACATTGTCCCTATTACAACTCCCATGGAGGATATGGTAAGCAAATGCCTTGGGAAAATATATAAACCCAAGAAGCTCAAAACACAAGCAATGATGGAAGTTGATGATGAAATAGGTCACTGGGTAGCGGATGTAGCTAAACCCATCTCAGATAGAGATCCAAAAAAAGCCATTGAGAATGATCGTATTGTTGAGAAGATTGACCTAGGAGTTGCTTCAAGGGTTGTAGATGCCAAACATCTATAATCCTCTACAAAGAGAATGATATCCAGGACTTGGAAAGATGAGAAGGATAAACGAGAGTTGAGATAAGTTGTTACCCAGATGGCAGAGTATATTGACGCCATATATCACCCGAGTCCTCAATCCCTGACACAAATGACATTGTCCTATGATCCCAAATCACCAGTGAATCAAAAACTGTTAGATCAAGTCCAGAGAAGACGCATGATATCTGAAGTTTTTGATGAGTGGCTTGATTCTATAGTGCAACAAGGCACATACTATATTGCTAGCCTAATCAAGGTATATGATAACGCCATAACTGTGAGTAAAGAGCTGGAACTGAAAGCTATCGAATGGGAAAAAGAAAGAACTAAATGGGTAGCAGTCTTGGCATAGACTAATGATGTGCAGAAATTTGGCATTTTAAAATTTCTAACTGAGAAGCCAATCGAAAACCTAGATGACAACGTGTTGTATGTTTCAAGAAAGAATGTTGAATGGAGAAATTCTATCATTAAACAGGGTCATGAAGAATATGTCAAGCTACTAAAAGGATTAAAAGAACTAATTAATACGATGCTGAAAGATCTAAAATACATCGACATACAACTCTTGAAGGAGGATGGACAACCAATTCAACCAGTGACGGATATGGTCAAAACCTTTAAAGAATGGGTGCAGCTTGTTAAGGAGACGAAGTCTCTAACTACAGATGACTTTTCCAAAGTGGCAAGGATAGAATTCATGCTAGAAGTCTACTTCGATCACTTGGAAGCACATAAAATGAAAGTTATGTAGGTGAACATGGACAAAGAAGTTTGAAAGTAGCGCATCCTACACATTGGACTCCCACACTATCTGGTTATCCTGAATTTCTCAACAGCACATCTAGAATGGCAAAATGTGTGTGTTGCCATGACAAAACAAGACAAATCAATAGTCTCTTCTTCCACGATGGATTCTTAATTGGTTTATGGATGAGCTATCATCCTATCTGTGGTCGTTGTTCATTTAATTTTTTATCCAATTCAAAGCAAACAGTTTCTTTTAACTCTAGGGTAGAGTTTAAGAATTTAGGGTTATTTTCAAATGAACTATTGGCCTGGAGGCTATAAATGTAATTAAGCAAGCTTTGTTTAAGGCCCGAAAAAAATTTGATTTGAAGGAGCAGACTTAATCTTCTTTGAATTCCAGTGTAGACATTTGTTATATGAATGGAATGATATATTTTATATGATCTTCAAATTTGTGTGTTTGAATGATAGTGCAATCTCTGTTGGGATGTATGTTTGTGTACATAATATTTTATTTCATTATCAATCCTTCATAAGTATGTGAATTCGTTGTTTAAGAGAATTAGTGGTACATTGTTATTTAAATGAATTTAAATGATTCTGATCCCCCTTGTCCGGTGAAGCATGAGCGAGTATCGATCAATATTTATGCTACATTGAATATGCTTGGTGAAATAGGTTTTATATTGAATTGAAATGCTCAAGGTTTAAGTCTATGAGCTTTGCATTTATTCTAATTATCTTGTAGCATTCCTATTGTGTTGATAATTGAATGTGAATGCCTTTCTCGCTTTCTGGTGAAAAGTGTGTCTCTTTTTGAATTATTTGCATAAAAATTCATTGAAAATTTTACAAGGAGCTGCACTCTTATGCAGAGGGCAAACCGAAACTTGGTTCACCCAACTGTTGGTGCATTTGCTTTTTTATGAAGGGTATGCATGAGTAATCATTTTAAAATATATAAATATTATAGGAAAGGCAAATCTGTTAACCAACAGATTTTTGGCGACTCTGCTGGGGAGTCGAATAATAAGATTGGTCACTTGGTTATATGATACAAAGAACTGTCTTGTGAACCTTTAAGAGTCTATCCAATTCTACCAAAATTTTGCATTGTTAACAAGCTGGAGCCAAGAAGGTATACTAGGTCTCAGAGGCGTGAAGGACTAGTTGACTCTGTCTTTCAAGAATTGCAAAGCCTAAACTTTCAACCATCCTTTTCACTTAAGAGACGAGCAAGAAGTAGACCTCCTTCTCCATCTCCTTCATTCCCTATATCTCTAGTCTGTTAAGCCTTAACCTTGCATGGTGTTACCTTACCCAATGTAATCAACCCAACACTTCTTAATATCATTCTTTCAATGGCAACCAACAATCCTTGGGGGGCCGCAGTAGGTCCATTGAACCTTGGTATGAATTTGAATGCTTTACCTAAAGGAGCGAGGGATCATTTGCCTAAATTCAGTGGTGATGGGATGGTCACAGTTGATGAACATTTGAATGCATTTAATGTTGCGTGTGGTATAATAATTGTCCAGCATGAAGATGTTGTAGTAAGGTTGTTTGTACAAACATTAATTGAAGCCACTGCAGATTGGTTTTATCATTTGCCAAAAAGTGTAATAACAAACTAGAAAGATTTGAAAACTAGATTTGAAGCTAGGTTCAAAGTAGTAGAAGATGAGCATTCTCTTTTGGCCCAGTTAGCTCAATTAAAAAAGGAGATTCCTGAATCTATGAGAGATTTCGTGGCTAGGTTTGATAAAATTGTTCATAAAATTCCTACAAATCAGAAACCTTCAAATGATAATTTGAAATATTTTTTAATAAATTCTATGCCCTTAGAGATAAGTTTCTTGATTCACAAACAAAGAGTTGCAACTCTGAATGATGTTAAAACACTTGTTGTTGAGTTAGAAGACAACTTGATTACTACGGGAAAATGGAAGAGATAAGTGTAGGTGGTAAATTCTCAACCCTCTACCTCTTCAAACCCTGTAATTCAAAGGCTAATGAATGATGTCATAACACTCAAAAGACAATTACCCAAGGCTAGTATATCTTACCCATAGCCTTATCAAGACATACCAAGAAGGATTACAAATCAGTATATGGGAACTGGGAATAAAGCCTTAGAATTGCCTCCATCTCAACAAAGACTAGCAATTGAAGTTCCACCACATAAGGGGAATATGTGTGTTTTTCATCTCACTGATGATCATGATGGTAATTCTTGTCCAGAGATGGTGCGGTATGCACAAATGATAAATACAAAAGAGGCCATAAGTGAACTTGGTGAAGAAGTCCATGGGCAACCTGGTGAGTTTGGAATACACTTCCTAGAGTATAAATAAGATTCAAAAATAGAAGGTGATATATTGGTGACCCTTGGAGATCCTTCTTGTGCCATCCTCACTAGAGGTCAACGTTAATCTAAAAATAAAGGTACCACAACCTTTCTCGAAACTGTAGCTAAAGGTAAAGAACCTTTGAACCAGAACTTAGAGAATGGTTCAAGAGTTCAAGAGGTTCAGATGTTGAAGCGTGCTGACCCTGATTCTTCTTTTGATATTGTTGAATTTTGTAAGGCATCAAAAATTCAGATTTCTCCTGCTGAATATCTTAGGTTGAATCCTAAAGAGTTAGAAAAATTGATTTAATATGTTAAAGGGGAAACTACTCAATTGCAATACACCAACACACCATTGATTAATCTTGAGTCTTCACATGATGAAAAGGATACCAGGTCTATAGAATTGTCTAGTACTGTTCTAAAGACATTAGCTAATGAACCAATTGAATCAACATTAGTACCTGACCAAAAGCCCGAGCCATTTTATGTGTCCTTGTTTATCAATGGGTTTAAACTTAATATTGATTCTGGAGCCTCTGATAATATTGTGCCTTCTACAGTTGCTAAAGCACTAAGCCTTTCACTAACTGAAACATTTGGTAAATGCTATTCAATGGATTCAAAGCAAATTCCTTTACTAGGTCAAATCAAGGATGTGCAGGTTGCTCTGGCAATACATCCTAATAAAAGAGTGAAGTTGACTATTCTAGTTGATGATATTCCCGCAAGTTATGGAATGTTGTTAAGCAGAACCTTTTGTAAGGATTTGGGAGGAGAAATTAAAATGGATTGGTCTGAGGCAATAATTCCCATTGGTAAACAAAAAATTGCTCTTCAACCTGAACCAAAGTCCAAGGTACACTGTTTTTCCCTCTAATGACCCAAAATCACAAATATTTTATCATGAATGTGATTTTGGTAATTATTTGCTCTTCTCTGATGATAAGGAAAGTACATCAGAAGATGAAGTGGATCTTACTACAGGCTTATGGGAGATAAAATTTGATGGTAGTTGTGCATCGGCTGGATCTGGTGCCGGAGTGGTGCTCATTTCCCCACAAGGTGAAAAGATTCCTTTTTCTTTCAAACTATAATTTAAGAACACTAATAACACCGCAGAATATGAGGCATTGTTGTTAGGAATAGAGAAAGCTAGGAAAAGGGGAATCAAACTGTTGCGTGCCAAAGGTGATGCAAAATTGATTGTTAAACAGGTACAAGGTCTCTTCTCGGTAAATAATGAAAGGCTCAGACATTATAGAAACAGAGTCCAGGATGAGATTGAATATTTTGATGCTTTCTCAATTGAATCTATTCCTAGAGATCAAAATTCCCGAGCAGATTCTTTAGTAGTGTCAGCATCTTTGTTGCTCCCACATCCTGACTTTGGTGTAGACGTTTACAGGATTGAAGTTGTATATCGTCCTAATGTACCTGATAATTCAAATTTCTGGCAAGTGTTTGGAAATGATAAACACATAAACCAATTCTTGAAAAATGTTGAAATGTTTGCCTCCTCTTTCTTTGAAGGTTCTGAGAATGAATGTAATGAATTTTGTCCATATACAAGGGGAAGCCTTAAAAAGGAAGTTTTTCAATTAAAAGGAAATTGAATTCCAAAAGGCCTTGTATCCTTAGAACGCCTCTTTGATCACAATGCTAGGTATGTTAAAGAAAATGTTTCTCAAGCTGCTAACACATTAGGAGAATATGAAAAGATTAATTTAGGTGATGAAAACAACCCAAAGATGGTCAATTTAGGCAGGTGTTGCAGTCCTAAAGAAAGGCATTTGTTTGTTAAACTGTTGCAAAAGTATTTAGATATTTTTGCCTGGTCTTATGAGGATTTGAAAGACTTCATAAATGGTCAGTTTCAACATCATATTCCCCTCAAGCCCGGAGTAGCTCCTTTTAGACAAAAATTAAGAAATTATAATCCCAAGGTTGCAGATGCTATTTTCAAATAAATAGATAAGATGCTTTAGGCAAGGATCATTTATCCTATTCATCATTCTACATGGGTGGCCAATATCATTCTGGTTCACAAGAAAAATGGAGAAATAAGGATCTGTGTGGTGTTTCCAAACCTGAATCAGGCTAGTTTAAAAGATAGTTATCCATTGCCAATGATGGTCATATTCTCCAAACTATTGCCGGATCAGAAATGATGTTGATGCTTGATGGTTTCTTTGGTTATAACCAGATAAGTGTAGCAAAAGAAGACCAACATAAAATGACCTTCACAACCCCTTGGGGAACTTTCACCTACAATCAAATGTCTTTCAACCTAATAAATGTGGGAGCAACTTTTCAAAGGGAAATGAACCTCTCATTCGGTCACCTCATTGGTAAGACTATAGTTATCTATCTTGATGATTTGATAGTTTTCTCTAAAAGAAGGAAAAATCACCTAAGAGATTTGGAGACTGTATTACAAAGATGCATAGAGCATAGTATTTCTCTCAACCCAAAGAAGTCAGTTTTCTATATTACAGAGGGAAAGTTACTAGGACATATAGTTTTACAAGATGGAAGATAGATCCTGATCGGGTAAAAGTCAATCAGCAATTAAGTTTGCCATCAGATAGAAGTGGTGTCAAGTCATTCTTTGGGCAAGTGAGTTTCCTCGGGAGGTTCGTGTTAGGCTTTGTTGAAATTACCAAACACATTGTAGGGATGATGAGTGAGAAGCAGGTTTTCAAGTGGAAGGAAGAAGCAAAAAGAGCCTTTGAAGAGGTAAAAGAAGCAATTGTTCATGCTTTGACATTAATAAATCCTGATTTTAAGAAAGATTTTACCATGTATTGTTATGCTTCTGAACACACAATGTCCGGTATTCTTCTGCAAAAGAATGAATTGAATGAAGAAGTCCCTATTGCATTCATGAGTATTCCACTCAAAAAGCATGAACTGAATTACTCATTGGTAGAAAAGCAAGTCTTTGCAGTTGTTAAAGCTATAAAGAATTTTAGATATTATGTTCTGCATTCCCATTCAATTGTCTTTGTACCAAATCCTATTATGAAAAGTATCTTGACTCAACAAAAGGTAGGAATGAATAATAGAGCGACTTGGGTTTCAAAGGTTTGGGAGTTTGATCTAGATATCCGACAAGCCGAATTAGTTTGGGGGCTATGTCATTTGATAGCTGAAAACAAGGAAGAGGTAGACAAACTCCCACTAACTTTATTTGTTAGCTTGCAAGATGAGTGGTTCACTGATGTGGCTTATTACTTGTCTTATGGAGAATTCCCTGAGCATTTAACTGCAAAATAAAAGAGAAATTTGAGATTAAAGGTGGCTAAATATGTGATTGTTGATGATATCCTATATAAAAAGGGTTTGGATGGGTCGTTCTTAAGGTGTGTTGATAGAGAAAAGCAGGAGAGACTTTTACAAGTTTTTCACAATGAGGCATGCGAAGGACACTATTCATCCACGGTAACAACATTCAAAATCCTCAGGAGTTGTTACTACTGGCCAAGAATGTTTAAAGATGCATATAAATGGGTTGTAGGTTGTGAGAAATGCAAATTATTCTCTGGAAGATCTCAATTAGTTTCATTGCCATTAAGACTGGTAATCATAGATGAACCCTTCTAGCAGTGGGGATTAGATTTTGTTGGTCCATTGAATCCTTCGTCAAGTGCCAGTCATACCCATATCCTCACAACTACAGATTATTTTATGAAGTGGGTAGAAGCAGTCCCTGTCAAGAAGACTACTTCAGAAATTGTTTGTACCTTCTTTAAAGAAAATATCATGACTAGATTTGGTGTACCTCAAAAAATTGTGACTGATAATGCCCCAAATTTCTCTTTCGAAGAACTCATATTGTTTTGTTATGATCATGGCATTTACTTATCTCATTCTTCAGATTACTATTTGCAAGGAAATGGCCAGGCTGAATCTAGCAATAAGAATTTGATTTTTATAATAAGAAAGTTGGTCCTTGAGAATGCAAAGGATTGGTATAAAAGGTCATATGAAGCACTATGGGTAGACAAGACCTCGCCCAAAAGGGCCATAGGTATGAAACCATTTGAATTGGTATATGGAGTTGAAGCTCAAATGTCCTTGCCTCTGGAATTATCATCTGCTAGGTTGTAGAAAGTAATAGAAGATGAGTTATTTCAAAGTTCCCTAGAAAAGAGAGTTATGTACCTTTCGAAAATTGAAGAGGAGAGACAAGAATTGGTAAATCACATCACTGCTCATCAGGCAAGGGTTAATTTTTTTTTTGATCGCAGAGCTAGACCACAACAGTTCATATTTACTCTAGGACAAATGCAGAGAACCAAAAGGAGCTCATAAAAAAATTGATTCTTTGTGGAAAGGACCATTCACGATCACGTAGGTATTGGGTCCTAACTCATTCAAACTTGAATATCTTAATGGAGTTTCACTGCCCCTATCTTATAATGGGCGGGATTTGAAGTTGTATCAGTTGTAAGCAGATCTTTTTCTACTTTGTACATAATTTTTTGTCGTGTTGTTTGTTTTCCTTTTTGGGTGTTTGTTGCTTTTAGATCTTTGTCCTTTCCTGCTTGCATGTGAAACCAAAGACTCTAAGTTCCTTTCCTGGTCCTTTCAGTCCCGGTCCCTAGTCAGAGACGATGTTACCCCATTATTTATTTTGAACAAAATAATGTGTATTTAATTTTGTTTCCCTCATTCGGTTTGATCTGTCTTTAATCATGCACCTTTTGTTCCTTTATGCTTCACCTTTCTGCCCAATTGAACCCGTCAGTCGAACCTGCATATAGGTTCAAGGTTCAAAGTTCATCTGATGCCTTTGCATGGGTCACGACTTTGTAATGTTATTTAGTGAGCAAACATGAATGTGTTGAGTCGGTCTTGAACTTGAACTTTGAACCATTTCTAAATCGGTTCAAGCTTCAAGCTTCAAAGTCTTCCTTTATGTTTGTTAAGGGTCTTCGCTCATTCCCAGTGTTGTGTTGAGCCGCAAGTTGAGAGTTATTTTGTCTTCTCCGAATTGAACTTGAACCATTGAACTCCTTGCGAGATGGTTCAAAGTTCAAAGGTTCATTCCAAGTTTGGCTTTGAGGAAATCAATAACACTAAAGGTGGTGTGACAAAAGGAATATTCTCGACATCTTATAATTTAAATTCTAAATTTGAAAAGAAATCATGAAAACGTAAACCATTTGTGCATAGATGATGTGTAATTAAGAAAGTTGTCAGGTTCCCATCAAATCATTGGGTATCTCACATGTTCGAATGAATCATTATGAGGCATGTGTAGATGTTACTCATATTTTTCTGCTTCTTAACATGTGAATTCTCAAAATTGTGAAAGTAGTAGTTGTTATTGTGGAAGGAGCGAAAGACATCGAAGGTAATTTTAACTCCATACTTCTGAGGCTTTCATAGATTTCATGGTGGTAACAGGTGATTTTTGATAATTTCCCTCTGCTGTGTTACTAGCTCACAAAGTCAATTAGTGTAGGAAAATTCTTTGTTTTGGAAGACAATTTTGTCTTGTTTAGGAACTGCTTGATAAATGTAAAAGTGGCCATTATGAGGCCGACTCTTCCAAAGCTTGGTCCCACATCATGCCTAGTTAGTATACTTCCAAAGCTGGGTGCCACTTCTTTGGCCCAAGCTAACTTAAGAGATTTCTTAGAAAGAGCTAAAAAACCTAGGGCAGATTCGATGATGCAGAGAATAGTTAGAATTGGCCTGATTGAAGCTGTAGCTTTCCCAACTGTTGCTCCTTGTCCAAATTTAGTAATAACATGTATGAACAGATGTGATAGTGATAGCAGGTGCATTAGGACCAACAGTAGTGAACTGTTAGTGGAAATTAACATAGAAACGGTGATGGATGCAATGGGAATCCCTCATAAAGAGTGATACAAAGACTGGTCAATCAGAACCTCATATGAATTTTTTATTGATAAGAAAAGCACATATAGAAGCGTCATTGAAAAGAATTGCCTTCTAAATGTTTAGAAAGTGGGGTCTTGGTTACCCAAGTCTCTTACCAGAGAGCATTTCATCACAGAGGTGAGAGACATTCTAATATTGTTAAACAGACTCGTAGGGAACTCACAATCTTTCTATTGGGAGGATTGGATGTACTTCCTTCTATATTCAGGTGTTATTAGTTGGTGATAAATACCTTGACTGGGCATAGGTTATTGTCGAAAGACTCGATGAGGGTTTGAGAAACTTTGTTGGAATGTATAGTTTTTACATGTCCTCCTATTAATTTTATATATTAGCTTGTACCAGAGAATGGTCGGGGTTGCATAATGAGCCTTGGGTGGATGGCATGAAGGTTTATGATTGTTACCCTTACCTGCAACAATAGAGACATGCAGAAAATTTCACAAGGTGGAATGATGTCTATGCAGGAAGGCTTGCCTTTGAATTACAGGGAGACATAAATAAAAGAATGTCAACCGAGGCTATTGAGCTGGTTAGTATATATGGAAGTTACTTTATCCAGTTTCCCAGGTTTACTTACATTAGAGTGGGGGGCTTTGAAGGTGAATCATTCAAATTGCCCAGGTATGCCTTTGACAGTTATGTGCTTATTGAGATTTGCAGGCAATTAGCCCACGTTGACAAAAGGTTAGGGATAAAGGGTAAATCCGGGGTTGCTTTCCTAATTGTACTTGGTAACTATAGTTGTAAATATGTATCTGATGTCTTGAACCTAGAATTAGAGATCAAGGAAATGAATTTGCAGCCCTACATTACCAGATGAAAATTTGATAGCAGGGGATATGTTGTAGAAAATCTACATGTTGATGACAATTTCTCCCATGAACCTCAATTAGAAGATTACTGGGAAAATTGCTGTGATGAGTTTGAAGTGAGGAGGAGATTGTGGTTAAGATTTACTCTGTAACATGTTGTTACAATGAGGTTGTCCATTAATGTGTCTGGAGTACAAGAAGAGGGAGGGGAAGATGTATTGGATCCCGAATTTAATGAAAGGGTTCAAGGGCAACCTATTCCTGAAATTGACTGGGATAGAAGAGAAGAAGAAAATATTCAAGATAAATCCTTCAATGTCATAAGAAAAATGGAGAAGTGGTTAAGAGACTAAAAATTTAGAAAGGAGTTGATTATCACTCCTAATGGATTAGCAGCTGGTCCACTTGCTACAACACAGATTCCCACTTCCTCCTCTAACAAAATTGTTAATGTTGTAGGTGATACAAGGCTTACTATTAGAGAGGTTAAAACCAGAAGATCAAAGAAGTCCCCATTGAGTTCTTCAGCAGTTCGAGTTACTCGTTCAAGGAGCAAAAAGAAGAGAAGAGAACCAATGTCGGATCAAATTGTTGTGGACTTGGATTCACGTGAAGAAACCCAGGTGATCATGGATCAACGAGTGTTAAGTAACCCTTCAGTGCAGGATACAGATGCATGGAAAGAACCTAAAGAAGATCCAAATCCAATGAGCACTATGACTGTTGTCAACCCACTGGATGATCAGACACCACCGGCAAAAGAAACTTCCAATACTTCTCGATGGCTTGGAGCTTCAATTGGAAAGAAACACAACATTATCCCTATTACAATTCCCATGGAGGATATGGTAAGAAAATGCCTTGGGAAAATATCTAAACCCAAGAAGCTCAAAACACAGGCAATGATGGAAGTTGATGATGAAATAGGTCATTGGGTAGCGGAAGTAGCTAAGCCCATCTCTAATAGAGATCTAGAAAAAGCCACTAAGAATGATTTTATTATTGAGAAGATCGATATAGGAGTTGCTTCAAGGGTTGTAAATGCCAAACATCTAGAATCCTCTATAAAGAGAATGATATCCAAGACTTGGAAAGATGAGAAGGATAAACGGGAGTTGAAACAAGTTGTTACCCAGATGGCAGAGTATATTAACAACATACATCACCCGAGTCCTTAGCCCTTGACGCAGATGAAATTGTCCTTTGATCCCGAATCACCAGTGAATCAAAAACTATTAGATCAAGACCAGAGAAGCCGCATGATAGCTGAATTTTTTTATGAGTGGCTTGATTCTATAGTGCAGCAGGGCACAAACTATATTGCTAGCCTGATCAAGGTATATGATTATGCCATAAGTGTGAGTAAAGAGCTGGAATTGGAAGCCACCGCATGGGAAAAAGAAAGAACTAAATGGGTAGCAGTCTTGGTGTACATGTATGATGTGCAGAAATTTGGCGTTATGAAATTTCTAATTGAGAAGCCAGTGGAAAACCTGGATGACAACGTGTTGTATGTTTCAAGAAAGAATGTTGAATGGATAAATTCTATCATTAAACTATGTCATGAAGAATCTGTCAAGCTACTAAGAGGATTAAAATAACTAATTGATACAATGCAGAAAGATCTAAACTGCATGTACATACAACTCTTGAAGGAGGATGGACAGACACTTCATCCAGCAGTGGATATGGTCAAAACCTTTAAAGAAAGGGTGCAACTTGTTAAGGAGACGAAGTCTCTAACTACAGAAGACTTTTCCAAAGTGCCAAGGATAGAATCCATGTTAGCATTCTGCTTCGATCACTTGGAAGTGCATAAAATGAAAGTTATGCAGGTGAACATGGACAAAGAAGTTTGGAAACAACGCATCCTACACATTGGACTCTTGCACTATCAGGTTATCTTGAATTTCTCAACAACGCATCTGGAATGATGAAATGTACGTGGTGCCATGACAAAATAGGACAAATCAACAATCTCTTCTTCCACGATGGAGTCTCGATCGATTTATGGATGAGCTGTCATCTTGTCTGTGGCTATTGTTCATTTAAGTTTTATCCAGTTCAAAGCAAACAATTTCTTTTAACTCTAGGGTAGAGTTTAAGAGTTTAGGGTTATTTTCAAACGAACTATTGGCCTGGAGGCTATAAATGTAATCAAGCAAGCTTTGTTTAAGGCCCAAAAAACTTTGATTTGAAGGAGCAGACTTGATCTTCTTTGAATTCTAGTGTAGACATTTGACATATGAATGAAATGATATATTTTGTATGATCTTTCAATCTGTGTGTTTGAATGAAAGAGCAATCTCTGTTGGGATGTATATTTGTGTATATAATATTTTATTTCATTATCTATTCTTCATAAGTCTATGAATTCATTGTTTAAGAGAATTAGTAGTACATTGCTATTTAAATGAGTTTAAATGATGATGATCCCCCTTGTCTTGTGAGGCATGAGCGAGTATTGATAATAATTTATGATACATTGAATATGCTTGGTGAAATAGGTTTTACATTGAATTGAAATGGTCAAGGTTTAAGTTTGTGAGATTTGCATTTATTCTAATTATCTTGTAGCATTCTTATTGTGTTGAGAATTGAATGTGAACGCCTTTCTCACTTTCTGGTGAAAAGTGTGTCTCTTTCTGAGTTATTTGCATAAAAATTCATTGAAAATCTTACTAGGAGTTGCACTCTTATGTAGAGGGCAAACTGAAACTCAATTCACCCAACTGGTTTTCATTTGCTTTTTCATGAAGGGTATGCATGAGTCATCATTTTAAAATATATAAATATTAAAGGAAAGGCAAATTTGTTAACCAACAGGTTCTCTGTTCTTCCTGACTGTAACTGTTCTTTCAATCATAATTCGCTCAATACATTGAATCTACTAATGTGGTTCCAGTCAAAGACTTGTGCCAATTTCATAAACATATATTTCAAACCGCAACGTCTAACTCTTCTCCAATCGTCCATACTGGTTGCTTGATCATTGCACTGTTCCTATTTACCACTCGCCAACAACTAGCAGTTTTGTTGTCTAACAAATTCCACTACCGGTTAGCCTATATCAGTTGGTCTAGATGACTTAGATGAATAAAAAAACATGGTTTCTATAAATGACAACACAAATAAATTCATCAATCATCCTATTACAACTCTATCATCATCATCAAGCCAACAATCTCCCCCTTTGCCATTGATGGCAACACTTAGGAATTTTTTTTGTCTAAGTGTCACATTACAATAATCATGATTCATGACTCAAATACATACAAAACTCCCCCTTAGAAATTACATGCTATTATAAAATACAAATTTTTGATTGACTTACTTATACTATTCCCCCTTTGACAACATGACAAAGGTAAGCAAATACATTTGAAACAACTGAATATAACATACCAAAATTTGCATTACCAAATGTAAGAGTTAAAAAGTTTACAATTACATTTTAAGAAAAGCATCTGCAAAATTAGTCTTGAAGACTTTCAAATCACTCTCTCATGTCTCCAAAAGAGTAGATGCAATCTCAACGTGTGTCCTGATTTGGTATGCAAGCTCTTCCATAGCATCAAGTGTACTCATTTCAGGTGTAGTCATAATTGCCTCTGTCTCTTTGTATCCTTTCTACAAAATTTGTAGTTTAGGGACCAAATGAGTATGTAACTCCTATAATGATGTAGTACTCTTACTATGTTCTACCTCATATGCCTTAAGCTTATGATGTACCATTATAACAGATCTACCAAAAGTTGTTGCTGAATCATTTAAGGGGTCAAATGATTCACTCAAAATCCTTAGCTCCTGCTAAGCTTCCTTCCTCTTCTTGTCAATATCATTAAAGAACAATGAAAAATTGCAAATAGTAGACATAATTTTACCTTTGGTCTTTAATGCTTCCTTGATTTGCTCCATATTAACAATAAGACCTACTCTGTCTTTGTCAATTTCCTTAATCATCTTCCCATATTCTTTCTCAACATTATATAAAACAACTTCTCCAAGACTTTTCATTTGTTCCCCTGTTGATGTAACCAAGTGGTCCAGTTTCTCTATAGGAGTAGAGAGACTATCAGTGTCAGTCTCCGGTAATAGATTTGAAAATATGTCAAATGCAATCTTTATAGTTTGTGCTTCTCTCCTTTGAGTTCTCATTATCTTCTTCTTGGCCTTGGATTGCATTGCAGATGCAATCTCCATCAATTATGTTGGACTCAACATATCCATGTTTATCAATCCTTGAATAGACACTATGTCATTATCTTCATCGTCATCAATGATCTTCTTTGAAGTAAGTAATTGATAGGTGACTTTCTGTTCTTGTGCTTATTCTTTCTGCTTATCTTCTTCATTCACTGGTGGCTCTTTAGTTTGCTCAACATCAACCTGTTCACTTTCCTAAGTATCTTTCTGCATCTCTTTACCTATCTCTGGTGGCTCGGTGATTTGCACATCATCCATTTGTACATTCACTTCTGTCTCTTTTCATCTTTATCTTTACCAGTGGGAATCACTTTCGGTATCACTGGTTCTTGTATTGTGATAGTAGGAACATTAGGCATTGATGTAGTACCACCTTCCGATTCTTACTCTGTTTGAGTAAATATCTCATCAATTTCAAATACATCTGGTAGTTCGGTGCCTCGAGAATATCTTCTTCCTTAGATGATTCAATCTGTTTTGGTTCCTCTTTCTTTAGTCCTAAAAAAATCTTCAAAATTTCCTCAGTCTCAGCTTGAACCAACTGGGATTCTCCAACAAGAAATCTAGTCAACCTCTTCTTTGTTCTAAATAATGGTTTTGATCTTGAAATAATTTCCTGCACTTCTTCCTTAGGTGTCTCCGGTCGCAAATGCATCAATACATACTCAATTATTTCTTTGTCCTGCCTAATAGCAGTCTTCCATCTAGCTTCTAGTTTATTATACAAAGAATCAGGTATTTGTCCTTGTAACTCAATTAATACTTTGCTATAATGATTCATAAACCAAACAACTAAATCTTCAATTTGTTTATGCTCTTCCTCATCAAAATGATTATAGTACTTATGTACGCCAACCAATACACTATAATTCCTTATATTCATCAATAAGATCTCAAGAGAAGTAGGTTTAGTTACCTCAATTGATTTGACAGTGGGTGCACCAACCACTTTGGATTCTTGCCACTTGCTCTCAGTTCTTTCTTTCCTCCTTCTGATTTGGTTTCCTCTGCTTCTTCCTCTACTATAGCCTTAAAACTCTTTGTGCTTGTTCTTTCTTCCTTTTTCCTATAGCTTTAGGGACTTTAGGTGCTCGTGGCTCATCTTGTTTTGCTGTACTCCTGATTTGTATCTTTGGAGGAGGAGGGGGCTTCTTCTTAACAACTTCACTTCTGGTTTGTCTACCGATAGGTGCACTAAAGGTTCTTGCCTTTCCAACTTCAAATCTGGTTCTAGCTTCATCAATCATTTCCTTTGTGAAGCCTTGTTCCACAACAAATTCTTCAACTTCTTTTCTGACCTTTTTAACTATTACTGGTTGCCAACTCAGAATGTACCTTTATTGATTTCTCTTTAAAAGTTCCAAACCTAGTTACACTAGGATCTATCGGTTTAGATAGAAGGTGATTAGCATAATAGTCAAGATATCTTCTCCTACCTCATGCCCCATAGGCATGGCCCATGAAGTTCTTGGATCTGCAGCCTCCATCTGACAAGTATCAGTATCAACCATAAAACAGATAGAGTCTTCATACCTTTTTACAACATGCTTCGGTATCATTTCTCTATCATGCATTCTCTTCTGGAAATCCTTGAAGCATCCTCAGATTGTCTTTGTAAATTCATTTCCAAGCATCTTAATGTTGTTATTAATTTATAACATTGTCAGTGTATCCATAGACCATTGAATATCAGCTATACCAGGAAAGTAATTCTGGAAGTAGAAAAACAATTCAATAATCAACTGACCAAATTTGATTTTTTTTCACTTGTCCGTCTTGATTGACTCAAGATTCAACATTAGTTGTGCTCTTAAATCCTTTGCTAGATCATAATCAACATTCTCTTTCAACATCTGATAAGCTATGTGGATAGAAGCTCCAGGAATGTTTTTCATCCTGGTTGAATGGTAAACTCTGTAGCCGATGACCATGGATGCAAACTTCACCTCTGGATCTTCAATATCATTTATTGTCATAGCATGACCATCCCACTTCGACTTTGTCAATCAAATAACCTCATCTTTCAAAATTGATCTCAAAACAGGGACTTCACTGGTTGCCCATAATTCGGTGACAACATGGATAACCTCTTTTGTGATCTTGTGTGGTTGATATAACCACATAAACTAATCGTGAATCCTTCTCAAAACACATATGACATGCTCTTCTTCAAAATCATCAATAAAGTTTAAAGCATGGTGAAAACCTTTATCGGTAACCCTTTTGAATTCATCCTTCATCACACCTTGTTTATCACACAACAATAGGTATTGATCAAAGATGGAAAATATGCTCAAATTTTCCAGTTTGCAATGAATGTATGATCTAATATCTTCAACATGCAAAACATCGTAGGGTACGTTGGATAGGGCTCTAGCTGGATCTGTCTCCATCAACTTATAAGGATGTCTTTTAAATTCTGGTCGAGGACTTTCGGTAATATCAACAATGTATGTTGTATCCATTGTGAAAATTCAAACACGGATTTAGATAAATACATTTCAACTTCTTCGCAACTAGGGTTTCTGGTCAGAATGCTCTTCCACCGATTC
The DNA here is from genome assembly GCF_030272615.1 of Cryptomeria japonica. Classification (NCBI taxonomy): domain Eukaryota; kingdom Viridiplantae; phylum Streptophyta; class Pinopsida; order Cupressales; family Cupressaceae; genus Cryptomeria; species Cryptomeria japonica. Next base: position 93,373,017 of record NC_081414.1, on the reverse strand, counting down.
ACTTTTCCAGAGATCTTCACAATCCGTTATCAACTTCGCTAAAGTAGCAATCAAATGCTCTTTTGTACTTTTGTCGCTCTCCAAATATGCTCTCAAAAATGCTAGGTGAGAAATGAAACTGTAAAACACTTTTTATTTCCTTTTGCCAACTGCATTTAATGCAAAATCGGTTAAACATACCCTAATCACCATTCAACCCTAAAACTTGCTATCGGTTTACATAGCACATCCAATTTATCAATTTGAGATGAAACCAGTTCAAAATCACTTCATAACATCTTAATGCATCACAATATGCAGATTTGACAAATCGCACACCATTTAGGGGGTCCAAAAATGGATCTGACAATATGCTCCCCCTAAGCTTCATACATAGCTTAGTTTTCCAGTGAGGGATTCTCCACACCAGGTGAAGAATTAGAGTCCTTTGATGGTTTCTCCTCACTTTTCTTCCTCCATATCTTATTCATCTCACTTCTAGTTTCTTCCACATCTACCTTCTTTTTTCCTTTCCAATCAACAGACTGATTAATCAGTTGGTTCATTCTTGCTGTACAAAACCTTACAATATGTCATGGTTTGTGACAATGGAAACATGCCATTCCAAATTCTCTCCAGGGTCCAACATTGCCTCTATTAGTTCTTCTTCGATAATTTATAGTTACATGACCATAGTTGTGACAGATTGAACATGTCACATTCCATCTATTCTCCATTTCATATGGACTAGATTGGTTCACATAAGGTCTCTGCCAAGTAGGGTTTCTCCAATCATTGTAAGATATATGCCATTCACCATTATACCTGTGATTCATGTAATATCTCTGATTGTTCACTCTTGACCTGCACTCAGCATCTTTATGCCCATACTTGTTGCAATTGAGGTAATATCCATCAAAAGTAATAGGCTTATATCCTTCGTATGCATTAGGTTTATATCCATCAAAAGTACTGGATCTACTTCTACAAACATTTGCAGTATGACCTACCTTATGATAGTTAAAACATACTAGTTTGTAGGTTCTCTTACCAGTGATCTTCTTATTGTTTGGTGTGGATTTGGCTTCATGCATGGTGTTCTTGGTACTGGATGGATCTCCTTGTTTAAAGTTTGTGTATCCCAAGCTATGTGTGTCTTTGTTCTGCCCTTGTGTCTAAATCTTCTCATCAAGCATAACAGTGCTCTTGTTGAATTTAGCTAGTAACTCATTTTGATCAGCCAACTCTTTGGTAAGCTCCTCATTCTTCTTTGTAAGACTTTCTCTAAGAGACATAGCAATGTCTAGATCAAATTGTAATTCCTCTTTTTCCTCTCTTTCCTCTTGAAGATGTACATGCAGGTTACTAATCTCCTAGTTTAGCTTAACGATCTCATGCTCCTGATCTCTTATTTTGTCTTCGGCTATCCTCCTGGCTTCCAAATCTTGACTCATCTTGATGGAAAAGGGCTTCCAACTCTCTCCTCAGATTTGTCTTATCGTCATTCAGCTTTTCCACCTCATTAACCAAGGCATCAATCTTTGCTTCCTCAGATGAATCGTTTTCACTGAGTTCCAACAACTGCTCAACCAACTCTTTTCTCTTAGCCAATGAAGCTTTGTACTTGACCTTTAGTTCATCATAATCTTCTTTAGATTCTACAAGCCCGTTTGAAAGCTCTCTATAACTCATTGAACCTTCCCCCATGTTAGCCTTAGAGATCCTTCCCAAGTGGTTAATCCTTAAGGGAATTAGGCTCTAATGCCAATTGATAAACTTATAAAGCACTGAGAGGGGGGATGAATCAGTGCAAGCAAAAACTTAATAGATCTGATAACAACTTTCATCAACTTGAAAATCAATATGCATGCAAGAAATATAAGCACATAAGCGAACATCCAATAAAGCATGCAAACCATAACACAATGATTTTTCAAGTGGAAACCCAAGTGGGAAAAACCACGGCAAGAATTAGTACACACAAAGATCAACTATCTATAGTATAGAGATATGATCGGTTAAGGTCATACAACACCCTATTAGGGGTACACCCGGTTAAGAGTATTTAGCCCAATTAAGAGCTATACAATAAGGTCTGTTAGGACCCAACCCTATTAGGAGCTACCCGGTTAAGGGATTTCAAAACACAAGCTAATGTGTCATCTTGTTAGAGGATTTTCACCTTCGGCCCTGCTAGGATCCTACCGCACCCTGTTAGGAGTGACCTTTTTAGATGATTTTCTTGCTGCAACTGTTAGGAAGACAACAAGTTCAATTGATATGAAGTTAGCACCTCTGTGCCTAATTATATCCACTTATGCTCTGCTTATATCACTGACTAAACATCAAACCCTAACTTCTCCTTCAACCACACGATCAAATTCTAACTCTTGATCCATGAAATCATACAATTTACATCTCCTTATAAAGACTCTGTTAAGTCGGCTAAGAACCTTGGAACAATTCCCTAGATTCAATGAATCTAGTCACCTTTTACATTTTCCCGCTCATTACACTTTTCTCGTCTCGGCCAAACAAAACATAACAATAAGTCTACTGGTTATCGATCAAAGTAACTCTGCTTTACCGGTTCTTTGTTCTTCCGATCATAACTCACTCAATACGCTACATCTGTTGATGCGATTCTAATCAAAGCTCATGCCAATATCATAAACATATTTTCCAAACCGCAACGTCTAACTCTTATCAAATCGTCCATACCGGTCGCTTGATCATCGCATTGTTCCTGTTTACCGGTTGACAACAACTTAGCAATTTTGCTGTCTAACAAATTCCATTACCAGTTAGGCTATACCAATTGGTCTAGATGACTTAGATGACTAACAAAACATGGTTGCCATCAATGACAACACAAATAAAGTGATCAAACATCTCATTACAACTCTATCATCATCATCAAGCCAACATCCCCTCCATGTCAAGATCAAAGTATCCATTTGTCTCCTTGTCCTAATCCCCCTTATGATCTCAATTCACCTCACCATCCTATTTCCTCTACCCAGTTATTCATGAACCCCTTACATATTGAATGGGTTCCTCCACTTTCATCTAATCTGGTCTACTTTATGATCATGGCGTGCCTTCCATACCACATCCTCCTCAAAATGGACTCATGTCTTGTTTCAAAAGTAATATGTATCCCATTACTAAAAATATTTTTCAAAACATGTATTATCAAGGCAAAGGGTTAGGCCTACATGAAAAAGGTATATTAGAACCTCTTCGTATCAAAGCAAATCTCAATTATCATGGCCTTGGCTATATAGATCACTCTTAAAACATTGGTGTCCCTACTAAATCCTACATTCCTCCATCTAAATCCAAGCATACATAGTCCCTATCCTTGAAATCCGTTTTGGGTCCTTGTATCCCAAAATCAAAGCCTTCCTCCCTTTCATCCATCCTAGGACCCTACATCCCTCCATCCACTATCCATATGACCACTAACTCAAAATATAATTACCCTATCATAAATCAAGATCAACAAAGGCACACATCTTCGAGCACCTTCCAACCATTTACCTACATCAACCCATCAAAAATACCTTCATATCATTCCTATTCACCCATAACTCCCATTCCTCCTAGAAGCAATTCAGATGCCAAGCATAAAATCCATAAGTCCAAAAATCCACATACATCCAAAGATCAACATGTCCAATCTAAAAGACATGTAAAAACAAAACAAAATTCAATCCAAAAGCAAAAATAAATGTCCAAAAGGCCACAAAGGCCCATCAAGCAAAAATAAAAATAAAAAACTATGTGGATTCATAATTCACAAATAGAAGAATTGCATTCTAAAGAACCACAAAGGAAAGAAAAATAAAAAACCACGTGGATTCTAAAGTCACTCATAAAAAAATGTATCCTAAAGAAAAATCAAAATTGGCATCGAAAGGTGTTCATCCAAAGGCTTCATTCATCCATCTAAACATCTCCCACCTTTCAAACCTATTTTGGGTCTCTATGTCCCAAAAATCCATTATCCTAGATACTCCATCACCTCCTTGACCCATTTTGGGTCCTTATGTCCCAAAATCCACATCCACTCCTCCATCAAAATCTCAAAATCCAAATCCACCTATCCTCCATCACTCCACCACCCCTCAAGGTGTGTGCCAACATTGATCTTGACAAAATTTTTATTCACCCATGCACAAATTTTCCAAAATTCTATTCATTATCGAACACCTATTTTCCATCCTTCCATCCCTCCCATCCAATCCTTTGTATGAATCCTTTCCCCATTTCATCTTATCATCCATTTCATTTCCCCTTATCATCACCCTACCAACATATTTGAGCATACATTCAATATCCATGCTCCATTGTAGCACGTATTTCAAAAGTAACATCCAACAAACCAGATGCTTGAGTCCTTCTTCCATCTCCTATCACGCATCCATTATCTTCTAAAAAGTTTTAAAAAAAGCAAAAAAAAAAATTCACACTAATGAAAACCTGACAAACAAACGTCTCATGTGATACAAAAAAAAGTAAAGAGAAATAATTTGTCCAATAGTGAGAACCACTTCTTGTGACATCTTGGTTATGTACCGTGATGAAAAACTAACAAATAGACATCATGTGTAATCCATCATTCCCTTGCACTCTACACTTGGGGCCATGTTTCATCCACTCTATCCTACCTACTACATCTCCCATTATCCCTCATCCACTATTTATCACCCTATCTACATCCATCTTGTTTTTCCACCTTTGATCTTGACGAGGCTAAGGATCTTCATAAGCATCACACATCCTATTTGCTTCACCTTATCGACCCCTTTTATTCCATATCCCTTATATTATCCATTTCTTACTTCTATCATTCATTATCACCCTTGATCTTGCTTATCCTATCCAAATCCATCCTTTGATCTCAATCAAAACTAAGGACATAAAATGCAAAACATGTTTTTCAGAATCCTCTTGACATATCCATGCTTGTGGACTACATGTCATTCATTGCACCAAGTTATCACCTTACCTCGCTATATCTAATCCCTTAGCTTGGATAAACATGCTATCTCGTTGTGAGATAGCACTTGGAAACCAAATCGGCTTTAATTCCATAATAAGCTACCTCCATCTTTCACTTGTCCAATTCCATACCAACAGTTCCATTATACATTCATAATGTTCAATCACTTGCTAGATATTAGGGCAAATAAATACATCTTGCTTGAAAAAAAATCTTGATATATGTCTTTTACCTTAATCAGTGATATATACATCTATCAAAATCCAAAAAAACTAAAAAATATCAAAACCCCCAAAACTAAAAAATCTCAATAATCTAAAAAAATTTAAATACACTATGAAATTCCTAAAAATTAGAAAATAATCAAAAACCCAAAAACAATCTATCATTCACTATTCACAATAATTTATCCTTTGGCAAGACAAGCATTTGAGCAAACACAACCAGAAAATCATGAAAAATATTGAGCTTAACAAATCAAGTAACAATAGATAAACTACCATGCTAGCTTACAACCTAACCGATCGACTCCCTATCAGATTCATAACATCCTTACCAAACCACATGCCTTTGCGAATACATCATTCTTAAAATAGGCACCTATCGGATATAATGTCCTAATGGATACATCTTTCTTACAATGGGCATCCTATTAGACATCATCTTGTCAAGAAACACTTATTTTTGACAAGAAGATTAGTATGGTTGTTGATTCATTTCATCAAGTTAGGTCTTATCTATTATTGATTTCTCTTGGGTCATGTTCCTATGCTACTCAAGTATGTCCACAAGTGACTAGAGGACTCAGGATGGTTCATGATCCTTTTTCTTTGTTTGTTGTTTGTGTTGTGTTTTCATGAAGTTTTGGGGCAGAGGTATTTTGGGTGTCTATGTTGGCATGTTCATTTGATATGTATCTTGTCACACATACCTCAACCCTTAGTACAACAATCCCAAAATGGATGGATTCACTCCTTGTTTGCTATATGTTTGTTACTGCAATGGGAAAGCACTCACACCTTGGTCTTTCATACCTCGATGTACAAACCTCCATTGAAACATAATGAGGCTTGATGATGAAATTGTTATTAGAATTACTTACCTATGTTGTCATTGATGTTAATCTGGTGGTCTAGATTGGTTTGGATTGATGTGGAAGATGTTGTGTTGCAGACTGTGGAAGATAGGCATGTATGATGCAGAAGGTATAGATTATTGTGTTTCTGATATGCATATTGCTTCAGAATTATGTATTGGTAGCATGAGATTTTTGGTGCTTCGGAACTCTATGTAGTAATAAGAATATTAGAGATTTCAGAGGTCTAGATTGCTCTGCATTTCTTCTTGTGGTTTTGGGATTATAATATTCATGCATGTATCTATGTTATTCCATCCTGCCATGTGTTGTTGTGCTCTTGAAATGTGTTTTTGGTTATGATGTTTCTTGGTTCTAATTGTCCCCACATGTTCTATCTTTTGGTTTGGTGATTGCGGTGTTTGATAACGTGTTGTTGCATTGTGGTGTGGTCTACTTTTCATTCCTTTCCACCACGGGAATGGTTAGTGGAGACCTATTTTGAATTATGTTTCTTCATCTCCTTGGTCGACTTGAATAATATATTTTGGAGATCGGTATATATAAAGATCACTTGTAATGAAAAATCATCAAGAAGGTTTAGTAGAAGGTAGTTGATTTTAAAAAGAAGATTTATCTTATCAATTTGAAGTGGTTGTTTGCTGATGTTGTTTGGTACCAATGACAATGAGCCTAAGGTTTCTTTTGGAATTGCAACAAAGTGACAATTATGTCTCTTATGGTGGATTCTTTCTTTCTTCCTCTACGTAATGAGCCCTCCTTTTTCTGGCAGATTTGGCTGAGCAATGAGCTTGTTACAAGTGTGGTTGTCGTTGCACCAAAAGATTGACTTGTTAATGCTCGATACAACCACTAGACTTATAGAATCCACAAGAGGGTGTTAAGCCATGACACAGAACTGAGCGTTGCGCTGCACAACACAAGGAGACCAAGGGCACACACCTTGCAACAATCCCCCTAGTGCAAGTGAGGGGTTTGAACCTGTGACCGAGCTCTAATACTACTTGTTACAAGTGTAATTGTTGCTATATGAAAAGATCAACCTGTTAATGCCTGATACAACCACTAGACTTATAGAATCCACATGAGGCGGTTAAGCCCTATCACAAACCCAAGCGTTGTGCTGCACAACACAAGGAGACCAAGGGCACACACCTTGCAACAGAGCCCACCTGCAGTGAGCCATCTTGTAAAAATCACCTTAACCGGTGTCACCCTAATTTTTTTTTTTATTCTGAGAACTAACATTCTTTGTGGTTTTTCCCTTCTTAGGTTTTCCACGTCAAATCTGGTCTCTCTTGTGTGTGTTCTTTCTATGATATCATCTATTCATTGTTATGAAATTTGAAATCTATATTTGTTGAATCTGTTTATGTGAAAAAATTAATAAGTTTTAATGGATAACTGATTCACCCCTCCTCTCAGTTAACCAAAACATTTAACAATTGGTATTGGAGCTTTGGTTCCTAGAAAGTGAGACTACTGCTTGAGGAGATCCGATGACACAAAAATTGATTATCCCTACCTTTGAAGGATGCGATTATAGTTTCTGGAAAGTAAATATGCAAAGATATTTGATTTCTTTGAGTTACAAGACTTGGAAGGTTGTGGAGACTAAGTATTCAACATTGACAAATGGGCCTACTACACCATATGAGATTGAAGCTTATGAAGAAAATGAGAAAGCAAGGTATGTTATCTTTAGTACTTTATCTAAAATTGAATTGGTGAAGGTTGTTGCTTTAGAAACTACTTATGAAATTTGGGAAAGGTTGAAAAGTATTTATGAAGGAAATGCAAGAGTCAAGCTATCCACGATGCAAACTGCTAAAGGCACTTATGAGAATTTGAGAATGGAAGAAGGTGAAGGAGTTGCAAGCTATTTTCAGAAGGTTGACAATGCTATGAATGAGATCAAAGGTCTTGGTGGTGTTTTGGATGAGAAGGATGTGATACAGAAGATCATGAGAACCTTATTGGAGAGTTACAGTGACAAGATATCAGCTATTGAGGAAACCTATGATCCAACAAAATTCACTACAGAATAGTTTTTTGGCACCTTGACTGCATTTGAGATGAGGAAGTTTGGTAGAGGCAAAGCAAAATCAGAAATGACCTTTAAAGCATAAAAAACTGTAGATGAAGATTCAGAGGATGAAAGCCTAGATGAAATGGAAGAAAATTGAAAAGAGGAACCAACAACTATAAAGATATGTTGCTGCTTAAATGTTTTAAATATGGAAAGATTGGTCATCATGCATCTAGATGCCCGAAAAGAGGATCAAAATAAACGTTTAAGGATAATAAAAGAAAGTTCAATAATAAAGCCTACTATGTTAGAGATGATGCTGGTATTTCTAATGATCATCAGAATATGAGGATGGTGATTATTTGTTAATGGTAGAGAAAAATGAACTTAAATCTAATAACTCTAAGATTGTTGGGTTTGTTGCTTCAACATTGCATGTTAGGGGAGATAAAAATGAATGGTTGATTGATAGTGGATGTTCAAATCATATGACTGGTAACAAAAGTAAGTTTTTAAAGCTTGAAAAATATGATAGTGGTTTTGTTAGATTTGGAGATGATCAAATTGGTCAAATTGTTGGAATTGGTTCTAATACCTTTGATAGAAATATAACACTGACAATGTTTACTATGAAAAAGGATTGCATCATAATCTTTTAAGTGTTAGACAGATGTGCAAAAAATGGTTACAATATTATCTTTCAGGATGGTGGTTGTGAGATCCGGATGTGTAATTGTTGCGGGGAAAAATACTAGTGGAAACATGTATCAACTGGAATCTACTACATCACATTGCTTGTTATCACATATCAATGAGAGTTGGTTTTAACACCAGAGGATGTGTCATATCGATTTTGACAATTTGGTGAAGATTAGTATGATAAAAGTTGTGAGAGATTTACCAAGATTGACTAAACCAGATAGTAGTATTTGCAGAGAATGTCAAGTGGGAATGCAGACAAAAGGAACATTTAGAGGAAATGAACAATCGTCTACCAGATTTTTGGATCTGATACACATGAACTTGTGTGGTCTGACCAGAACAAGGAGTCTACAAGGTGAGAGGTATTTCACGCTCTTAATTGATGATCATTCTAGAATGATTTGGGTTACATTTCTAAGAGAAAATTCAAAAGCATTAGAAAAGTTCGAGATATTCAAAGCTAGAGTTGAGAATGAAGCAGATAGAAGAGTTAAATGTCTAAGATCCGATAGAGGAGGAGAATTCATTTATGATGAATTTGATACTTTTTGTGAGAAGTATGGAATTAGAAGGCAATTATCAGCTCCTAGGACACCTCAGTAGAACGATGTAGTTGAATGAATGAACAAAACTATTCAAGAGATGACAAGAACTATGATCAAGGAGGCAAACCTACCGAAAATTTACTAGAGAGAAGATATATACAATGTTGTGTATACCCTTATTAGAGTTTTATTCAAAAATAAATTTGGGAAGACATCATATGAACTATGCTATGTAAGGATCCCATCTATGAAGTATTTCAAAGTATTTGGAAGTACTTGCTATATTCAGAGAGATGAAGGAAACCTTGGAAAGTTTGATAGTAGAGCAAATGAAGGTATATTTCTTGGTTATTCTACAAAGAGAAAAGCTTACAGACATGTTACAAGAAGAGATTGAGCAAAATTGTTAAAAGTACGAATGTGAAGGTTGATGAGAACATTTTAAAATAAGTTGTTAGTCAAGAAATGTATGAATCTAATGAAGGAGAAGAAAAGAATATAGATGAAGAGAAGAAAAAACAAACTTAGGTTGCTCTGACAACTATATCAAAAACCCCTAGGTATGTGCAAAAAAATCATTATGAGAATCAAATCATAGGAGATAAAAATAGAGGAGACATTATAAGAAGAAAAGTTGTTGAAGAACAAGTTCTTTTGTGTTTACTTTTTGAGACCGAACCTAAGACAGTTGAAGAATCTTGCAAAGATTAGAACTGGATGAAAGCTACGAAGGAAGAGCTGGATCAAATTAAGAAAAAATAGACTTGGGAATTGGTACCTAGACTGACAAATAAGAATGTTATTGTAACAAAGTGGGTATTTTGAAATAAGTTGGATGAAGACAGTCAGGCTGTAAGAAACAAAGCAAGGTTGGTATACAAGGGTTACACATAGGTTGAAGGAATTTATTTTGAAGAAACATATGCACTCTTGTTGCTAGAATGGAGACTATTAGGATGTTTTTGGCTTTTGCAACATATAAGGGTTTCAAATTCTATCAAATGGATGTAAATTCAACATTTCTAAATGGAAAGATAAAAGAATCTAGGTCTACATTGAACAACCAAAATGATTCAAGTTATCAGATGATCTGGATGTTGTTTGCAAACTAAAGAAGGCATTGTATGGATTGAAGCAAGCACCTAGAGCTTGGTACGGAAGGTTAGACAAGTATCTACTGAATCAAGGATTTCAAAAAGGGTATGTTAACACCAATCTCTATTTCAAAATTAAATCAAGTAATTGTTGTTGTTTATGTGGATGAAATAATCTTTGGTGGAAATGATGATACGTGCAAGGAATTTGCTAGTGAAACACATAAGGAATTTGAAATGTCTATGATTGGTGAGTTGAAATTCTTCCTTGGATTGCAAGTAAATAAGAGCAATAAAGGAATTTTCATTTCTCAGTCAAAATATGTTAGAGAACTATTGAAAAAGTTTGGAATGGAAAATTCCAAATCGGTATGTACTCCCATGACTACTAGATGCAAGTTGCCTGATGATAAATCTCCTAAGATTGATGCAATCAAGTACATATCAATGATAGGAGGATCGTTACATTTGACTGCTACAAGACCAGATATCATGTATGTTGTTTGTCTTGCACCCATATTTCAACAAGAACCAAAAGAGTCACATGTTGTTGCAGTAAAAAGGATATTTACATACTTGAAAGGAACAAAATATTTTTGACTGTGGTGCCCCAAAGGATCAAACTTTACTTCGAAAGCTTATACTAATGCAAATTGGGTAGGAACTGTTGATGACAAAAAAAGTACAAGTGGTGGAGCATTTTTCCTTGGCTCTCGATTAGTGGCATGGATAAGTAAGAAGCGGGATTCTGTATCTTTATCAATTGTAAAAGCTAAGTACATTGTAGTTGCTTCATGATGCACTCAGGTACTTTAGATGAAACAAACATTGAAGGATATTAGCGTGTTGTTTGATGAACCTATCTCAATCATGTGTGATAATACAAGTGTAATCAATATCTCTACGAACTCGGTTTTGCATTCCAAAACTAAGCATATTTCTATTTTGTATCATTTCTTGAGAGAAAAAGTAGTGGATAATGAAGTAAAACTTGAATATATTCCTAGCAAATATAAAATTGCAAATATTTTCACAAAGGCGTTGTGCAAGGATACTTTTGAGTATCTTCGACAATTGCTCGGGTTATTCCCCTTCCTAGTTTGAACTAAGTGCACTTGATAGTACATTAGTCTAGGATATTTCATGCATATTTTTGTCTGGGCTAATATTTGGGGCTTCCTGTAAGGGGGAGCAAAGTGGTTTCCAAGTTGTGTTTCTCTCTACCTTTTTCCTTGATGTCAAAAGGGAAGAAGTTTGAGAAGTTTGGAAGTGCATAGTTTTTCATTCTAAGGGGGAGAAATTTTTGAGAAGTATTTTGAACATGTTGTTGGATAAATTGTTTATCGTTGATGAATGGGTAAGTGCAAGGTAATGAGTCACAAATTCGCGGAAGTCCGCGCGTTGGAAAACGCGCTCTCATAAACGGGGGCCCGTTTGTGCTTCGGGCTCCCGAGCCGAAAGGTAACGGGGGTTCGAAGAAAAAAAAATGGGCCCCCGTTTTGTTCTAAAACGGGGGCCCGCTTTTAAACAAAACGGGGGCCCGTTTCTAAAAACGGGCCCCCGTTTTGTTTAAAAGCGGGCCCCCGTTTCTAAATGGCATTTTTCCTTTTTTTTTCACAAGCCACCCTTGTTTGAAAACGGGGGCCCGTTTTGTGGAAATTGATTCCACAACCCGCCGCTTGGCTCGGGATTAGGTCCGGGATAGGCCTGGGATGGCCACACCTGAGACATGGACCTGCAAATTCAAATCTCCATGAATGAAAGCACAAATATGAACTTCAGAAATAGTTTACGCGCCTCTAATCAGAGAATTTTCATACGAAATTAAAACCCATTTCAGATTATACTGTCTAGATTCTAAATATGTAAATTTATTTAAAATTTGCTTATTTTAATATTTTTCATTTAATTTATACTAAATCGGGTCCATAAATTTGAAATATTAACTAATTTTGTTAATTTAATAACTTTTTTATTTTAAAGAATTTTGGAAAAAAAATTATATGTCATCAATCTACACAAAATTCTTTTGTATTTAAAAAAAAAAATCAAAAAATGTTAAGTTTACATCAAATTATGTGGGTCGTACACGTCAAATTTTTAAAAAGATAATTACGGCCATTAAAAAATTAATTAAAAAAAATATATTAGAAAAAAAAATACAGAAAAATATGCTCATCAATCTTCAGTGTGTTACAAACCATTTCCCAAAACGGTTTGAGAAAATAATTTTAATTGTGTCAAAAAGTGTGGGTCGTACACATGCATGGTATGGTCCTGAAACAGACATTTTTAAAACATAGTTTTCAGAACTCCATTTAAAAAGTTATTTTTGATTATGTGGGTATTAAAATAAATTATATATTTGGAAAGTGCACTCAGAGGGCTATCTTTTATATTACTGACTTTTTCCAAGATTCACTCTCTAAGTGTTTCAAAATTTAAGCTCAAATGAGACAAAATCTGAAAATCAGGGAAAACACTTCCACTTTTTGGCCAAAAAGTGGACTCATCTTCTTGCACTGACCCGAATGTTGCCATTAATATTCCTTCTTTTTCTGGCAAATTTAGCCGGGCAGTGAGCAATTCTGGTGGTGAGCTATCTTGTAAAAATCACCTTAATCGGTGTCACCCTAATAGGTATTTTATTCTGAGAAGTAACATTCTTCGTGGTTTTTCCCTTCTTGGTTTTTTCCATGCCATATCTAGTGTCTCTTGTGTGTGTTATTTTCACGATATCATTTGTTCATGGTTATGCAATTTGAAATCTATATTTGCTAGATCTATTTTTGTGAAAAATTTAATAAGTTTTCATGGATAACTAATTCACCCCCCCTCTTAGTTATCCAAAACATTCAACAATTGTTGCACTACCTAAGAAGCACAACAATTTGTGATAGTTTCATTTCCTCATATCAAGGATTCTATCCATCAATCAATTCTATTCCCTAATATTCTTCACTTCTTACATAATCATTCTTCAGTTTCATCATTTTTCATCTTTCATCCAACATTCATGTATCATTTTTCTTATACAAGATGTGTCTTTCCCCGAACTAGATGATCATTAATCATTTATCTTATATAGGATGTGTCTAACTTGAAACCAGATGTTCATCTATCTTTTTGTCTTATACAAGACGTGTCCTTGAAACCAAACTTGATCTTTACCCATCATTCCAATCAATCTTTCAAACCCAAACTAACCATTTTTCCCTCTCTCATACAGCATTCTTTTTCTTTCGAGAGATTATTCATGCCTTTAATGTACAAACAATCTCTTGAGGGGTCACCCTATCTCCATCCCTTGACATACTGGGGTATTTTTTTCATTTTTTCTTTGAAACAATGCTACTTTGAACATTGTCTTAAAGTTGGGCAAAATGTAGACACCTAAAATTGTCTCACCAATTTCACTAATTATTCCCCTTTATTAATTAAATAATTTTAGTTATAATTTAATTAATCTAATTTTATTCCTCATCATTTTCATAATCTCTCTAATCTCTTAATCATTTAATCAATTAATCATTCCCCTTTTTAATATTAATTAAATAATCTTATTATTTAATTAATCTCAAGCATTCATTTTAATTAAATGGTCTTTATTGTTTAATTAAATTCAATTTCTATCTTCCCACAATTAAATAATTTCTTTAGATTATTTAATTAGCTAATGATGTCCTTTTAATCAAATAATTTCCTAAATTTATTTAATGTCATTTACCCCTCATTTCAAATAAATTTGATTTCCCTCTAGATTCAATTCAAATTCACTTCCCACTAATTCCAATTTCATTTAACATTTTCGAAAACCCAAATTCAATCTAAATGACTTTTCAGCTAAATTTCCTACATCATATTTGGAAATTGCTAATTGCCACTGACTCTCAGTTAGTCTTCCATCATCTTTTTCTAAGTGATCAATCAATTTAGTCTTAAAATCAATCAAATCTATTGACTAGTCAGTCAAGTGAGTTATTTTCTCAATCAAATTTTGTCAGAATAGTAATTGTCTCTCACCAACCCGTCTCATTGAATGTCAACCATTGATTAGGCTTGTCTTTAAATTGGTCTTAGCCATTGAATCACACCTTTCAAAATTTATAAATTGAATATCAATCCTCATTATCAATAACCACTATCTTTGTAATTTGTGTGCTTACATCTTGAAGGTTTTCATGAAGTGTAACTTTGAGAGCCATCACCCACACAAGAAGAAGGAGAACAATGGAGGCCAAGTGCATTGGGGTCAGCATGGGCTTATATGTTTCATGATTGTTTTTTTGATTTAATTTGTATTCCTTTATTGTGTTGCGTTTGGATTCGTTTATTAATTTTAGAGGTTTGGTGGTTACCTTTTATATCTAATATTCATGCTAAATTCCTCACTCGTACACAAAGTATATCTTAGATCAAAATAATCAAATGACAAAATGCAAACGTGGGAGGCATTACATCACCTAGTTTTCCTGTAGTTGTGAACATTTTCTAAGTCTAATAAGAACCATTAAATTGAATTGCACTTGGAGAACTCATCGAGGGAATATAATTCCTTGAAAAGTTATTTTTATTTTCAATGTTTGTGGAATACCATTGGAAACTATCATAGACCACAAACTATATGGTCTTGATGGTGCATAAGATGTTATTTTATTGACCAACCTTTGGTAGCCATCATAAAGTATAAGATGTTGTTTTTATTGACCAACCTTTGGTAGCCATCATAAAGTATAAGATGTTTTATTGACCAACCTTTGATGGCTCCAAGATTTACATTTTAAAAATCATGATAAACCATAATACAATTATCAAGTAGGTGATGTTTTTACTTGATGCAACGAGTTTACAAATTTTGCTTAAATATATAGAAAAATACCACAACCCTCTCATTCAAACAATGCCAAATATTATAGCTCTAGCAAATATGTTTCTCTCATTTATAAGCATTGTATTACCCCATAAATTGCATGGTCATCAATCATGTAACAATATCAACTTCCTCAATGCAAGCCTCAAAACCTATTGTGATTACTATCTACAAAACCCTTTTGTGATCTTACTTTATTCTAGAGAATGCATAATTTAAAATTAATATTACATGGAAAAAATCTAAAAGAACTTGGGCTTGCACCCCAAAACTACCACTATAACATTGAATATCCATTTTTTTAAAATAGGTTGGGATTATAAATTACTGCAAATTTTCCCTTTTTATAACAATAAATATTTACTACTTAATAAAAATAATTTAAAATGAAATGTATAATTTAATAAAGAAGGGTCCATAATTGCTCCTCACTAGTCTTTGTGTTTTCTTTACTTTACACGAAAAATTGTTTGCATGATTTGTTTTTATATAAATTGCTCATAATTTAACAAGCTTACTTTGTGGAAAGAAGTTAAATAGTATATAATAAGTGTTAATATCTTAAAAATATTTGTATGGAACCTGTTACAATTTAAAACTATAAATAATATAATTTAAAACAAAGTAAGATTTGTGGAGTAGTGATTCATTAGGAAGATTAATCTAAGCTCCAACTAGTGGTGGAGTACTTAAAGTTTGTAGCAATTTCAATTAAGTTAATTTGTTTATTCTATTTGTAGTTATGGATGTGTACATAAAATTTATGTGTGTATTCTCTATTGAATGACAAGATTTAACTCACCTTTTTCAATAGATCTTGATATGCAAGTTGGATAGAATATTTTTCTAAAATTTAATCATTTTATTGTATATTTTTTTTTTCTTGTACTTGATAGCTTTGTAATTTAATTCAAAGGTTCTTTTTATCTTTGAAAGTTACTAATTGTGGCATACATAAGAAAAATAAGGTGCTATTTTTGAGAAGGAAAAAAGAGGAACCATAATCGATCTCTTGGAAATTAGAAAGTGATTGAAGTTGTTAGTCTTGATTTGAAGTGGTTGTAAGAGTTACCGATTATTTTAAATCTTTTGCTACTTCCTCCACTTATTAAGATAATTTTAATGACATGATTGAAGGAGATTTAGTTATAGTACATCGATAAGTAGTTGAGATGGTTATGTTTCTTCTTGTGACATTTAGAAACATAAAGTGTGGATTCTAGTTCAACAAAGATTTAAGATGTATGTATACAACTTTATGATATCATGTTCATATCTAAAGCAGAGAAACTTCCTAAAACTAGGTGGGAGGATTCAATTCATAGGGATGTTTTCAATTAAAAATTGTGGTTCTCCAAGTGCGAATTGAGTTGTGTTGTTATGTTTCTCAAATAAAAAAGGAAAATGAGATGAAACATATTAAATATTTGGAAGAACTATTTTTACATTTATTCTTGTAAAATAATATTAGCTTTGAATAGTCATGGATAATTATTAGTTTGAACCAATTTTCCTATCTTTCTATATCAACATTTCCAACCATAAGAAGCT
Source organism: Cryptomeria japonica (assembly GCF_030272615.1). Classification (NCBI taxonomy): domain Eukaryota; kingdom Viridiplantae; phylum Streptophyta; class Pinopsida; order Cupressales; family Cupressaceae; genus Cryptomeria; species Cryptomeria japonica. The sequence continues at coordinate 93,356,143 of NC_081414.1, read as the reverse complement.
TCACTATTTGTTAAAATATGGGAAATTTACTTCAACTTCATGAACTTTCCTAGATCTCTATGATAACATCTCCAACAACAAAAAGTTTCACCTTTCTTAAAAATATGAGGCATTTTCTTTAGTTTCTTCAGCTTAGGCTCCACTAGTCCATCCTTTGTCATCTAATTATATTTATCAAGGACAAGAATAAATTGTATGTCTCACTTTGCTTTATGCTCTTTTGAAATTTTAGATTTTGAAGACTCTTTCAATTGATAATAGAAACACATATGCTCTTTTGAAAGTTTCTATCAATTGACAATTTGTTGAGACCCTATCTAACAACCAAAATCTCTAATTTCTATTGAAAGACAATTTATCAACTTTTAAAGATGCATTAAGCTTTGAAGTATATATATTGTATAGTTTCTAGTGTTTAATCCATCTAAATACATCATTAAAATATGATTTTTAAGTTCTTTTAAAAATAAAATTTATTTGCATTTATAATTGTTAAAGGAGAACACACAAGATATGTTTAGGGTTTGTCAAATTTTAATTGGCCATTGAAGAGTTGGGGGTATCGAACTAGTGTAGGTCAAGAAAAATTTAAAAGTAACAAATTTTTTATATTGCTAATAGTTTACAAATATTTTGCTCATACAAGCATCAACATGAGACGAATACAAGCTCTTGCAAGCACAACCGTGAGACTAATAATAACTCATTTTGAGCAACCACACTAGAAACAACTAATGGAAGACCAAGAGTTACAACTTACAAATACACTTATTTAAAAACACCTCAACATTAGAAGCCAACTATGGAAGACCAAGAGCCACAATTGAATTCCATATTAGTTGTCCCATTGGGATTTCAATTTGGGTCTCTACATTGATAACTTATGCTTTAAATAATCAATTAAGTTCAATCTGTTCACAAAAGTAACAATTTAAAAATATATGTACATCATTCATATATTTGTAATGGTGAAATTTGTATAATTATGTTATTTTTTATTTAATTTTGTGTTTATTTTAAGAGAACATATATTTTAATATATTTTGATAAGAAACCTAATTTTGTACAAATTTGACCTTAATTTTTTGCTCTCTTTCCTTCTTGTCCACTCCTTTCTTGGGTGCAAGTGCTAGTTCATTGAGATGTGAAATAGAATGAATTGAGAGAAAATGTTCTCATTGGGAAGTGGAAAAGCTCGACACATCTCCTTTTACATGTGTATGAAATTCAAGGGTGAATATTTTAATCCTTGTTTTAAAATTGGATGATTGAGAATAAAAGGATAAAATTGTTTGTCCACTATCGAGGAATTTACAATTAGAAAAAATGTTACAAGAGGGATTAGTTAGTTTAATGAATTACTTAAACACGTATTAATTAACCGATTAGTTGGAGGAATTGAGGATTTTGTCCACTAGTGAGGATGTCGAGTATTAAATTGGAGGAAAAAGTTAAAGGAGAACTTATTAGACTGATTAGTTAATTAGATAAGTATTAATTAGTTGGAAGAAATGGACGCTCATGCTAGTTGATTAGTTGGAAGAAATGGAAGCTCATGCTAATTGATTAAAATAATTTAATTAAATAAATTTCAAGGGATAAAAAGAAAATAATTATTGATAAACTATTGGATGAAGAAGATGATCAATTGTGAAGAAAATTAATTAAATAATGACATATAATTAATTTTGTGAAAAATTAGTAAGTGAATTTGGGTTGTCTACTAATGGTACAATCAAATCCCTAAAGGATGAAATTGGAAGGCAACAAAAAATTTAGACAAAGTCCATAATAGTGCCACAAGTTTGAAGATTATTTGGTGAATGCATCTCCCTTTCATTCTTAATCCAACAATATGCATGCATACAAAATAATATGTATATAATCCCATAGAACTAGGGGGAAAAGTGTCTCTAAATATGTTTGAAACTGGATTCCTAGAAATCCATTTGGTTTCTCTTATTATGTAATCTACAAAGTTAATTTCTTATATTAAGAAAAATCAAGTAATTGCCAATGAGTCATTTTCGTAATAGTAATGATATCATCATCTTTTATATCTTATATGTCTCACTTCAAATACACAATTCATGTTGTACAACTACAACAAAAAAATTCCTCTTACAATTTCTTGTCAAACATATTGACATGTCCATTACACTCTTGAATACTATTACCAATATTGTTAATTTATGCCATTATTTCAGCCTAAGACACACAACTCTTGTTATACAACAACAAAAAAAACATTCCTCTTACAATTTCTTTTCAAATCTATCGACTTGTCCATTTCACCTTTGGATATCATTACCAATATTATTAATTTATGTCATTGTTTAAGCTTAAAACACACCTCTTGTTATACAACTACAAACAAAATATTCCTCTTTCAATTTCTTTTCGAACCTATTTATTGACCTTAAAATACATTTACCAACATTATTTATATCATTGTTTAAACAAAAATATTTAGTCGGTGTCATATGCTTACCAAATTTAATAGACCGACTGAAAGTTTAGTGCGCACAATAAACTAGTCGCCTGAGTTCTCATCCATTCATCTTCCCACAACTTACTTCACTAAACTTTAGTCGGCTAAAAGATCCGACCAAATATTACATGGCATCACATCATCTGCAATGGCGGCCACAGGTGAACAAATGTATGACTTCCTCTCAGAAAAAAACAATCATGTTTTAAAAGCACTAAACTCAACACAAGATAATAAATTTCTGATCCTTAAGCCAAGCAATCAGTAACACGTCAGACGAGGCAATTGTCAATGGATGTAGTCACCTGTTAAAAAAACAAGAAGCGAATAAACGGTAAAGCAATACTTTGCCTTTGCCTTTCTTTTTCATTTGTGGGCCGCCTCGTTCTTCCGACGTTTGCTGTTGGAGAGGACAAGACGCTTGCGTATCTATCCCCATTAGGGCATATTCTTCACGTTGCCCCGAATCTCTGGAGGTATATTCGGCAGCAGCGAATAAAATTCTCTGAGTCGTTAAACATTTTCCCTGCTACGCTTGGGTCTATTTTCTTGCGAACAGTGTAGGAGGACAAGAAAGGAGCTCGGCATTTACATTTCTCCTCTCGTGAACATGTACGGTGTTTTGAAAAGTTTTATTGTCTTCCAGAATGGCAGGATTTTTATATTCATACTTTTTAGGCCGCGCTTTAATTTTGAGCCGTTTAGCTGCATATTGTTCCACAGCCAATTTTGTTTTCCATATCTGTCGTGCTTTTCCGAAAATTCTGAAGGTTTGAAGGCTTGGCACGAAGAGATAGAGAAATAATAGAATGCGGGCTTGCAAATTATGTATTCGTATATTTTTTGAATATGTGGACGAGAGGTTTGCTTCTCTAGATGCTATATGTGCAGATGTGCTCGGTACAAAATATAAAATATGATTTGTTCTGTTCAAATTTTCAATAGAAGCTTCTTATCTGGGAATTTCTTCGTTCTTAGTCGACTATATTTGGGAAAGATGGGTTTGGAATAAAAGTATCATATCTGGAATTGTCTCCTGCGATATGATACAGTTTTTCCATAATTTAATGCATCTAAATTGATTGCAATGCTCTTGTAGATATCTATGTTTTATTAGGCAGCTATGGATAATTAAAGAAGAGTAAAGTTTTAGGGCGTAAATTGGCAAGACTGATTAGTGCTCTACTACGCTCTAAGAGCTTTTGTTGGGTCCCAAGCAGGCTTTAGGGTGAATGCCCTTTTGTTGATGTTTTAATATTCCTCCTCCTGCTGCTAACATTAGTTTCATGTGTTTGTGTGCTATGCCAGTCCCCTTGATGTGTGACCAGTGTGAATGTTGCATGTGTGCTTTGTTGGTTCCCTTGCCATGTGATTATTTTGAGTATGAATGTTGCTTGCGTGTCGGTGCCCCTGCCATGTGGTTATTTCCAAATTGAATGTTGCTCTTAAAAACTCTAGGCTCAACAAGATACAGTGCCATATTCTTTGTTGATGATTTGGACCCACATTAATGTCTACCCATCTTATCCGGAGGTTTTTCTTGAGCTGAAAGGTATGTCTTTTCTTCTGCTTTTGGAATTGACCCACTATGGTATTTTCCTGCCTGTAGAATGCATCTTCAACCAAATTTTGATTTTATACATGTTTTCTGCATCTAGCTCGCCTTGTCCATCACTGGGGACCATAATATCATTTGAACCAGCAACGATTGTAATTTGAAAGTTCACGTGATTCTAGACTGAACACCCTTTTGTAACTAATCTGGATTCTAGAAGTAGTCAAGTTGGGGGGGCAATACACTAGATTTGCAACAGCGATACACTAGATTTGCAATAGCGCATAAGGAATCAAATTATGTGGCTATTTGGCTATTTTTCAATTCCTTTTGCTTTCTATCATCCTGATGATGGATCACACATCACGGAATGTGATCCGAAACATTGATGCCAAAAATCTTCACACAATCTAATCCAGAAGCAACTGATTCCTAACATATGAATTGTGGAAACTTGATGTCTGTTATTAACATATTATATATTAGAGCGCATAGGTAAAGGAACAAAATATACGTTAGTGTTAATGAGTAAACCAAAATATGTTAATTGTAACCAAAATATGTTAATTGTATTAAAAAAATACTACAAATTATAAAGGAGAGCTACTGGGGTTAAAATACTTTGGGTTATAATAAGTAATTAAACATGAATACACGATAAAGGTGAACAAAACAATGGAAGATGAACCTAAAGCGGTGAACTATTTCACTGGGTTCCTACTACATTTGGTTCTAATGAGCCAGTTACTGATTTGTTCACGTGGTTCTTGAATTTGACAATTGAAGAGTCAAAAATTGAATACTCTGCAATTCTAACTCTGTTGTACTGATTTGGACACCCTCCGTGAAGACCTGTTTGATGATCTGGTAATGTGGTTTAATGAATTTCACTAGTGTAGAGTCAAAAAATTGTATACTCACTCATTTGAGCGTTCCTTCCCTTTAGACATGCTTGAGGACTCACTTAGCTTGATTCTGAGCTCAAAACTCTTCGCTAAGGTGCCATAATTAACGTTAATTCCATATCATTTTCCTACCTATTCCCAGCCTTCATAGAATCTATCTCCACTTGAAGACTAGTGTGATTGTAGTAGTGACCTTGGTTGCTAGCACAATTGCGGTAGTGTCCATGTGCACAAACCAATTTAAAGTGGATAAAGCTTGTTTTCCTTGGCCATTATTGCATTTTTTGAAATGGCTAGCTCGACTCAACTTTATAAAAACACATTTTAATCCTCATTTTAGCTCACTCAAACTCTCTTGGAAAACTCAAATCCCTCTTAATTAATTGTAATTTCTTGCAGGTTACTCTTTTTTATTTTTTCTCCATTAAAAAACCTTTATACCTTTTCCTTCATAACCAAAAATCGTGCAGATTATTCTGCATCCTCTTTCAATAGCATGTAAGTAAATCCATCTTTTTTTCTCTTCTATTCACAAATGTACTGCACACACTTGTAGCAAACTTCTATGGGATATTACTGCACTGTAATCATTCATCACTTTTGCATCCTTGCGTCAAGGCTCACAGACACCCCAAGTTTTTCAAATACATTGAGGCTAAAATATGCCATCTAGGCAACTGACTAGGATAATCTCCCATAAATAACTTCATTTTTCTTACTTTATTCCATAGTTTTTGGCGTTCATATCTCAACTTCAGATCAACCGTTTCAGACTTTGTGAGCACAAGGACTGTGAGGATGAGGCACATTTTCAATAAAAGTTTTAGGGTCGCATGATAAAAGGTTGCCTCTATTTGTTGCAGGTCAATAGCATGACCAGGAGGTTGACAATGCCACCTGGTAGTTGAGATTGTGTTCTAGTGTTCTTATCTCTTTTTTTGTCCAAACATGTATGTGGCATGGGTCTGAGGGGTCTTTTTGGTGTCTTCTTATGTTAGTATTGTGATTTGCAGGGCACGTTGGTTTATGTGGGTTGAAGGATCCCTACCACGACCTCATAGGTCACTATTGTGTTTTTTAGCTTGCATTTATTCGTGTTTGAGAACTTTGCCCAATTTGTCCTACTGGACCAATAATGCATGATCAATAGGGGGAAGGCGATTATAGATAGACAACAAACAAAATATGTGATGAATTGGTTAGGGTTACTTGAGCGTTTCTTGTTCGTTCAATATCAGAAGGACATTTTTTCATGCACTATTGTCCTCTCAAGCCGCCACGTAATTGTGTAGAGGCAATGCAAGACGATCAGCTATAAGCGTATACATGGCCACCTTCTTTTACTGGAGCACTGTTCCTTTAGAATAGTAGGGCATGAGCTCCACTACGACATTTGTGCCTTCTTCAATTGCTGATTCAGGGATGCTTTTTCTTATTTTTTCCCCCTCCTTATACAATAACAATTCCAATTTCCTTTCCCACTACAATTTTGTTTCTTTAGAATTTAGTATTGGTATCTATGTTGATGAATGCAATAAATGAAATGAACATAGGTGTCTAGACAAATACACAATAAGTAGGTAAAAACCATTAAAGGTAACTAAATTTAACCTACAATGATGACCATTGAAAATTTTCCATTTTTTGAATAATAACATAAGTCTATGCAATATATACCATATGTCATGACTCATTTAATATTTTGAATTTATCTATTATCAATAGTGCTATATAATTTTTTGCTCATTTTTATCCAAACAACATTAGTTTTATTGCTATTTTTGTTTTTTCATCTATTAAGTTTTTTTTTGGATGGGTGTACCCAAACAATGCTACGCCAAAGTTGAAATAAAATGGCAAACCCTATACCTGAATCCTATACAATAATCGACCTCGAACAAAAATTGAACCTATAGTGGTAGCTTAGGTGGTTAAATTGCAATCTATACGACTATCCAAAAATAGACATTATTGATCCACAAGAATAGAAGTATAATTGAAATTTGTAATGCTTAAATGCTATGTATAATGGGCTTCATGGGAATCGATGCAAAACCAGACTTAGGTGTATGGTACAACATATAGGGTAGAAGTCTTAACCTTCTATGACTTGTTTGTGTGTCTGTGTAATTTTCTAGTTGGGAAGATAGGACACCTCTGTTGTTTTCAGATCAGACTGATAGCAATAACCAGAAATAACACAATGAACACACAGAACACAAGAGTAAAACCTCCCTCTTGGAGGTGAAAAACCCGGCAACAAAATCTCATCTTGTATTAGGCAATAATCAGACTGTCTTTACAATTTTGCTTTAACACTTGAAGCAATATGAACAGCAGAATATAACTTTACACTAGGGCACACAGTAGTATGAACAGCACCATGAAAATCTGAGTTATAACAAACTAATCTGCAATTATCCTTGACTGAGAATGATGCCCTAATCAGAGAGGACAATTCGCTGATTAAGGAGACCTGTAGCAGACCATGAATGAGGTTCGCTGTTCAAGCACAGATTCGCTGACCTGGGAGATGAGTTTGCTGCCCTTGGATAAGTTCGCTGATCTTGATAATGCAATTCGCTGTCCTGGATAATTTGCTGCTGAAGGAGGATGTAATTCGCTGACTTGATGTTTATCTTGATGCATGAATGAACCTTGCATATGTATGTGCCTTGACCTCATTGTACACCTCAGGTTGGCCTTGCAAATAATAACAATAATATGCTTGGTGCCCATTATAGGGTCAGCCCTATAAGCATTTACAAGTTACATGTTTAACATAGGGTCAGCCCTATTCACACTTACAAGTAACATTTGCACATTACAAGTTTCATCACCCATTATAGGGTCGGCTCAATTCACAAGTTACATCGCCCATTTAGGGCCAGGCCAAAATACATGTTACATATTGATTTTTGCACATTAATGTGATTAAGGCCGATAGGCCAATTAGTCACCCATATGCTAGGTCGGCCCTAGCAGGAATCCGACCTAGCTACAAAAACATCAACAACCTCGGGGAAGAAAAATGTTTTGTTGTCTTTCATCTTTATAGGTTTTGGGAGCTACTATTGGTCATTGGTGCCGTTTTTTGGCATTGGGGCAAAATTATTTTGTTGTTGGTGCTCAGATGAGACAATGTTGTGTTGCTGTTACTGATTGTTCATCTTTGCTGAAATTGTAAAGAATTGAGCTGCCACTTGGATTATCCGATGTGTGTTTTCTAATCCTTGAAGAATCGAGCTACCACTTTGATCAACTTGTGGGTGTTCTCTCTAGTCACAAACCGCTTGATTTTTTTTTACGTTTGTGGCTATGCATTTATCAAAAAGTAAGTGTTCTATTTTTTTTCTCATTCTTAAATAATTTTCTCTTAGAAGTGCATATGGCAGCTAGCTAAGTATACTCCATGAAAACCCTTAAAAATTTGACAATCACAAAAGGGTATCTTAGAAGCATAGACAAGATATACAATAGCAAGCAAATCTAAAAGTAATTCATTTTGCATACCATATATTCAGTAGTATGATCTTCTTTCTGCAAAGATTTTAATGGTTTTTCTTCACACACATTATTTCATGCTCTACTTCTTGCAAAGAAATCAAAGGGGTTTTCTACTTCACGTGCATGTGCTCTATTTTGCACATTAGATAATTTTCTTTTCAATTGACTAAACTACATGTTGGATAATTGTCTTTGTGGCAGACTGCTTCAGATGTTAAGATAATTGTCTTCACAACAGATAACTTTGCTTCATAGTTGATTGTTTACCTTTCATGCTCCTCTTTGAGTCCAACTACTCTTTGTTGTCGACCACATGCTCTACTTCATGTATTTTGCTTTTCACAACTGCTTGCATACTCTTCTCTATGATCTATAGGCTATGCACATGCATTCAATTTTTTGTTCTCATGGTTAGTTTTTTTTTTTGAAAATGGTAAAAATACATTTATTCAAAAGGGCTAAGCAGATACACATCATGTACATTTCTAGATGGCTGCAGCCATCAAAACAATTCAAATACGAGAAACCCATTGAGGATTCCTGCAATACTACTCAATGACATGACTAGACAAAATAACACTCCCATCAATGCTGTACTTGTAGGCCAAAGTGCAAAAAAACCTGCTTAGAATATCCTGTGGATCCAAATTGGGTGATTGCAATAGTTGTTGGGGGTGTTAATGGCGTGCAGGAGGGTAGGCGAGCAAAATGACACATACACGGGCTTTTTGTATCCTACCACATCTTCTACATCTCTTTTCCTCCCTTTTGCCTTTTTAAACACATTCTTTGGAGCTTGAGGGGAGAGTGGGAACAAATTGGTAGTTCCAATGGTTCCAGCCCCAGGAATAGTTGGAATCACCGATGCCTTTTACTATGTTCACATCAACTCTTTCACAACTTCCTTTCCTTTACCACTTCTTCGCTTTCCTTCATTTTGGCATGACTTCATGCTTTTGCCCATTGTGGTCATTAGACCATCATTTTGACATTGCAGGACACTAAATTCTTGTAAGACACACTTCAGTTTAACACTAAATTCTTGCAAGACACACTTCAGTTTAACACTAAATTCTTGCAAGACATCCTTCAGTTTAGCTTTTATGTTTTGTTGATGATTGGAGGTTCACTAGGAAGGAACCAAGAACCAATTGGTGGGTCTTGCTGTTTCAAGAACCACCAAAAGCTTCGATCATCCATACCTTCGCCAATTTCCTTCCAAACTTCATCAAATTGAAAACATAGGAAACCAATAAGCCCTTCTTCATGATGATCCTTTGAAAAGACACATGCCATGCTCATTTTACCCTATCGATGATTTTGACCCTATTAGGAACACAATTCACTTGCTCGTTTCTGCTCTTTGTTGATGCCAGTGGTAGTTCTAGAAATAGTTGTCAGTGTCAACAAAGGTTTTGGGAACCTTAGAACTCACCAATGAGTTCCAAGTCAAAGGCAAACCTCTGAATTTGCCATAACTTCACCATTTATTGCCCAAGTCTCTTCAAACTTGAAATAATGACACCCACTTGGGCAAAGTCTGTGATGGGAAGCTTGGCAACCTGCACAATATCCACAAGAAGTAGAAATCTTGCCTGCTTTGCTTAAATTCATTGAGGTTGAAGAGGTTTTGCAAGGAGCCTACTAATACAGAAGTATATCATATATTCTTTGTGGAGGATAAGAGCAAGTCACCATTTGAGGTGCAAAGTTGCATACTAGTTCTTATTGAGCAAGGCAACACTAGAAATGATGATGATTCAAGTTATTTCATTTAGTCATTGAAGGTTTGATCAAAGGACGCGTACAAAACTAAATAGAGGAAGGTCAAATCATTCAAATGGTTCAGATATTGTTTGCTCAAGGAATGGAGATAAAGATTCAATGACAAAAGGAGTTGATAATTTTATTCCAACTCTTATTAGAAGACTAAGATATTTTTCTCTCTCAAGAGGTTGTAGCTTCAAGGCCTATGGATTATGAGAGTAGTAATGGTAAGAGATTTCAAGTGACACATTCATTAGAGAAAGAAGGTTTGTCAAAGGTTTATATTTTTCTTCATAGTGAAGGATCATAGTTATAGGAAGTATACTTTCTTCTTTAGGATAGCTTAGCTTTAGATTCCCTCATTGGATCTGAGGGAGATGTGGAGGATTCAATGCTTAGACCTTGAGAGTTTCTTGTAGTATCTTGATTGGAAGGCTTTGTGAATTTTCTTTTGAAGTTTGACTTGTCCTTAAGTTCAATAGCTCCCATATGCATCAAATTAGAAGTGGATGTCGAAACATTCAATGATTTTCAATTAACCTATTCTAGAAAGGGTTACTAAAGAAGATGAAGAATGTCAAGAAGGTGGTAAGGAAGCAAAGGATGCGGTTGCCATCGTTACTAAAGATGTGGTAAAGCTATAGCCACAAGATATATTTAGAAGGAAATAGCGTCTCCAACAAATGTTGATAAAATCCTAAACCACCAAGCATTGCCCAACTCTTACTAGTGTTTTCTCTACATCAGCCTTTAAGTTTTCTCAAGCTTTTCTTTGCAATAAATCTTTTTTATGGTTTGCAAGGCTATATGCTATCACAACTGGATGCTTATGATGAGAGATTTTTAATCCTCATAGCCTATTATTGGTTTTGTGTAACCTGCTTTATTTTCCCATGTTCAAGCTTGTAAAATAGCATTTTTGTTTTCTATGTTATGTCATGTTGTGTTCCCATTTTGTGATGTTTTTGTTATATAGTAATGGAGTACTGCGTTTCTTCTTTTCTAGATGTAATGTCATGATTTTGTCGTTTAGGTGATTTAGGATCTACTTTTAAGCAGTTTAGGAATAGCTTGATTCTGTGTCAAAATGCTAAAGCATTGATCTAGATTTTGAGGTCCTCGTTGTTGGCATTTGCATGAAGATTGCATTAATGATCTGTTATGTTGTCATTGATGTCAATTAACCGGTAATGATATTGTTATAATGTTGTTTTGTAACCGGTACGAAGAGCTAGTGAAGGGAACTGTAACCGATAGGTAAGTTTGTGGAGTAAACCGGTATTGCTAAGTATTGGAGAGTTGAACCGATAAACCCTACCTGTTGATTTGATAAACCCTAACCGATTAAGTTTGGTGAATTGGTTATATTGGTTTATGATCTGATGATAAGCGGTAATGATTATGACACGTATGCATATTCTTTGAAGAGAGTTTCAAAGTGTCTTTGACATATTGAGACAATGGTTTTTATCTTGGGAATGAACAAGTATATTGCATGTAATGCAAAGTGTGTGATGAGTTATTGAGTTTGATGAAGCGGTGATCAAGGAGCGGTCTAGGCTTTCTTGAATGATGTGTAGAGATTGTTATGTAATCCAACGGTCATTGTTAGGTTCCGGAGACAACTGAGAGGGGGGGGGGTGAATCAGTTGTCTAATAAATTCAAACCAAAAACCAATTAACCAACTTAATGCTTAATACCGGTAAACCAGTTAAGTATGCCGGTAGACAGTGTTAACAGTAAATTGCTATATCGGTAAGTATTAATGCATGAATCATAAACATAAAGTCATCCACAACACATAACACCAATATTTGTACGTGGAAACCCTGTAAGGGGAAAAACCACGGTGGGAAACCTTACCCACAATCAGATGATACTACTGCAGATAGTAAGTGTACATAAATTGGGTCTGCACATGCAGAAAGGCCAATAGCCTAGAGCTCACTGCTCAATCACAAAATGGGAGTCTCACTGACTACAGTTGGATGGTTAAATCCAATAAAAATGTATTGTACAAAATAGCATCTTCATATGCTGGATTCAATACCGGTGTAATGCTGATATGCTTATACAAAAACCTAGCTTCACCTTCAAATGACGTCTTCGTGTATTCCTCCGCTTAATCTCGCATATACCTTCACTCAATTCTTTTTCGCATTCCACACTTGATCTTACATTTATACCATAACCTAAGACCAATTTTAGTAGGTCGGCTCTACAAGATATTACAATAAAATCATTTTACATACAATATAATATCCGATGCAATAACCGATTAAACATGTCGGCTTGATGTATTTACATTAATAATAAATCATCTCCATAGTGTGCCATGCTGATCTGGAAAAGATAAACCTGCCGGTGTAACCCTAGATAACCTGGACCTATTTGCTGGTAAAAACAAATATGCAAATATGAATATACCAATGATTAATTCTTCAAAACAAAGTGTCCACACGATGTCTTCGACATTACCAAGTGTCTTCCATATCATTCCAGATACCGATGAACATTATATCTTGCCGGTGAACCATATATCAGTAACTGTGCAATAGTTACTTGCTTGCCGGTGAATGTTGCTTGATCTCAAAGTGCTAGTTTTCAGTAGGTGTTGACATCAATGACAAAACCATACCAAAATACCAACAATCTCCCCCTTTGGCATTGATGGCAACACAAGATGGAAAAACCATCAAAGTGCCAAAACAGAAATGCCAAATACTAAAAACAAACAATCTCAATTTCTCCCCCTGGGAGCAACATGAGTTTATCCAAAGATTTATTTTCAATACCAAACTCTCCTCAAAAGATAATGTGTTTTTCCATAGATATCTCTCCCCCTTTGACATTAAATGCCAAAGCTACAAAAATTAATTTTATACAAACTACCAACTACTCCTCCTGAGAAGTAGCTTCCTCATCAAAGACCGGAATAAAAGATTTGTCTTTTAATTCTGCCGGTTGATGACAATCATCAACTGTCTAAGTCTCTACCGGTGGTGGTATGACTCCAAGCTGATCTCTGAGATATTCAAAAGTTTCCTTAGGCAAAGGTTTTGTGAAAATATCTGCAAGCTGTTCTCTAGTATTCACATAAACCAGTTTTATCTCTTTTTCAACTTTTTCTCTTAGAAAATTCAGTTTGATAGAAACATGTTTTGTTTTAGAATGTAATACCAGATTCTTAGATATATCTATTGCTGCAGTGTTATCACAATATATAGTAATAGGTTCCTTGCATTTTACCTTTATGTCTTTCAACATTTGTTAAGCCATAGTACCTGTGTACAGTTAGTTGCTGCTGCAACATATTCTGATTCTGTTGTTGATAAAGATGTACAACTCTGTTTCTTACTCAACCAAGAAACTAATCTTTTTCCAAGAAAGAATGCTCCTCCAGTGGTGCTTTTTCTATCATCCACATCTCCTGCCCAATTTGCATCTGTGTATGCACATAGATCAAAATTTTCATCTCTAGGATACCATAATCCAAGATTTGCTGTGCCTTGAAGGTACCGAAAAATCCTTTTTACTGCTGATTCATGATTTTCCCTAGGATTACTTTGAAATCTAGAAACAATACATACTGCATTCATAATATCAGGCCTGATTTGTGTCAAATACAGTAAACCTCCTATCATAGATTTGTATCTAATTGGATTAACAGGTGTAGATTCATCCCTTTGAGATAATTTGTCATTTGTAGTCATAGGTGTGCTTATTGGTTTAGAGTTCTCCATCCCAAATTTCTTTAGTAATTCTCTCAAGTACTTGGATTGACTCAAAAATATACCTTTATCAGTTTGTGAAATCTGCAATCCTAAAAAGAATTTTATTTATCCAATCATAGACATTTTAAATTCTTGCTGCATTTTAATGGAAAATTCCTTACATAATCCATCTTCTCCTCCAAAGATTATATCATCAACAAATACTTCAATAATCAAGATGTCATCATTAGTTATTTTGTAATATAAATTGCTATTTGCATTTCCTTTAGTAAAACTAATCTTTAAAAGATACTTATCCAACCTTGCATACCAAGCTCTTGGAGCTTATTTTAATCCATACAGAGCTTTTCTTAACCTGCAAACCATATCATTGTCATCTGTTAAAGAAAATCCATCAGGCTGTTCAATATATACTTCCTCTTCAAGATCTCCATTCAAAAATGCACATTTAATATCCATTTGATAAACTTTGTAGTCCTTGTGAGCTGCAAAAGCCAAGAATAATCTAACTGCCTCAATTCTGGCTACCGGTGCAAAGGTTTTATTGTAATCAACTCCTTTTTTCTGAGAATATCCCTTACACACTAGTCTTGCTTTATTTCTGACAACCTTACCATCTTCATTAAGTTTGTTTCTAAATACCCATTTGGTTCCAATTACATTTTTATCTTTAGGTCGGGGAACTAATGTCCAAGTATTATTTTTCTCAATTTGTCTTAATTCTTCTTCCATAGCTTTAATCCAAAATTTATCTTCACATGCCTCATTGATAGATGATGGTTCAATTTGAGAAATAAGACATACCTCTTCATTTGCCAATCTTCCTCTTGTCATAACTCCTTTAAATTTGTTTCCAATTATCTGATCTTCAAAATGATTCAATCTTACGTACCAGGGTGTCTTAGTTTGCTGTTGTTCTTCAATTACTGTGGAATCCTCTGATGATACTAGAGTAACTGGATCTTCATTCTGTACCAGTGGATTCAGTATAGGTTCATTTGTCACACTTTCTGTTGCCGGTTCTGAGTCTATATACCTTGAAGTTCCTCTGAATTGTTCATCAATCTTTACATTTGTACTCTCAACAATTTTTTGCAATCTCTTATTGAAACATCTATATGCCTTGCTCTTAGATGAATAACCAAGAAATATTCCTTCATTACTTCTAGGATCAAATTTGCCAATATACTCATCTCTTCTAATATAACATTTACTTCCAAAAATTCTGAAATACTTAAGAGTAGGAGTATTACCAAACCATAGTTCATGAGGGGTCTTACCGGTTTCACCTTTGATGTGCACTTTGTTGAATGTATAGACAGCAGTGCTAACTGCCTCTTTCCAATACACATGTGGTAGATTTGTTTCTGATAACATACTTCTTGCTGCATCCAAGATAGTTCTGTTTTTCCTTTCAACAACTCCATTCTGCTGTGGTGTCCGAGGTGCTGATAACTGTCTTCTGATTCCATTCATTTTACAAAATGTATTAAAGTCCTTAGATGTGAATTCTCCTCCTTGATCTGATCTTAAACATTTGATTTTCTTACCGGTTTCATTTTCAACCATTGCTTTGAACAGTTTGAACTTCCCAAGTGCTTCTGATTTTTCTCTGAGAAAAGTAACCCAACACATTCTAGAATAATCATCAATAATTAGCATGAAATATCTATCACCTTGTAAGCTTTTAGTTCTAGC
Source organism: Cryptomeria japonica (assembly GCF_030272615.1). Lineage (NCBI taxonomy): Eukaryota > Viridiplantae > Streptophyta > Pinopsida > Cupressales > Cupressaceae > Cryptomeria > Cryptomeria japonica. The sequence goes on along the minus strand of NC_081414.1, from coordinate 93,340,485 downwards.
TGGAACACATAAATTAGTGTGAATTAAATCAAGAGCATTATTGGATTTTTCTGGAATACTTTTGAAACTAGCTCTAACTTGTTTTCCAAATTGACATTCCTTACAAATTGTATTCTGAGGTTTTACAATTTTAGGTAGATCTCTAACTGCCTTAGAAGTACTGATTTTTACTATGCAATCAAAGTTTACATGACATAGTCTCTTATGCCATAACCAACTTTCATTTATATGTGCAATCAAGCATGCCTTTTCACTGTTATTCAAATGAAAGATATTGCCTCTAGTATGATTACCGGTTGCAATTTTCAAACTAGTTTTATTCATGATTTTGCATTTTCCATTTTTAAATTGTAACTGAAATCCCTTCTCAACTAATTGACCAACACTTAAAAGATTATGCTTTAATCCTTCAACATAGTAGACATTGTCAGTGTTATGCTTACCATCAAGAGATATTGAACCCTTACCTTTGATTGAACAGGTTTTGTCATCTCCAAACCTTACTAAACCTCCATTGTATTCTTGAAAGTTCAAGAATTTGCTTTTGTCTCCTGTCATATGATGTGAGCATCCTGAGTCAATGATCCATTCATCCTTTGCTTCAACTTTAGCTGCTAGGGCTTGTTCTACCGGTTGAGCAATAGGTGTTGGTTGATCCTCTGTTATAGCAACAAAAACCCATCCATTGTCTGCTGGATCCTCATTAGAATCATCAGTCACACCTTCATCAACAATGTAATAGGATTTGTCTTTGTTCTTAAATCTGTATCTCTGATATTCAGGATTAGGCTTGTATGTTCTTCTAGCTTCTTTTCTTAGTCTAGCATGTCTATCAGGGCATCTTGAAGCCATATGACCAATCTTATTGCAGTTAAAACATTTAAAGGGTGCTTTACCTTCATACTTACTTCCAATTGGCCCTTTTGGCATTTTCCTTGCAAATAGTGCTTCAAGTTCTTCAAGCTCTTCATTCTCCTTTCTGGATTCTTCAAGTTCTCTTGCATAAAAGGTTCTCCAGTCTGATTTGTCAAATGATGGAGCAGATGATGTTGATGCTTTAAAGGCCAAATCAGTTTTTATAGTAGCAATAGGACCAAATTCCTCAATTTCAAAGGCTGAAAGTTTTCCAATCAATGTATCCCTAGTTACGGATGTATTAGGCATTGTTCTCAACTCATTTATAGCAGTAACCTTCATTTTATATGCCGGTGGCAATCCTCTTAAGATTTTTGAAACAATTTCATCCTCACTCAAAGTTCCTCCACAACATTTAATACCCAAAACAATTTCATTTACTCTTTCCATAAAAGCAGAAATCCTTTCATCTTCTTCCATTTTCAGATGTTCATACCTGACTCAGAAGCTTTCAAGTTTTGCAATCTTAATTGTGGAATCTCCTTCATTTAGTGTTTCCAAATGATCCCAAATAGCTTTAGCAGTAGACCTATCTGATAATCCCATGATTTGTTGATTTGATAATGCGCTCAAAAGTGCTTCTCTTGCTTTGCAATCATTCTCTTCATCTTTAGCTAAGGTAGTTGGAACAGTCTAACCAGCTACAGCAGTAGTATAACCATTCTTTGTAACTTCCCAGATGTCTTTGCCAATGCAATTCAGATGTGTCTCCATTTTGATCTTCCATATCCCATAGTTGGTTCCATCAAGTTTAGGACTGTCCTTCTTGAAGTAATTAGTAGACATTGGATCTCCTCAAGTTGTTAAACTTTTGCAAGAGAGGACTAAGCTCTGACACCAATTGTTAGGTCTCAGAGACAACTGAGAGGGGGGGGGGGGGTGTGAATCAGTTGTCTAATAAATTCAAACCAAAAACCAATTAACCAACTTAATGCTTAATATCGGTAAACCAGTTAAGTATGCCGGTAGACAGTGTTAACAGTAAATTGCTATACCGGTAAGTATTAATGCATGAAACATAAACATAAAGTCATCCACAACACATAACACCAATATTTGTACGTGGAAACCCTGTAAGGGGAAAAACCACGATGGGAAACCTTACCCACAATCAGATGATACCACTGCAGATAGTAAGTGTACATAAATGAGGTCTGCACATGCAGAAAGGCCAACAGCCTAGAGCTCACTGCTCAATCACAAAATGGGAGTCTCACTGACTACAGTTGGATGGTTAAATCCAATAAAAATGTACTGTACAAAATAACATCTTCATATGCTGGATTCAGTACCGGTGTAATGCTGATATGCTTATACAAAAACCTAGCTTCACCTTCAAATGATGTCTTCGTGTATTTCTCTGCTTAATCTCGCATATACCTTCACTCAATTCTTTTTCGCATTCCACACTTGATCTTACATTTATACCATAACCTAAGACCAATTTTAGTAGGTCGAGTCTACAAGATATTACAATAAAATCATTTTACATACAATATAATATCTGATGCAATAATCGATTAAACATGTCGGTTTGATGCATTTACATTAATAATAAATCATCTCCATAGCGTGCCATGCTGATCTGGAAAAGATAAACCTACCGGTGTAACCCTAGATACCTTGGACCTATTTGCTGGTAAAAACAAATATGCAAATATGAATATACCAATGATTAATTCTTCAAAACAAAATGTCCACATGATGTCTTCGACATTACGAAGTGTCTTCCATATCATTCCAGATACCGGTGAACATTATATCCTGTCGGTGAACTATATTTCAGTAATTGTGCAATAGTTACTTGCTTGCCGGTGAATGTTGCTTGATCTCAAAGTGCTAGTTTTCAGTAGGTGTTGACATCAATGACAAAACCATACCAAAATACCAACAGTCATACCTGAACCGACTTGTTTGTAATCTCTATGAGAGATTTAGGTTTTTTGTTGTGTTATCGACCTAATTGATTTGTTTATAAGATTGATGAATTGTTTTGTTTTAGTGTGTTGGCAAAGTTGTAGTTGACTGTGGTTGCCGAACCGAATGATGTATCTGCAGTTTGAGTAAAGGTAGATAGGAGCATGAAAAGGATCTGATCAAGCAAGTGTAGTGCTATTCAAACAGATCAGCAAACCCCTGTTGTTTTCTAACAATTACAACAGTAAAATCCCTTCACCGGGTAAGCTCTAACAAGCTTGATGTTATTCAAATCCTCTAACCAGGTGGTCCATTAGCTTGGATTTCAAATCCTCTATTGAGGTTACTTCTCACAGGGTATTGCTTCTAACAAGGCATTATAGTCAATCCCTTAACCGGGTGGTCCCTAACAGGATCTGTTCTTAACAGGACTTTTTGTAAAAGCTTTAACAGGCTTGGCTCCTAACAGGGCGAACTTCGGGAGAGTTCAGATAGTTATCTTATGAGTCTCATCTCACTGTGGTTTTTCCCATTTGGGTTTCCACGTCAAAAATATTGTGTTAAGTGGTGAATGTTTTTGTGGTTATGTTTTTTATGTTTGATTTGCTTAACTACTTAATCCACTTTGATATGTCATGATAATCGGTAGAAATCTGAAATAAGGTTTTACTTATGTCAAGTAAATGTATTTGGATGTTTGTGAGTTTCAAGTTGTTTACTGTTATTAGTTGTAAGAGACAATCAGTTTTAAATTGAAGATTATTCTGACAGTGATATTGCATTTATAGTTTAGTGGTTTTGTAAATGTATTTCAATTTTCAATTCAAGGTGCAAGTTATATTCAAAGTAATTTTCCTTTCAAGTATACGTAATTTCCCAATATAATAAATCTGATTTCTTTTCTTTGTTGCAGGTGGAGAGAGAGCATTAATGTTTTCTATGTTCTCTCCACAACATTTTATCGGTGTATATATATCATGGAGGGGACCGATCAAGTGGTGCTTTGATCGATCATGTCCTTTGGACATGATCGACCAAGATACCCCTTGGTCGTGTCCCTCCATAACCGATTGTTTAATCGGTGCCATGCAAATGAACCGATATCATTTCGGTTATCAATATAACTAGGCCGATGGTAATTGGTGGCAATATTACTCAATGGCAATTAAAGCGGTTTAAACCCGATAACTTAAGTTAGTCGGTTATCAATTAATTTACCTCGATAACATTAGTTAGTCGGTGGAATGCATTAAGCCCGATCATTGTAAATTCGGTGGCTATTAAAGTGGTAACCCGATAATGAATCGGGAGGGTTAGAATAAGACCCGATCATTATCGGTTTATCAGTTTAATAGTTTGCACTTAATTTAATCATCAGTTTGCATGAGTAACATAATTGATAAATGCTGTAACAGAATAAGGAGAGCAATTATAACATAAATATCAGATAAAGGAATAATCAGTGAGATCCGAATTTATCTATCGATGAGATAGATGATTGAATGGGAGACTTCATTTATCTCCCATTCAATCATTTATTTTACTGAAGCTATTATGTATCAACAGGTTTAACTTGTCAGTTTAAAGATTACTTTGAGAGGTTGTTTCAAGAGTTAGGTGAAAGTTTATTAGTTTTTCTATCTATGGATTCACCCCTCCTTTTCAGTAGTTGACCGGATCCTTATTCTTTCATCATACCATCACTTGTGTGTCACAAGAATATGTTGTGGTCCTTAGACAATCAACATTTGGATTTTTTTTTTGAATTGTGCCACGTTTCAAACTAAAGCTTTCTTGTTTTTTCAAGCTTGAGTTGTGTTTCAAATCGTGGTTATGGTCATCTATGTTGTTTTGTTAAGTCTTTTATTCATGGCTTCACAAGATTAACAAATAAAGATTTCAAAAACACTCATTAAGACATTAGGTTTGCACCCTAGTCATAATGAGCACATCATTAAAGTTTCAATAGGAGCTCATAATCAACTATAGCATTTGCAATTATTTTAGCATTATTATTGCAGTCTTGAAGGACAGAAATTTTGTTTGTAGTTGAAGATTGCAGTTAACTAGATTGGAGTGCACCCACGAGCATACATGATATATTGAAACAGTATCTGCTGGACTTTGAGGTTAGATGTGTGCACTCTATAAGGAACCAATAAATTGTCAAAAACAAAAGCAAAAAAGGTGCCCTAATTATCAGTTGTGCACCTAACAAAAAGTAGTACATTATTGGAAGTTAAAATCGTGTGCAATATGAGGTGTCACATGTGCTAGTGTATATGATGGATTTTGAAATGAAAACTCATGTACATTGTAAACTAACATATAATCATGTGCCTTTAAAGGAGGGCTGACTAGGTTTTGAAGTTAAGATTCGGAAGGCATTTTCCCAGTCATGTGCCATAGTGAAGGAAGGCAAATATTAATGGTTGAAACTTGAAGACATGTGAATAGTTGCAGCCAAGAACATTGACATTTTCATCTAAGTAGAATTTTGCAAACTCTGTTTTGAGTCATGGGCCCATAAGAAGAGGACCCGATTTTTGTCAAATCAAAGTTTCTATGCATACGAAGGGTTGTACTACCTTAGTGAAGGCTAACTAGGTTTTTGTTATGAGATTTTGTTAGGACATATAGTACTATGTCCTAGTAAGGGGTTGGCAGACATTGTAAATTTGTGTAGGATTGGATGTTAATACGGGCACACTCGTAGAGGGATGAATCCTTTTAGTCAAAATAAAGGGAAGAAATGTGGGATCCATGAACAGGTGTTTGAAGGATGGATATAGCAGTATTTAGTTTTTGAAACAATGCCTTCATTTTGGTTCCATTCCTTCATTTGAAAGTAAAGCAGCAATTATTATCAGCAGCTTTTGTTATCAAAGAAGGTGTCATGTCCCTTGGGGTGAATATCCATCTTGTCTCCTCGTGAAAATCTGAGGTTAAATGATATCACAGGCAATTGGAGTAATTAAGGGACAAAACCGTAGTAAAGACAAGTAACCCTCATGGGAATATGATGCAATTCTTTAAGACAATTAACAATTTGTTAAAGGCAACCCATAATTAAGAAAGCAACATTTGAAGAGACACCATCTTTCAAGCATCATATCCCTTCGGTGATTGAGAAGGGTATAAGAAGGATAGACGGATTGGTGAAGGAGGAAGCATCAAGGAGAACTCAGATAAATACACCTTCAGTTTATTATATCAACTATCATCAGGCATTGGTAATTGATGGGGAGTCCCATCCTCAGAAATTAAGGCTAAGGACAACGAACAGAAATCAGACTCAGCACTGTGAGATCAGCAGAAATATTAATAGACCAGATTCTCCTCAGTTTGGTTGAGTCCTATTGTAAGTGGTACCTAACAATCTGAATCTATGTGCATTGTGTGCATATATACATTTACCTTGCATTAATTCTCAATATCTATTTCTTGTACTTGTATATATGTGTGCTAAGAACTGCATGTGTCTTATTTAATACATCTGCATGTAAACCCCCATTAAGGAAGTAGGTGTATGGAAGAGGAGATTGCCATCTAGGTAGGGACCTGTTAATGGTGTTTTTACGCACTATGCAACACAGAATAAAATACTAAGTATTCTATCCCCTCTTGAACACAGACTCCCAAATGCTAAGCTATGTGATGAAGTGGGACGACTCCAAGGTTCTTGAATGTCTGCTTTTGACATGCTCTTGGATAGAATCAGTTGTATTTGATGTGATATTTGCTGGGATCACAAGGTGGACTTACATTGAATGCTTGAATGCTCGAATGATGCTGGAACGTGGGATTTCACTTGATTTAAAAAAAGGGAAAAAGGGGTAGGGTTTAGGAAACTAATCTAAATCTAGGAATGTGAGAACAATGGACGATCTTTGATGAAACCCAACTAAGTCTTGCTTCGACATGCAATGAACATCTCCACAAGTCTAGTGCAATCTCCTAAGGATAGCTTTATGATTTTCATATCACCACTAAAATCATAGACACCATCAAGTTGATGCATATCAATGAAGAAGCGATAATTGAAGTTAAGCTTTGGCTAAGATGGATCTAGTTGACTACGCAAGGCACTTTACCATTGGCAATGTGTTAGTAGTATGGATTCACGAATTTCACCATTGATCATACACAAAGTTCTTCCATTCATCTAAATAACATGAAAATAAATTGAGAAATAGAGACCATGCAAATTGTTGAATCAACATATATATTTCACCATATCTTCAATGAAGTTTACATGCTTCTTGCAACAATATCATGGCAACAATCTTTGCTTTCTCTTCCTACTCTACTCTAACTGCTATTTCTACTCTATCATCTATTCGCTATTAATTATTAACTTTTACAAATGAAGAAGTGGAGCCTTATATAGTGCTCTCATTACAATTTAGTGGCTCAGATCAATTCACAATCAATGGCCAAGATTGAAAGATAGAAACCCTAATTAGGGTTTGTTACACCCATTGTAAAGCATTTAATGCTTGACGAATGATAAATTTACAATTAATGGGACACATGTCCTTTTTTGAAAATTCAACCAATAGGTGATGACGGTAGGTGCATCAGACTTTGTGCACATGTAGTAGTTATCTTCTTTTGATGGATGAGTTAGGTACATTGAATTTGGACGTCTTATCTTAGAATAATATGATTGGATAAATGATGACTGGGCGCTGCCTCAGCTTGCTTGATTTTGGTAACTTATCACAAGTGTAGATGAATGAGGCATATCTCTTGATATTCAACATGTCCAAGCTCCTGATATGATGATGACTTTGCTCATGTTGATCTTCTAACTTTGATTAACTCTTCTGAAACTATCTCTTGTCTTGATCACTTGCATTCTTGAGCTATCATCTGGCTATACTGACAATGATTCTTGGATTTCCGAAGGAAATTCAAGATTGTGAAAATTTCCACCTTGAGTGCTTGATGTTGATAACTACTACTTTGCCTTGATGTTGCTTTTATCTTCATTATTCCTACTGTCATTGCCTTGGATGGATCCTGTTCTAGTCTAGGACAGATTGTGTTCTTGTCTTGGACGGACCATGTTCTAGTCTAGAATGAGTGGAGTCTTCTTGTATTACTCTTGATGTATATGACTCCTATTCCTTCCTTGTATGAGCTTGCGACTTGAAGATCCCAACAGCTTCCTTGTAAAAACTTGAAGTGGCATGTCCTTCTTGATGAAGGTTTGTCATGTTCGAGCCATCCTTTACTTGTAAGAGTTGTCTAAGTTAGTTTTATGAAATTATATTTGCGTGCAAATAGAAATCAATCATCTAGGCTAAGAATTCCAAACCTTAGAATGATAAGCTTAAAACCCTTGGATGCATTTCTAGCCCTCAATTGAATATGTCGCCCCAAGGCAATGATAATGCCTTGTAAAAAGCTCTAAGGTGATCATAATACAAAACATCTAAGACAAAATCTAGTGAAGGAAATAAGTAAGATATTGAATCATTCACAAAATGAAGCCCGATTTCACACCAAAATGGGGAAATAAGCCTTGTTTCAGATCTGCAACTTATCTCAAAGCGAGCTGATATATCAATGTTTCTGCACTTTTGACCAAATAACCTCTATAGCTGAGTGTACCTTCAATTGATTGCTGGACCTTGGACAAACCTTGATGTAGGCACTGTGATCTCTTCCAAACTGGCTGATCACACTTAGTGCTTTCGCTGGATATCAAATAGCCCAGGCTTATGAAGTGATTTTGGTGTAATCGGACTTGATCTCAGAAGTTGCTGTCGAGGCATATCTCTGTGAAACAAAATGTGAATCGCTTCAATTTGCTGCTATCAACAAACAACACTGTCACCTTGATTATGAATTTCACCGCAAACAAATCTGCTGTGATTCAAATAGTGATAAGTTCGCCACCTTTGCAAGATGAATTTGCTGTCAAATGAATTCGCTGTATCCTGCTGATGTCTAACAGTGACAAGTGCACCTCCAAAATAGACAGTCGCTGGTCAAAAGAGGGGTTTGCTAGGCAAATTTGATGATCAAAACGCTGATCATAAATTCGAAATTGCTCTCTAGATGCAGTCACTGTGTGTGAAAATGATAATCTCAAAATCGCTGGACAATGAAGAGGAACCCAAAATTGCCCTACTCAGTCTCCAAAATCGCAGGAGTATGTAATATAAATCACTACCAATGAAGATCAAAACAAAATCGCTGCCTCTGAAGTAAGGATTGCCTTCATAGGTACATCACAATCAGATTGCTCTAATAAGCAATTCGCTGATCAAATCAAGTTACTAATGATCAGACAGAAAGTCAGATTGCATAATTAAGAGCAATATCAATTTCAAATTGATCAAATGAAATGATCAATTTCAGGCTTATAGCTGTTTAAAGAGGCCAATACTTCATCACAAATCGTTAGCAATCTTTCATTTAATGTCATATAATCGCCATTTTCATCTTTTAAATGAAAGTGCTTTATTGCAAATCGCTGGTGCCTTTCTAATTTTGAATCATGTCGTCCATTAAATGCATACAAGGTGTTATATTAAATGCATTACAATTAATCCCCAAAAGGTCTTCGAGTTTTGCAATACATGAAATCGCTTAGTCTCTTTGCTTTTTATCAGTTGCATTGATTGAATTGACTCAGCATTGTAGATCTCAAATGCATTGTTATTGTTCATAGAGTGCACCCCATTCATTAAATGTGGCTCAATCAATTTTGCCAAAACAACTTCGAGTTTTGTATCCCAATTCACAATTACCATTAATAGCCCAGCTTAGAACTTCAAGCTGGCCACATCGCATTTAATGATCCGCATCGACCTTACAACACTATGGGTATCGATTTTAAATGCCTCCATTTATGCGATCCCCCTTTATCAAATGCTCTTCATCCATCATTTAAATCTTTTCCTCTTTAAAATTCATCTTGAATGTAGAATGGAGAAGATGAGGTGTTTTGGTCAAAGACAGGTGTTCTAGCCTAGAACAGGGTGTTCTAGTCTAGAACGAGTAGTTTCCTAGCTTAGAATGCCTTGTGTTCTAGCCTAAAACAACTTAACAATTGAATTGTGTAAATGTTTTAAGTCAAAAGATAGAGCGGTTATAACCTTGAACAAGTAGTGATCTAGCTTGGAACGATTGATGTTCTAGTCTGTAGTGATTGAGTCTAGGATGGGGTGTTCTAGCCTAGGATAGCTTGACTCACTTTCATGGTTTAGCCAAATTTTCATATCAAAAGTGACTTAACTTGATAAGTTCTTGAGCGACTGCACATCTTACAAAAGAAAAGCTAATAGCCAAAATATTGAAAAACTAATCTAGAAAGCAGAAAAAGTGGGGGTCCTCATTTTGCAATGGTGTGATGTGTGAAATGGTCACAACAGCACCCTGAGTGGATGTCCATGTTGTCTGCCACCGGGGCCAAGAGGGCCAAAGTTCCGCTCTTGGGCTTAGATAGGACAATCAAGGAATCCCCATACGATCCCCACTTTGACCTACAGTGATTGGCTATTAACCTTAGGCAATGAAGTATGAATAGGGAAAGCAGGTACAAGCACCCACCCCGAGTGGATGTCCAAGTTGCCTTCCATTGGGGCCAAGAGGGGCAAAGGCTTAGTGTGGGACAGCTACAGGCGGACCTATCATACTTCTTCCACACCCTAACGTGTTTGAAATGATGCTATTGATATTATATGAGTATTATGTGTTATGAGCTAACCCTAATAATGAATATGTGTGTGTGTGTGTTTCTTATATTATTGTTGCTGGATTTTGATCCAGGATCACCCTATTCAAAGAGATATTTTATTTGTTAAGATGTTACCCTAACCCTAATTTGTTGCAATGGTGATTCTAGGGTGAACTCTAGGGCAATTAGGAAGGGGACATTACAAAAGGTTTTAATATAAGAATTCGGTAGCAGGTTTGGCTTGGACTTTCCATTTCAGCAAGATAGTGTTCAACAAATTGCAATAGGTGATCGCAGATATCAATATCATCACATTAGTGTGTTTGTAAGCATTACACTTAAAATTTTCAAGGTATAGTTTTGAGAATAGAACACTAATACCTTAGCATACTCCTGATATGTGTTACCAACTTACCATTGACAGTCTTTGGATCTTGTAACATTAGCTAACATTAATAAGATGGTTGAGCATTTATTGATAGTCATTGGAGAGTGCTTTTCGAGGCAGAGAATCATGGAAATGATCCTCAATGACATTTCAATCATCTTGAGAATGAACAGAAAGAAAATCAGATCTGACAAAATAAAAGTAGAAGAGCAGTTCAAAAGCACAATAAGAGTAGATCCGTAATGGAATAAGGAATCAGAACATAAATCCTTAATTATTGCAGGCTGTAGTATTATTGTTCATTTGTGGGTAAAATCTAGGGTAATTCCCAAAAGGGGACATTACAATTGGTATGAGAGCATGGTTCCTGCCAACCTGAGGGGCAAAAAGTAGTTGATGCAACTTAGTCAAAGGGCTTTAAGAGCTCTAGAAAGGGTAAAATTCTGTTTTCATTAGAATCAAGCACTGTGTCAGTGCTCAAGATCCTGTGAATTGGACAGTTTTAATTTGTTAACATGGCCTGAAAGACATGTGTCGGCCTTATAGGATAAGAATAAAAAGTGTTTACAAATATTGAAGGAACATTCCTATTGAAGTAAGTAAAAATTTTCAAATCATTGAGGCTGTTAAACAAATATTATGCAATTCATCAACACAACTGTTAATGGATTACATAAGAAATGCCCGAGATAGAGATAAGAAAGTTCTTTTGGGAAAGAATGAAGGTCTTATGTCTAAGTTAAGTCAATCTTTGAGCTTGGACACCAGATCTAATTAGCAAAACCAAAGTGAAGTTGAGAGAAGAAAGTCTTCTTACCTTGTGACAAATCAATTGAAGGAGGAGGAAAGAGCTGGCTGTTCAGGTTTAGTGGATATAGAACTAAGAAGAAATGGTAGAGGAACCTTATGAAGAGTCAAGGGTGGTAAAAAGGCATTCAAAGACTGTGACAGGGCTATGCGAATTTTCTCTCCTAAGTTGCAGCTAACAAAGAAGAACAGTGAAATGACAGACAGTACCTTATTGGAAGAGAGAGAAGCTTTTTGTAGAGACCTGAAAATCACAGTGTGAAGTCTAGAAGGGTAGTGTGACGTTGTCAATGTCTGTAGGTTGTTGTCTCAAATGATCAAATAGTGAAAATCTTTGGCAATATGATAGTCAAACATGAAAAGAAAAGGTTACAAGGATCTGAGAATAGTAAAATTGCTTTCCATAAGCCTCATGAGAAATGTTAAATGGAATAAGCATGTCTACAACAGAGTGTATAACAAAGGCTGTCCCAGTAAAGTGTTGAGGCAGAGTGAGAGTAGAGATGTTGTTAAAATCATGCAAGAAAAGCCATTTAAAGGGCAGTAATATCTATATGAAAACAGGGACACCATTATGACTGTCATGCATGTTTGTTGAAACATGACAGTAACAGTAGGCTAATGAGTGAAAACAACATGCCATGAAGGACAGTCAGGAAATTATAGAAGAAATCATGGATGGCATAGTTATGAAGTGATAAAGGGCAACTACAAGAAACATAGTCACATGACAGTGGGTATAATGTCTCAGGGCTATAGGCAGTTATAAAGAACAAAATGACTGTCATAAGTCAGTCATTCATGACATCTTAAAGTGGACTGTCCAAGTTTCATTAACATGAAGACATAGCATGTTTAAGAAGCCTAGTGACCTAGCTAAGAACTATGTATGACAAGATATGGGAGCAAATAGGTGGGGTTAGGCTCTGTTTCTGGTTCTAAATGGCTTGTGAGCAGCAAGGTGGGGTTAGGCCCCCTTCTTGGCTCATGGGAGTAGAAAGGTTGGGTTAGGCCCTCTTTCTGGCTCTAAGTGGCTTATGAGTGGCAAGGTGGGGATAGGCCCCCTTCCCGGCTAATGGGAGCAGAAAGGTGGGGTTAGGCCCTCTGTTTACCTGCTACAACTGATAAATTAAATACAAGAAATAATAATGTACATGACAATGCTTACCAGACACAGTAGTAAAATATATCTTTATTCGCACATGCAGTTATTACAGAGAAGAAGATCAGAGATGGTCGGCCGAGGATTACAATAGATCCGACTATATCGAACCTCTTCCTTGGTGGTACCCAACATATTCAAAGGACCTGATGGTTGCCGAGAGGTACACAACCGCCAACTAAGGGACACATAACTACTCTCGAGAGTGACAACCCACTTAATACAAATAATTAATACTTTGGCAGATAACAAATATTATCAAATATAACAATAGGCATTTTATGTTGACGACATCATCCCTCCCAAAAGAAAAAGTCATCATCTAGACAAGTAAACATCAAGTAATATTCGGGAAGATTAATGATGGACAATGACTTGGACTGGACAACCCCAACTTGTAGTGTACTAGCCAAATCAAATGGGGGTTTGGGGGCAGTGCCCCTAGCGGGGTCAAGGGGTAGTGCCCCTTTTGGGGTCGAGGGGCAGCGCCCCTCGCGGGGTCCTGGGGTAGTGCCCAGGGTGCGCTCCCCTCACGAAAACCAATTTACGACCTTCAAAACCACTCGGAACTCCATGGTGCACATGATTTTGTGATTTTTTTAAGATGCCAAAAACATTGTTGATGAAGCCAAAAAATGGAGGTTTCACAATGTTCAACCACAACGCAAGTGGCATTTCCACATGATTTGCAACTTTTACTCGCAGCCTTGACTCATTACTTATGTACGATTTAGTGTTTTTGAACAGTGTCTTTGAATTCAAGTATGACTCCTCTGTATCGTACAACTTCTCTTCTGCCATGTACGGCCTCAACCCATGCATCCTCTTCTCTTGTTCGTACAGTATGTGAGCTGGTTCCATGTACGAGCTTTCATATCCATACAGCTTATTGTCTCCCCTTTTGTATGGTGTGCAGGATTGCTTTCCGTACGACTTGTTTATCTTTTCTTTGTACAACATCCTCCCCACTTGCCTGTACGGTGTACTCACGTACGACCTTCTCTTCTTTACATACAACTCTCTCATGTACGGTAAAGGTTGTACTACTAGACTCCCTGTGTGTATGAACTCTTCTGCTTGCTTCTCTGTATGGTGTTCTTGTGTGTACGGTATGTTTCCATACGACTCAGTGACCTCCTTGACTTTGCTTATCCGTACAGTGTTCATGTTTGTATGGTATGTTTCTGTATAGCTTTGCTTCCTCCCTCGATCAAACAATGTATGGATGGTGATACCCGTACGGTGTGTTCCCCTCTTTTCTATATGACATCCTTGGAAACTTCCTGTTGTGCGTTTCACTATGCCAAGTCGCCACCATGTACAGACCTATCTCCTCCAGACATCGTACGTGCCTCTTCAATCGTCATACAGACCCCTCGTACATATTTCTTTCTTCTAGCCACTGTACAGGCTTTTTTAGATGTCATGAAAACTCCTTGCACTAACTTCTCTTCCCTTATGGCGTATGGATGAAGACTTCTTTGTCAATCTGCAATTCCGTACAGATGAAGCACTCTCCAACTACTTGTGATTCCGTTTGATTGTCGTGCCCATACGGTAAATGACCTGCTCCTTGCATGACCACTTCTTGCCTTTCGTACGGTGTACGAAAATAACCTTGGGGCCAATCTTTGTGTTGTTGTATGGTGTACGGACTTCCTGTGTAGTGTTCTTGTCTCTGCCGGTATGGTTCCTTTTGTTTAATATCTTCTCTCAATTCCATGTTTTTAAACATTACGCTTTTGTACAATTTGACTCCGTATGGATATGATTTGTCTATTGTCGCGTGTGGGTCCCCTTGTTCGTACAACCTCTATTCTTTCTTTGTGGGCTTTTCCCTTCCACTTTCCATCTTTGTACTACCAGATGTATCATTCATAACTTTACATGCTTTCATCGGTTGCTCTTCACTATGAGTTGTAGCTTCAAGAAAATTACATGTTGGTGAAAATACCTCGCAGTCCTCCATTTCCCAATGGAATAGTCCATTCAGGGAACTTGTCTCATCTTCATAACAATCTTCCTGTTCGAGCACCCCTTCATTGTTGGGTTCCGTGCCTTTCCTCCCTTCGTCCATACCTAACTCTCCACCCTTGGACTCTGAGCCAGAGGATGCTAGTTCTTCACTCACCGCTTGGTTCCCCAAATCAATGATGTGCTTCCTTCCATCACTCTCGATCGAGAGTGTGTTCCGCTTCCAATTATGATTTGCCTTGGCAGTAATCAACCATCCCCTCCCAAGGAGTGGATCATATGTCTTCTTCTGTAATGGGATGACTACAAAGTCCAAGAAAAATTGTTGTCCCAATCATTACTTTTTGTGCCATCAACGTTCCCAACGGCTCGATGCCATGTTGGTCGACACCTACCAAGTGGAAGGTTGACAGCTAGAGGGTCGGCTTCCCCAGACATTTCCAAGTGTCCTCCGGCAACACATTAACTCCCGAGCCTCTGTTGATGATGGTGTTTGCCAAGTTTTGGTCCATTATTTCCATCTCGACAACAACTGGCTTCCGCCCGATGCTCACCGTCAGCAACATTGGATCACTAGCCTCATTCCCTTTGGGTGGTGGTTTTCTCGTCAGTTCCTCCTCTTGTGGCTTACATTGTTTTTGGGTGATTGTGTCGTTTGTGTTGGCAATTTCCATTCTTAGTTGCGATATAGTTTGAAGAAGGTCTGCCACCTTGATGGGTATGGTCGTCTGTAGCACTTGCCGAACTATATTCTTCTCTAACTCCTGCAATGCCGTACATGCAGTTCCATTGGAGATTACTCGTTCCTTCGCCAACACTTGTTCTACTTCAGTTCTGCCTTCTCGGAATCGTTCCTTCTTTGTACAAGAGTTTGAATACTTCGCCTTCTTTGTCTATGCTCTTGTAAATGCCAAGATTGCATCCTCTTCTTCCTCCATGTCCAACATGTTAACACCCTTCTGCTTCGGATAGTTGATGTCTTCATGGTCACTTGATCCAGACCATTTGCACAATTATTGTATGTTGTTGTTCTTGTTTTGGCAGTCTCTCGCAAAGTGTCCCCATTCACTACATTGTCAACACTGTATATTAGGATGTCCTCTGTAGTCGTACTATATTTGATTTCGCCCTCGTTGATTTCCATAACCGCTCGACGATACATTTTGTGGTTTCGATGGGCTAGACTCTCCTTATGTGAAGAGTACCTGTGTACTTCTAGTCTTCAAATTATATGGACACTCCTTTATTGAATGACCCATCACCTGGCAAATCTCACAAAACATCCTTTTAGGACAATTATCTTTCATGTGCCCCTCAATTTTACACTCAGTACACCATAGTTCATTACTTTCTTTATTGGTTCCTTTCTTGGCCTTCAATTCTTTCGTCATTCTCAACATATGTTGTCAAAGGGCTTGTACGGTTTTGGATTCTTCATCATTGTTACCTTTGGTGCTCTCGTCATCATCAATCCTCCCTCTTCCCTCGAGAGGATGTTTTGTTTTCACTCTCGATGTCCATTGCTTGATTGTGAGCATCGGCGTACGAGGACGGAGGCACTACTTTCATCTTCTTGCGCAGGGAAGGAATCAATCCCTTAGTGAACCACCTCTTCCTCTCGTCGACTGACTGGTTCTCCATCTTGTCCAGCAACTCCTTAAGTCTACGATGGTAAGCTTGTACACTCTCATTTTTACCCTGCTTGGTATTATAGGTTTCTGCTACAATCTTGTTGTCATCCCTCTAGTTTGAACTCCTCCTCTAGTGCCTTCTTTAGATTAGTCCATCTTGCCTTGTGCTTAGCGTCGAGGTCTGTGTACCAATCAATGGCAATCCCCCAAAGGGTGGCGGGAAATGCCTTAAGCTAGTAGTCCTTGTCATCTTGGCCATTCGCCTCCCATATCATTATACATGTCTTGCAATGGCGTATGGGGTCCTCTGATCCATCCCCCGTGAACTTTGGGAGTTTCTGCTTCTCCTGGGTGTTCATCATTGTTTTCACTCAGAAGGTATTGGAGGAGTCTTCAGCGAGGGACAAGTTCTTGCAAATTGGTTTCTCACTTGCTTACTCCCTTGTGTGTCGAACTTGGGGGATTGTTTCGACCGCTACGTTCTGGTGCTTTCCTTGCACTCTCGGCTATGCATGCGTCCTCTACATGTCCAACTCTAGCATCCCCAACACTCTGGGTACTTCTAAGTGTACCGGACCTGGGTGGACTGTTTCGACCGCTACATTCCGGTGCTTTCCTTGCACTCTTGGCCACGCGCGTGTCCTCTACACGTCCACCTCTAGCATCCCAACACTCCGAGTACTTCCAGGATCGGAATCGTCCCTGTGCTCCCTCCAGTCAAGGGTTGGGGGATTACCTAATTGCTTGGTCTTGACCACCCTATGGCTTCTTCTCACCTTAATTGGGGTCTATGGGCATGAATCGCTCAAGGCTGACCGATTTCTTTTAAGGCAACGATGCCAAAATGTTTACCACTACAATTGATAAATTAAATACAGGAAATAATAATGTACATGACAATGCATACTAGACACAACAGTTTAATATATCTTTATTTGCACATGCAATTATTATAGAGAAGAACACTAGAGATGGTCGGCCAAGGATTACAATAGATCCGACTATATCGTAACCCTTCCTTGACGGTACCCAACATATTTAAAGGACCCAACGGTTGTCGAGAGGTACACAATCGCCAAATAACTGACACATAACTACCCGAGAGTGACAACTCACTTAATACAAATAATTAATACTTTGGTAGATAACAAATATTATCAAATATAACAATAGGCATTTTATGCCTACTACACCCTGTTTCTGGCTCTGATGGCTTATGAGCGGCAAGGTGGGGATAGGCCCTCTTCTTGGCTCATGGTAGCAGAAGGGTGGGGTTAGGCCCTCTTTCTGTCTCTAAGTGGCTTATATGCGACAAGGTGGGGTTAGGCCCCCTTCCTAGCCCTTAACAAACCCTTCAATGATCTACTATTGACTTAAAGGGATTAAGCACGAATAGGGAAAGCAGATACAAGCACCCCACTAGGTAGACCAGCCTCGAGTGGATGTCCAATATGCTTGCCATTGGGGCCAAGAGTGTGAGTGAGTATCTTGGGCTTAGTGCAAGAATGGCTTCGGGCAGACCTATCATGCTTCCTCCTCTAAACCCTTTGACGCACTTGCCAATTGCAGATACAAATACTTATTTCTTTCTTCTTTAATCTTGCCTACCTGCAAGGTAACAATAACTCAATGGATACATTCTAGGCAATAAGAAGGGATATAACAATAGGTGTAGTTGTGTGTATGCTCCGTGTCTGCATATCTTCATGTGTATGCTTTGTGTTTTTATGTGTTTGCTCCATGTTTGGTTCATACCTGATGCATTTTCAGCATGTCTACTCCATGTGTGTCTATGATTGCATTATGCTTAACAATTCCCAAAAAGATATGAATTTATTTAGAAAGGAACATTGCATCATGCTTTTAATCCTCACCTTAATATATGTTAAATTCTTGTGTTAACAAAGAGATGTATCCAAGATATTGTGCATACGTTGGGTCAATTCAAATCAATCCTTTACATTTTCAAGTGATGAGAAATGAAAGATGAGAGAAAACTTGTCATAAAATTACAACTTGATATAATATCAGAGTGGTGCAACAAAAGGTGGATTACGAATTAGACTCCATGATCATTCAACTATTGCCCCACCTAGGTTCATACAGATCGCAACATATATATATATATATATATATATATATACATCCAAATTAAAAACAAGATAAAGAATAATAATATAGGGTTGCTTTTTTTTGGTGGACTGGATTAGTCATTAATTAACCACCAATAAACAGACCAAATGTATATTTATTTATAGCAAGTGTGGGTTGGCCAGCATAGTAAGGGACACGTCTTATGAAGAAGGATGCCCATTGCAAAGTTTGCAACCCTACACATTTTCTTGAAGGCTATATAGGGCAGAACTATCATAGGCAAAAGGGGAGAACAGAAAGAAAATCAGGCCTGATAAAATAAAAGGAGAAGAGCATAACAATATAATCAATCTTTTTAGGCAAATTTCTGTAAGGTGTTAGTTTATAATTACCCTTGTCAGGAATCTATTTGAAGATTACCCAAGTTGGGATTTTGTATTGCAGGACTAAATTTTATAATCAAGCTTGTTTTGCATGCAAGCAATCTATTCTTAAGGTAGATTGGGTGTTATTTTTTTTAATTATTTTTCATGCATTGTTAAATCCCTTAAGTGTGTGCTATGAGCTCTTAGTTTAGGGATTCGATATTATTTAATATAATTTACTTTGCTACATGTGAACCACCTCAAAAACACTGTACAAACTGTAAATAGCAAGTTCATTTGTTTGGATTAGGTTGGTTATTTTCTGTTATAGGGAGCTTCCTTTTCTAATTTGAAGAACGGTTTTACTGTACATGCTATTCCATTGTGTTTTTGAGCCAATATATTTAGTTGAATATATAATAGGAAGGGTATATTTAGGCCTTACTAAGGGTATTTTTGGCACTTTTGGGATCATTAACACTTAGATATGATGCTTGAGGCCTATTATAACTAATAATTGGTACTTTTGGAGGGGAGGAAGGAATTAGTGTAGTCTTCCTGTTATGATTATACCATATTTTGAATTTTTTTTACAACCAGAGATCTATATGTTGCTAAGAAAAATAAGAAGCAGAATGTTTATAAGCGTGAATTTCTTGTCTATCTCATTTCTAAGTTTGGGTCAGTCCTCTTTCGTTGTTTGCCCATCTCAAATTGACTGACCATTCTTGATAATATAATTTGCCTTTATTCTGAAGTTTGATAAGTCCTCTTTTTGTGTCTTGTATTTGGAGTGGTCAGAAGGTCATTTCAGCTTCTACATTTCTGGAACCAACTGCATGGTTAGTGTACACACTACAGAGTCACTCCAAACAAATTGCATCTAGCTTTCTTATCCAATTTTTGATTTTTATGTTTGGTTTTCGATATGCATTTGTACGCTACAGCTGTGCTTGCTTATCGACTCTGCCATGCTGCTCATGATTTGTATTATTTCTGGGGCAGTGTTTTAGAAGTTGTTGTTTGCAATGATGTGCGTTGGTAGGAATTGTTTAGACCAGATTTGACACCAGCTGTATGGACTGTCCCTCTGCTGCTTGTACCTGCATAAACAACAAATACAAGGCCAACAGCTAAAGCACTTAAAAATTCAATATAATTCAGTATACAAAAAATGTAAGATCCCATACGAATACAGACCGTTACCAAGATATGCCCAGCAGATGGGTAGTCCTTGATGTTAATTGCTGTTAAAGCATATAAAATTTGGGACTCCAACCAAATCCATTTCCATCACTCGGCTAATTTAAGGTAACAAATAAATACATGCTATCAGCAATTTACCTCATCATGATTAATTTTATTTGGCTTGGCTGCACAATTGCAATCTATTGTAAGCTCTCATGGGTTTCAAAGGAATATCAATGACTTGAGTTGCATGTGCCTTAATGGGTTTTTCCCAATCAACTAACAATCACAAGCATTTGTTGGTTTCATCCAATCATTCACTATCACAGGAATTCATGAGTTTTACAAGGTCACCAGGAGATGGGGGATACTTTGAGACTCTGGAGACTGGTACTGGTACCAGTACGACTAATTTTCAAAAATAGGAGATGGGGGTACATGGAGACAATAATTTCCAAAAAATATCATGCCATGGAACTTTGAAAACAAAAACATGTAACAAAATAAAACCAAAACCAAAACATCCAGCCAAAACCAAGAACATGTAACAAAATGAAACCAAACCAAAATCTCATAATAAAACAAAACCAAAAAATCCAGCGAAATCTTTACCAAATGTCAGAAAGTGAGAGGAAAACAAGGTTTTATCAGAAATAACAGAGTAAGCAGATGTCAATTATGGATAAAGAGCAGGGATTTTTTGAAGTAATTAAATCCTTAAAGGATATTACAATTACAGTGGTATGAGAGATGGACATCAATAGTTCATTGAGTTGTATGCTTAGAGCAAGCAAGGTAAGGAAAGCAATCAGGCCTTTACACCTCCAGGTAATAGCAACTGTGCTGGTAGACAATGTTTTTGTTTTGTTTTTAACCTTTTTGCTTGCATTTTCCTGGAGGAGACCTCACAAGACAGCCAAAAATCAGGCAGGAGATGGGGAGATGGTAGGAGACATGGAAGTGAGGTCTCCGGTGCAAAATGAGGTTTCGGGTGTGTGAAAGGGATTGGACACGTGTCTTCCAGTTACAGAGGTTTTACCTTATTACCCAATTTTCAGTCATTCATGGATTTAACCTGATCATCCAATTATCACAGGCCTTTGTTGGTTTTAAAATACTGTCCCTTTCAAGAAATAAGTCAGCAAAAATATTTGGATGAAATCAGCCCCCCAAGTGTGGGATTGAACATTTTTGTATGAAAAGTAAATATCTAGTAAAATAATGTATATTTGGTTGTCATATCTGCTGTACAGTCAACAAGAAGGTTGAAGTAGTTGAGGTATTTTAATGAAACAACTGTCATGGAGAATGTCTGTCCAAATCTGCGATGTTTGAACTTTTCTTCAGCATGTCAATTGCAGCAGAATATTTCATCCAAGATGGTCAACGCAAACATAGATATCAACTGCAAGCAATGAAGTAAATTCACTGAAAGTTAAGTTCCGGTCCAAAGTCCAACCCAAGTGTTGGAATTTGCCAAGAGGAAACAAAAAAATGGCTAAGTGTGGAGTTTACCACAACAAAAGAGTCAAATTTTGACTAAGTTTTGGAAAGGAAATAGGAAGAATGAAGAAGAGTAAAGAAGAAAAGTAAAGAGGAAATGAATTAAATCCTTGTCCAAGGATGGAGTCTGTCCTACTTAATACAAGCCAAATTCAGAATTGAAGACAAATCCATAGGCAAAGTTCGTCCGAGCATAGAGATGGCCAAAATATTGGCTAAAGTTGAAAGGTCCGCATGAAGGTGCTACAAAATGAAATTGAATAGCCAAAATTTGGCTTATGGGAAACACTTCATAGAGAAAATTCCAATTTTCTCCATTGTGGCAAAGCACAAAGGAATTCTTCTCCAAATTCAAGGCACTTAAAAGAATTTCAAGGCATCAAGAAAGAAAAGTCCTCAAACTTGGTGAAAATATAGGAAAAAAAGTTTCGGACTTCTTGGGGGATTTCCTCTACCATCCCAAACCTATTGAAGCAATCAAGCAACTTCTTGAAGGATTTCATCTCGTGAGGAATTGAAGACAAGCTCCCAATCAAAATCAAATGGATACAAGAGGAGTATTCCAAACAAATTTCCATACTTAGACAATTTCTTGACACAAATTAGGGAATTCAGAGGAATACACTAGTCCAATTCAAGTAGGAGGAATTTCAAAGCAATCAGGAAAGAAAATTTTAAGAAATTCAAGTACAGGCATTTGCTCCAAGGGGAGACTTCCAGACCTCAAAGATTCAAATGCAGGTGAGAAGAAGAGATCAAAATCTCGAAAGGAATTTGAGATCAAAGCTAGGAAGAAGCAAGCGCAAAGGACAAAGTCATCGGTAAGGAAAGATATTCTAAGGCAAGTACATGGAAATAGAACAAAGTGACCAAGGAGGACATCCAACATGCTGAAGTGGCGCCTTGTCATCTTCCAACCAATCGAATTGTTCCAAATCAACATGTCCAAGTTCAATGAACCTGACTTATCCACAGAAGCTTCTAGAAGGCACAGTCCACAATGCAACAACTTTCTATTTTATTATTGGTTTATATCTAGCAGAAGGACAAGTGTCCCCAAATGCAATTTTCTCATTGGTTGAGAGGTAGTTGGTTATAACAAACCCTATTTAGGGTTTTATTTTGTAATCTCGATCATTGATTTGAAATCAATCGTGGCCATTGAATTGTAATTGAAGAGCCTATAAATTGAGCTTGCCCCTCATTAGCAAAACATGGGAGCATGTTGCAAAACATGTTGAGATAAGCAAATTGTTGTTTATGACTGCAATAGTAATAAGTAATGCATTGTTCAAATTGATGGTGATTACTTCTCTTATTTTGGAGTTTGCATGGTTCTTATCTTTCATCATAGTTTAGATTTTATTTCATGTATGTTAGACGAATGCAAGATCTGATAAGTATTGATTTATGGTGAATCCTTCCGCTCATACATTTGATGAACACATGATTTTTGTTCATTGTGTAAAGTTAGTTTGAGCTTACTTTGTGGATGTTTAACTTCTGTCTGGACGAATATTGTTCGATTTGATGGTAGTTATTTATGACCTGAAAATCATAAGCACACCCCCTTGGAGATTGCACCCGCTTTGTGTAGTTGTCCTAGCATGGCGAAGCAAAGCGTGGTTATTGGTTTCACCTAGTCAATACCATCTCTTGAATTCTTAGGAATAGATTATAACTTCTAAACCTTGATCTCCTTTTCAGTTTTCTTGAAGTCCATGATCCAAGACCCAAACGATAGAGCTTCATTGTCTAAACCTTAATTGTGAATTGAACGAGCCAAGCGTAAGTCCCCTTTGTGTACTACTGGCATATCACAATGCCCATTGAGCTTATCCACACATCAAGACCTCACAAAAGAAAGCTTGGAATCGCCATATGATCTTCTCGCAATCTTAGGATATGCGGTGATTTTGTTGAAGAGAGGGTAGAGTGTCTTTGGACATTTTATTATGTGTTTTGTGGGTAATAAAACACACACCAATAGGTATGGTTTTATGGCAATTTTTTTTTCCTTGGGTGTGAGTATGGGTTTGGCTATAAATAATATGTAATATAAAATTTAAAATTATATATTAGGTCCAAGGGGTTGAGCTCAATTGGTTAAAACATTGGGTTTTCATTGTGGAGACCCAAGTTCAATTTCTTTCAGGAACATCTAAAGTGGAATTCTAAATTATGACTCTTGGTCTTGCATAGTTGGCTTCTAATATGGAGGTGGTTCTTAAATAGAAGTGGATTTCTAAGTAGTGACTCTTGGTCTTCCATAGGTGATTTCTAATGTGTTTGCTTGCAAGGACAATGTATTGGTCTCATGTTGATGCTTGTATGAGCAAGATATTTGTAATCAATATGCAATTCAATTTTTTTGTTATATAAAATACAATAATGATACTCGTAATTGCTAATAAAAAAAGGTTAAATAACTAATAATTTGCTAAAATGAAAATACTCATGAATTCACAATTCAATGATTTGTCAAATGTTAATCAATGAAAATTACAATTAATATTTAACAATCTTCATATTTCTCTTTGTCAAAAGCATCAAAGTCAACATTTGGCTCAATTTTACTTGAACTGCAATGAGTTACAATGCTACTTCCACTACCAGCTGCCTCATCTAAAGATATGTTTTGGCAAGTTGTGCAGCAATAACGTCTATATCAACATACTCAATAGCTAGATCCTAGTTCCTTTTCATCCTCTCATTGTAATCAAGTTTTTTAAGTGACGAGATCTTAATAAATAGAGGTGGTCTTGGGGTGGAGATGCCAATGGGGTTGAGGGGCAGCATCGTTCATGGGGTTTTTGGGGCAACACCCCCAATGGAGTTGAGGGGCAGCACCCCTTGTGGGGATCTGGGCGCAATGTCCCCAATGGAGTTGAGGGGTAGCGCCCCCCTTGGGGGGTCCTGGGGCAGCCACATATTAAGGCCTTTGAAACCACATAAACCTTCATGATGCATGCCATTTTCACAATTTTTGTAACTTCAGGGCAAAATTATATATGTAGACATTTTTTTGTTTATAAAAATGTTATAAATAATTAACTTTTTTTCTGGGCAGCACTTGGGTTTGGCCCAAGTTAGCCCGGGGTTCCTCCCAGGCACCTCCTGTGAATGATGGCTCCTCATTCACAGGATCCTCCTGTGAATGATGCACAAAGAACTTGGGGTGGCTGGGAGGGACCTTGGCGAACCCAGTGGAGAACCAACTTTGTACCTGAACCCGAACCAAACTCATATAGGTTTGAGAAGGGATTTCAAAGGAACCTGGTAACTTTATTACAACTTTGATAGTGCCCCCAATCTTTCACAGTTATTCTTAGTAAATTCAATTTATATTTGATGTTTCTGTATTGTTTTTATATAAAATAGCTGTAAAATATTTTGTGTATGGCTGTTTCCCATTTGTCCCTTCATATTTAGGGTGGGCCAGGAACCCTAGCAATATTGGAAATCTGTCTCCTTTCCACATCCCTTGCTCTTGGAAAAGTGGTGTGACAACCTTTGATAAATACAGAAAAGAAAAACAGGGTTTTAGTTGACAATTTATAAGGTACAGGAATGCTTAAGATCGTGTTTGAACTAAGCAATTTCTTCTACCAGATTCAATGCTAGTAGAACACTGTTGTAAAAGCTTAATAAATTTCTGTAATCAATTTTACTACTGGTAGAATACACTGTTGTAAATTTCCTAGTTGCTCAATGCTTGGTGCCACATTATGTTGTCAGTTCATGAATAACATAACTTATATATAGTGGGGATGGACAGAGATGCATTGGCAGTTGCTGCTAGGTTATTCTCATATAATATTTTCTTCAAAATATTTGTGTGGTAATGGTTCTGCTAACACCTCCAGAATGGATTACATAGAAAAACTATCATGTCTAGAGAGGAGTAAGAATGATGATTACAAAATTTACTTGTTTCTCTTATTTGACAATTCTCAGATGCAATAGTTCTATAAAGTAGGTCTAACTCTTTCTGAAGAGGTGGATGTGAAGGGTGAACAATTTAGAGACAATTGAAGATGTTGTCTTTTAATGAGCTTAATTTGGATGGATAACACTGCTGACTTCATGTATTGTCGATTTGTTTAACATTCTGTAGATAACTAGCTTTTAAAGGTGTGATAACAGTGTTTCTGTCAATTTTCTTGTAATGCATTCGTGTTAAGTAAATTGGTAAAATTTAGAGAAACAACCCGTCTTTTAAGTTTCTGCCTGTTGATCATCTAATTATTGATTATGTGATACAACCTTGTCTTTTATATTGTGCCATTTACTTTTATTTTGTTTAGACTTTAGAGTCTAGACAAGAATTTCTTGTTAAACATGATCTTATGTCATTAATTAAAATTTACTAAAATGTTTAATGCACTAGTTATTATGTATGTGAAGCGTTTTTTTTCCATTGCACTTCTCTATCAATTACTAGTCTACTGATCCATACTTTCTAATTTTGCAGTCTTCTGCATTTGTACTTGTTTATCATGTAAGATTTGCAGTTATATCCAGTTACTACTGTTCCACAGTGCAACATCGAGTTTTATTCAATTTGATTTATCAAATTGATTCATATGCTGGAAAATACAGAATATAAATGAAAATGGAGAAGGTGACAACAATACTTACTCATAGATACCCTTATCCACATGAACATTCACAGCATGCTATCACTGCAGTTGTGGTTGGTTCCCTCTTCTTCATATCAGTTGATAACTTTCAAACTCTTATTCACAAGATGGACAACAATATAAAGTGGTGGTCGATATATGCATGTTTCTTTGGCTTTTTATATTTCTTTTCCTCTCCTTTCTTGGGACGAACCATTCAGCCAAGTTACTCAAACTTCAGTCGATGGTACTGCACTCTTTCTCAAATATGAAGTAAATTATTTGTTATTCAAAGCTCAAAATTTATTGCATAATATCTATGTGGATAAGTGTCATTTTTGTGTAAATACTCCCTGCTTAAAAATAAGTCCGAACTAAGGAATGGATTTACACATCGCAGGTATGTGCTGTGGCTTTTAGTTGCTGGTGTGTATCATTTACCAAGCATGCAGTCAATGGGAGTTGACATCAAAATGAATGTGTCTCTATTTTTGACATTATTCTTATATTCTGTCTTGGCTCTTTTAGTTTTCCATATTACATTTCTTGTGCTCTGGTATATGGGCCTTGTTGCACGCTTTGCAGGAAAGCGGCCTGAGATTCTTACCATTCTGCAAAATAGTGTTGTAAGAGCTATTATTTATTTGGAACTGATGAAGTTAATTTGTTTGATATAAGATGTTTCGTATTGAAACCCAAGCCTTTCTTCCTATGATTAAGTTAATTCTGTCTGTTGCTGTTGCAGGTTTTAAGTATAGCATGTTGTGTTTTTTACAGCTATTGTGGCAATAGAGCCCCAACTAGAACAAAATCGTTTGGAAGTAAAGATTTTGGTCTTGTTGTGGGTACCTTTATAAAAGGGTGGCCACAGGTGCATGAATTGAAGGAGCAGGTTTGCTCTAATTGGCTCGCCTCTGTTGGATCTGCAAGTGACTACCCTGTATTTTCCAAATGGGTTATTTATGGGCAGGTACGTGCCTATCTATCTAGGGGTGACTTTCTTATCTCTATTGAAGGTACATGCAATTTGCAATCATACTTCTGATTTGGACAAACTTTTTGTTCTGAAGTAACAACTTATCTTTACAACTTAAATATGTTTCTGAAGTAAACAAATAAAATTTGACTCATTGTTATTTCTGGAGTAGACCGTGTCTGAGTTTTTGTATCCAGAAATTTACACATGGTCTAATCCAGAAACAACAGCAATTAAAATTATGAATTGTGGAAATCTGATACCATTAAGTAAAATTTGGTCAATGTGGGTATTTTTACTAACCCTCAGTTTTTTTTGCAGTCAGCTGACAAAATCTCACCTATTTTTTCTTTGTGGGCAACATTTATAGGATTATACATTGCAAATTATGTGGTTGAAAGGTCAACTGGGTATGTCACATTGAAAATTGCTTTATGATGCTGGTTGTTTTGGAATGTATCATTTGTTAATCTTCATTTTTGTGCAATTCCATTATTTCTGTTTCAATTTTTATTTTCAGATGGGCCTTGACACACCCTCAGTCAGCATCAGTTTCTGATATTCGGAAGGCATCTGCAGCTCCAGATTTTTTGGACATGGTTCCTTGGTACTCAGGGTATGTACTCTGTTCCATTAATTCCAAGGTGTATTTCTGTTGGTGAGGAAGCATGTGTCAGTGGTTCAAGATGACAAGAGTGTGCTGTTTCAGGACATCGGCAGATTTGTTCAAGACAGCATTTGATCTATTGGTATCTTTAACATTGTTTCTTGGACGCTTTGATATGCGAATGATGCAGGCATGTCTACTCAATATATCTAATTTTTATAATCTGTAACCTTGTTATGTTATTCAATATTCTGTTCATTCTGTTTTCATTTGTAGTAAGTAGTTGTGATGTTACATGCCATGTTTTAAATTGTTGGGCCTTGTTTTATTTAACAATTTTTACTTGCTTTATTTGATTAGGCAGCAATGACCAAGGCACAAAGTAATGAAATAACGGAGGGTTTTCTTTTTAATCATCTAAAAGCAAGAGAAGAACTATGGTTTGACTTCATGGCAGACACTGGGGATGGTGGGAATTCTACATACAGTGTCGCCCGATTGCTTGCTCAACCTTCCCTTAAAGTAAGCCATAACGATAATGTTAAAGAACTTCCACGTGGAGATTTACTTCTTATTGGAGGAGATCTTGCGTAAGTTGATTTTATCATTTTCACTTCTGCTAAGATCAATCAGAGAAACAAAATTTATTCCATAGTATATCTGCAAATGATTCAAATTATTGCTTGCCCAGTGTTTTTTAATAATGACAGTTATATACTTGGAGAATCTATAAGTTGAAACCAATGACTCGAGTGTAACATGGGTTAGCTGATTTGTGTGTGAGCTGGTTCACAGTTTTTTGATTGGATTTTATTTGCACAAGACTGTACAATGTAGATTACATATGTTAGCCATTGAATATAATTTTAACCTTATAACTAGACATTTCTTTTACATGACTGCATTAATTAGATCTTACTGTCATCAAATCCAAGCATTGAGAACTTGTGCCGGGCTGTTTAAACTGTTAAGATAGCTTGTAAGCATCTATGAGCTAAGATACACAATTGTTAATCTGTTTTCTCTAAGTCACAATGTATCTAAAGGCTCAAATTAGATCTCAAAGTTCATCTAAGGTTTTTGGTGTTCGTGCTTCGAGGCATGCTACATTTAGGATTAAATCACAAAGAGCCTTTGTGTATCAGCGTAAGTTTTCCTGTAATGGGATGTAAACTTTCCACAAAACTTACCAAGGGAGGTCTGATTTTAGTTGAATGAGAAATCAACAAAGCCTATGTGTGGTGAATATTTAACTACGACCAAATTTTAATAATAAATTTTGTTTTAGTAAAACTCAATGGATCACACAGCTTATTGAGAAGAAATGATTTGTAGTGCCCTCTAGAAATACATGCAATACTTCAACTTGTCCTCCCCAGCTCTTCCCCCCTTCCTTGCTTTGCCTCCCAAATGAGGAGTGTGGGACAAACAATGTATTAACAGGTCCCTCTTCCTAAACACATGTAAAAGTGGGCAATGACTGTAGATAGCATGCTCTTCAAACCTCACTTGTTAGATCTCATGGTGAATTGGACACTATGGATTGTTCTTCCTTGTTACAGCAAACAATTTTTGAAAAATACTGTGATAACTTGCCTGACTTGTGAGCTAATATCAGCTGTGAGTAACTTACAATATTACTTGGGGCTGAGTGTAATTAGAAAAACATGCAGCAAGCAATACTTAGTAATGCATGAAATACGTAGGTAAAATTGCTGAAACTTGTGACTTAGGGCAAAATTCATTCGCTGGTAAAGAGTAAATTTTGTGAGGTTTTTTTCACATTTTATGGGTTGTTTTTGGTCGGTAGTGTGTGGTAAGGCATTGGACCAAACTTCCATGGCTGTGTTCTCATTGCTGAGGCTTTGGTGATAGGTAGTAGCATAATAGACAAGGTTGTAGCATGGATCATGGTTATGTGTATTGAATTGTGGGCCTTGTTAGGTCCCAAAGCTGCTCCTCCAAATCCTACAGCTTTTTAACCTTCAAGGCTAAGGATTTGTCATCAACAAGGTAAACAAAGGCTCATCAATGGAATTACGATGGTTAAAGGCTCATCTATGAGACTGGGTAATCTCTTTTGCGCTTTGGGCTCAGCTATGAGACTGGGTAATCTCAAGATGTTACCTAGTAGCGCGTTCTCAAACCTAGTAGTGCGTTCTCAAGATGTTACCTTAATAGACATTTAAATCAAACAAAATGAATAACTAAAGTTACAATAACCATACCCAAACTGCATACTCACCCAAAATTTGTCACTAGGTCGAGTGAAATTGGTTGCAATAACCTCTTGTAGCTGATGCATCTTGTATGTGCACCCTACAATTATCAATTTCTTTAATTCTTTTAGATGTATTCATTTATACTGCATACATATTGGCAAAGATGCAAGCATTCTAGACATGACCCTCTAAACATTTATCCATTAAGATTGAAACTATTCCCTTATTGTCTTATTATATTGATGAACAACATGCATATCTATACTATTACTACAACTAACCTGATGGAAGGTGACTGATGTTGATTTTAGTCTTTTACATTAATTCAATACTCAGAAAATAGGAATTTAACTTAATTTCCAGATTATATGAATTGCTGATAGTACTTAGGAATTTCCAGAATTAAGTAAAAGTTAAGAAATGAACAAAATGAACACACAACACACAAGTACCCTGGGAAAACCTCCTAGGAGGAAAAACCCAGCAAGAAAGATCCTCAGATCTGATTATGCCTTAAATACAATATTCTGATTACAACACTTTATCTCTGATTGCTGTCCAAACAGCAAGTTGCCAAGGTGATGTAGAGTGATGCCCTAGTTGTAGATGATCAAGACATCCACCAGCAGAAGATAACTTCGATAGGCTGAAGCAGCATGTAGCTAAATGTTCTTGCAGTTCACCAAGGAGCATATTCGCCAAGTGTAGGAGGGCAGATCACATTTAGGAGCAGAGCAGATCGCATTGTATGTGTGATGTGAATAAATGTATTTACTTTATTTGATGAACTCATATATATATATCTTCCTCTAGGTATAAACCTCTAAAGTCGGCTTAGCATAATATAACCTTAACCTTTATTTTATTTATTATTATTCCTTAGCATGTTTTTACAAAGCCACATCAAGTGGCGTGAGGATAGGGTCTGCCCAATTTTATGTTTGCGTGAGAAGAAGGGCCCAACCCTAAGAGTGGCCTGTGGGAGAAGGAGGGCCCAGCCCTAAGAGTAGCGTGTGGGAGGACAAGGGCCCAGCCCTAGGAGTGGCGTGTGAGAAGGGAGAGAAGGGCCCAGCCCTTGGCGGATTCCAATGTTGCCTTAAGGCAATTGGAATCCGCATTCTACCTAGTTAGAATCAACACTCCCTCTTAACTAGGGAGAAGGATAATCTTACAACCAGGTTACAAGATTAGGACCCAACCCTAAGTAATACATACAATGTTTAAATTGTAATCCGAACTTAGCTGTCAACTTCAAATACTCCTTAGAGAGGATCACAACAAGTAGCCACAAATAGTAGCCCATAGTATCCATCTTGTACTGCCTGTGGAGGGTTAATTCAAAACTTTATCATGCACACTTGCAAGTCATGAATACATACACAATTATTCATGCACATCATGGAGTCTTTCCATGCCATCCATCACGCATATCCATCATTCATTGTCTTTACTTCAGTCTTCTCCCAAAGAAGAATGTAACATCATAACCTTCCATCTTGCACCCAAGCATAGAGTGGAGTTACATAATCATTGTCCTCCA
Organism: Cryptomeria japonica; assembly: GCF_030272615.1. NCBI lineage: Eukaryota > Viridiplantae > Streptophyta > Pinopsida > Cupressales > Cupressaceae > Cryptomeria > Cryptomeria japonica. The sequence goes on along the minus strand of NC_081414.1, from coordinate 93,308,881 downwards.
TAAGCATAAAATGAAAACATAGTCCTCCATTTTGCACACAAGCATAGAATGGAATCTAATAAACATAATCCTCCATCTTGCACACAAGCAAAGAATGGAATAAACATAATCAGAATATTGTAGTCTTCCTTCTTGCACACAAGCATAGAATGAAACTACATAACATAGTCTTTCAGCTCGCACACAAGCATAGACTGGATCCACCTTACATTGCTCGCAGAGGGTGGAGAGAATCTTTTCTACCATTTTACATTGCCCTCAGAGAATGGTAACAATTACTCTTCTCCCTGAGAAGATTACACTACCACCTTACATTGCCCACAAAGGGTGGTTGATACAACACAATGTATCACTGAGTTTGAGACTCCCTCTCAATCAAGGCGGTGTTCTCCACAGCTCCAAGTCTATCTTTTGAAGTACTCAAGCTTCAAGAGACTTGGTGAGAACATTTGCAACACAGGATTGTCCTGCCATAAAACACTGAATTGTCAGGTATCTCTATACAACCCTGATAATAAATCAAAACAACATAACAAGAATTTTGAGAAACCACACTGCTTCTCTTGATGCAACACTTGCAACAATGTATTTAGCTTCAACAATACTCAATGCAACTGAGGACTGTTCCTGTAGGTCCAAGAGATCGCAGCGGGTGAATGCTTGAAGTGTTTTCCCTGTCCGTAACACTTTTTGACCAATCTGAACCAATCAACCTGCCTCTATTCAGATGAATCTGCAAGATCATTGCTGGCTGCAGACATACTCAACTTCTTCAAGTTAGTTTCCATATAAGTTTACAATCCTTAATTCTAACATAACAATAGAAAACTTGACTTAGAATAATTTCATTAGATCCTTGCCACACTTCTAACCTAGAAGTAATGCATTTTAGGTTTAGATCTTCCATCTCAATTCTGAGCTAATTCTTTCTTATATTAAATCATGAGGCTATCTTTATCAGTCAGAGTTAGATCATCCACATAAGGAATCAGAATTAGCATTTCAGATACTTTAAGGAACAGGTTAGAATCTTTACAAAACCCTAGGCTTATCAAGTACTCTTTCATACCAAGAGTTTTATTGAAGATCATAGGGCTCCCTCTTAATCCTCAACATCAGACCGATAGCCAAGCATCATAGTATCATAAGTATTCATAAACAAGGATGAGAAATGTCAACTTCACCTTTTATGAATTGGACCCATGGCGCAATTATGATCATGACATATCTTTAAACTTCTTCTAAATGAGTGTGAAGATCCTTATGCCTTATTTCAAAGCTCCCTCTGAAGCCACATCAATCCAAGCTTATGGATTTCTGATGCAAGTATGGCCATGGCCCTCGACATACATCACCTACTATATGAGGTTATATAAAAATGACCTTGGGTGAGGATCACAACATTCATGATAAGTTAGATGCATCCCTTTAACAATATAACCAATGATACATAGAATGCTGAGACAATACTTATGTGACACAAACTAAAAAACTAGCCTGTAACATACAACCTGAAACTTGTACATCACCATACAGGTTATAACAAAAATCTAATTTTTTTTTCATGAAGGATGTACAAAGAAACTCATAAGGGTTAAGTCATGTTCATTTTCTGCCTCACCAGGGTTTACACAGATTTGAGAGTACATGCATTCAACCATTAGTATGACCTAATGGAGTCCACAATTAGCTCACAAAAGTACGATAGTTATCAACTAGAACAATTCGAAGTCAACAATTGAGGATATAGTGTATATCATTAATTTCCATAACACTTCACACTTCATGATACCAAATACTCAATTGAAAAAGTCAGTTTTATGTAACTAGTATAGAATCATTCAATTGATGATCAAAACTCAATTAGATCATAGATGATGAAGTACTAATACCTTTTAATAATGAAGTACCACATGATGGTGACATAGAATGTTTACAAGGAGAGTGAAGTATACTTACCAATGAAGATACTAACCAAGCAATGATAGTGAGAGCCTGATAAAGAACTATACATCCATGAATCAATAGCAAGCATTCTAGACATGACCGTCTAAACATTTATCCATTAAGATTGAAACTATTCCCTTATTGTCTTATTAGATTGATGAACAACATGCATATCTATACTATTACTACAACTAACCTGATGGAAGGTGACTGATGTTGATTTTAGTCTTTTAGATTAATTCAATACTCAGAAAATAGGAATTTAACTTAATTTCCAGATTATATGAATTGCTGTTAGTACTTAGGAATTTCCAGAATTAAGTAAAAGTTAAGAAATGAACAAAATGAACACACAACACACAAGTACAAAATGAACACACAACACAGAATTAAGTAAAAGTTAAGAAATGAATTTGCTGTTATTTTATTTATTATTATTCCTTAGCATGTTTTTATAAAGCCACATCAAGTGGCGTGAGGATAGGGTCTGCCCTATTTTATGTTGGCGTGAGAGAGAGGGCCCAGCCCTAAGAGTGGTGTGTAGGAGAAGAAGGGCCCAGCCCTAAGAGTGGTGTGTGAGAAGGGAGAGAAGGGCCCAGCCCTTGGCGGATTCCAATGTTGCCTTAAGGCAATTGGAATCCGCATTCTACCCAGTTACAATCAACAATTGAATGGTGGATTGATTGATGCTTCACCAATGTAGACCAATGCTTACTCCATTGGGCAACATAGTCATGAATAGCATTGAGGATGGAAATAAAACTTGCATAGCATCATCAAACCTAGATTGCATTCACAAATAATCACAAATTTATATTGTATGTAATAGACATAGTTAATAATCCATAACCAAAACTACAAATACCCACATGAAACAAAGGAATGATAATCACAAAGCATTTGCAATTCATTAGATGCATTCGCATACCAATTGACCCTCCCAACTGATCCTCATTACATTTGTAGTCAGCATACAATGTCTTTTATTATGTTTTGATAATACTGGTTATTTGACTGATTGTTCTTTAACGATTTTGGGTAGTTATAAATGTTGGTTGGTTGATGGCTGCGTTCCTCTTGGCAACCGTCGGGTCCGTTAAATAGATTATGTATCAAGTAAAGTAGTATGATTTAGTTGGATCAACTCCAATTCCTGGCTGTAATTTTATGTGCAAATAAAGATATATTTTACTCCTGTATCTAGTATGCATTGTCATCTTTATTATTGATTCATGTTTTATTTTATCACCAGTAAACATTTGGCACCATTGCCTTAAGTTAAAAGAAATCGAGTCATATTTTAGTGATTCATGCCCTTAGATCAAGACCATGAGATCAAGCGATCTTTAAGGATCATCGAGCAAAGGGAATGAATGAGAAGATTACGAGACACGCTTGAGGAAAATATAACTGGATGATTGCCAAGTCGAAGCCCTTCCCAAGAATGTAGTTAAGTTGAAAAGTCAAGACAACCTTCTCCAGACAAGGGAAGTTGGGAGATGAAGTTACTGAAAGGCAAACAGAAAACACTGAGAGGGGGGGTGAATCAGTGTTTTACACGATTAACTACTTGAAACAAAAAGTAAAAGCTTGAAACTATAGAGAGACAGAGACACAGATTTTTATCTCATGGAAAACCCAATAGGGTAAAAAACCATGGTACTCACTATCTAGGATGGGCTCCAACCTAGTTACATCAAATAGCACCCACTCTTACTACCTAAGGCTTCAACCTTAAACAACAAAGGCACCAACCTTTACAATAAAGAAATTTTTCAGATTGAGAAATGATACAGCCCTTATGGTTGCTGTTAATTTTCTCAGTTATGTACCTTCACTTTTATTTACTTCACAATTTACTCCTTCATTATGATGTCTATTCCAGCATTTGATAACAAGATACATATGGTTTCAAGGAATCAACTTCACTATTACAGCTTCACCCAGTCTCTACACCCACACAGCATCACAGTCGCTTCACATCCCCAGTTCTAACAAATAGCAGAAATAATGCACAGGTCTAAGATAAACTCCCTTTACACACTGGTTCAAAAAATTTATCAATATTTAGCAGTGACAACAGAAATAAACAGAAGAACTTATTGATCATTACGCACAAAGATTTTGACTCAGAAATCTGATCATATCATGAAGAATCCCCACACTAAGGCGGTGAGAGGATCCATTGCCATGTTTGAGACACAAGCTGAGCCTAGTAGAAGAATGACCACACACGCCAAAACTCTGCCCTAGATAAGACTAATGACAGATGAAATGTCCTCCATATTCACCTTACACTTCAGCACATTTTGCTTTCAAGATCCTTTCAGATTTTTACAACACTCTCATGTCTTCATGAAGTGATAAACTTACCCCACACACACACTCAGCTATAGTAGGAATACATCAAGAGATGAAAAACATACTGCAAGATTTCAATCTCACAACCACTGTAACTTCAAAAGCTTTCAACCTATTTCATAACATCTTCATATTTCTCTCATACCCAATAAAAGGATTACCATCTTGTTATTCCTTCACCATACATCCAAATTTTTTACAGCAAGACTGAAGGTTCAAAACCTTTCTCCAAAAACGTCTTAATTCCAGACTCACTCAAATATCATTCTGTATATGCAGCTAGAGAAACTTGTTATTCCTTCACCATACATCCAAATTTTTTTTTCACACAAAAAACATACAGCAAGACTGAAGGTTCAAAACCTTTCTCCAAAAACGTCTTAATTCCAGACTCACTCAAATATCATTCTGTATATGCAGCTAGAGAAACACTTGAAAAAAAAACAACGCATTTAATCATAATTCTCAGAAAAATGTTTCCCGAATCCCAACAGAGATATACCAAATGTCACCTGGCCAAATTCGCCCAGTCAAAAAAAAGTGACAAGTGGAAAGAATAACCACCTTTCGGAAACACACAACAGCTAAAAAAACGCATTCTGAGCATTCTGAAAAATACTGTCATAACTGCCCTCTGACAAAAACACAGAGAATATTATTCTTCCAAAACTGCCAACTGACATCTGAAGGCAAATGCACTGTTACAGAAGCTTTCTAACATACACCAGACACTTTCCAAATAAGCCACACAGGTGGCACAGACTGAACACAAATCTGCAATGCAAGATGAAGAAAGATCTGCAACAACTTCCAAAAGAGACCACACAGGTGGCACAAATTAAACTCAGGCACACAAACTGACAAGAACTTACATGTGCCAGCATATAGACAACAATGCCACACAAATCCACTTATCGAACAAAACAAAGAACTAATGACATCAATGGCACAATATCACAGTAGTAATTGTTTGAGAGTAGCATTTGGGGCATTGAAAGGTCGTCAATCAAAGGAGAAGACGTTGAAGTCGAGCGAAGGTGTATAAATGACAATTTGAAGGTGAAAGAAATGCATGGAAGGTTGAAGCCGAGGGAAGAATTGAGGATTCCTATGTGGCCAAAAGTGTGAGAGAAGCACCGGAACTTCCAAATCAAAACTCTCGAGCAAGCAGATTCTAAGCTCTAGGTTTGCTTCAGAATAAAACCATGGTAGGTCCTAGTGGAGACGAGCAAAAGTCAGCCAAGTTTATAGGCAATGGATTGGAGGATCTCGTTAGGCAATGTAAGACTTGTGAAACAATCTGAATAGCAAATGGGAAAGATGATAAAGCAATTTGGCTACAATCTTTTCCAGCCACCTTACGAGGTGTAGTGATTGACCAAGCCTCCATAAATACATGGGAGAGATCAAAGAAGGCTTTCAAAGAAGAGTTTAATTTCTTTTAAACTGCTTTATGACAATAATGAAATGGTAGTAGAAATTTACAATAAAAAATAGGGTATGCACAAAAATGTACTATCTTATAATCAGACTTGAAGAATTGTTGGTAAAATTGGAAACTAAACCAGCTGACGGTCTAAAAAATAGTGGTTCATTGAAGGTATACATATTCTGAAGCCTACGATTGTGCGATGGACATAAAAAGTGAAGATATGATGTCCTTGTGTAGTAAAAGAAAAATAGAGGAATAAAGAAGTTTGGATGACAAGAGAGACAATGAATCGAGAGCAATACAAGCACTCCAAAAGGACATGCTTCAAATGATGAAAGAATTGAAGATGGAGAAATAAACCAACAAAGAAGCTATTGAACTATGGTGTACTGAGTGCAAATTTGAGGGGTGCACAAAAGGTAACTGTTTGAAAAAGATGTTTTGTGAGATTTGCTAGGTTATTGGTCATTGAATAAAGGAGTGCTCCATACAATTTGAAGAGTTGGAGTACACAAGTACTCTTTATGCGGGGAGAGCAGTCCACTCCATCGAAGCCATAGAATGCATCTCTAGGCAGTTATCAAAATTGAAAAAGAGGGCGAAATCAAATACAGTATGATAGGCCTGCCTGATTTGGGAGTTGGGAAAACTACCTGGTAGATGGTGTGTTTAGTAACTATACTTCCGATGGATCTCTTCACTTCAACATGAGTTTTTTTGGTTTGCTTTTTTTTTTAACTAAATTTACATTGAGTTGACATAATGTAAAAGCAAGAAATTTACCCTTGAAACAATTAAAGCAGTGCAAAATTACAATGAATTCATTGAGAAAAATCAAGCAGAATGACATGTTTGTTGAAATTGAATTCTGAATACTAATTTTTTAACAGAGTTTGGTTATCCTGTTCTATCCTCTTTTGTTGTCTTTTGGCCCCTTTTCAATTTTCCTTAGCTGCCTATATGATTCTACTTGCCGGAGAAAACCAACGAACTGCATTTGGTGGTTATAGCACTTTGTGTCCAACAAACAAGCCAAAGAAATGTTGGTTTTTCTTTCCTATGTTGTGTAGAAGTTTTCATTGTAGGTACTATACTGATGAGTAGTTTTATGCATATGATTATATTGTTTTGCAGTGTAACATAAAATACATTCTTGGCAAAAGAAAGAAAAGAGAAAGCATGGAAATTTTCCAAAAGGAAAATCTTGGTTGAAATGAAACAGATGAAATTCTTGGCAAGACTCTAAATAGGCTTCTTGTCACAAAATTGGGGATTGAATTAAGTTTTATTAGTTATCTTATTAGTCTTGGTGTAAATTTAATTGATAATAATTCCTTAATGCTCTTGATAGAGTCAATGGTTTACCACCATCGGGGTTGTTTCTTTGTCGATATGAGGAATATGAACAAATGAATAATTTTTGTTTCTTTATGCAATTTCTCAATAAATGGATTGGAAGTTTCAAATTTGTATTTGTACACCTAGCAAATAATTCTGTGTTTGGGGTTTAAAAGGCATTAGATTTGTTAACATGATTTGCAATATATTTGTTGTTTAGTGAATTTTTATTAATAAATTAGTTTAAAATATCAAATCTTACTTACTACACCAAGTATATCATTTCTGTGAAAGAGGACCAATTACTTAATATGATTTATAATATATTGTACCAAAAAGTGGTCTCTATCAATGGCATTTCTCTTTCCAAATTTAAATTATCATTCTGATTGTTTATTGATGATTCTGATTTTAAGAAAAAATCACAACTCAAACATGTCTCTTTGTTGAAACAGCTACCCTAATCCTTCCCCATTTACATACGAGCGCCGACTTTTTTGTCCGTTTGAGTTTGCTCTACAACCGCCAGCTTGTTACAAGCCTGAAAATATAGCTGTATATAAACCTGAATTGCCTGCTGGTGTAGATTCATTGCGACAGTACAGAGGACCTCAGGCCTTTGCTATTCCTGGCAATCATGGTTGGTACATCCTGGTCAAAGTTCCTGTCATAATGAATTTATTGTATGATTTAAGATTGTTTTGTTTGATTTCTTGCCATGATAATTTATTTGTTTGGTCTGTTAAGGATACACCAATAATTTTATATTTTTATGCAGTTTGAGTTTTAAAAGAAAGTTTGCAAGTTGCAACTGTTTGAGATAATGGATCAACGAGTTTGACTTTGTTTCTTCAATTGCATTTCATTTTTTTTTTCCCTTTTTCGAGAATTGCTTTTTATCTTTGTAACAACCTCTAGATGTTTCAAGGATTTTGCTCCTTGTAATAATCTGAGAACTGTTTAAGTAGTTTGTATCATTTTTTCCCTTTATACCATTGTTTAAGTGTACATTATCTGCCCTCCTTTGCAATGTTGTTATCTTTCTCTATAACCATGCAGATTGGTTTGATGGATTGGAGACATTTATGAGATATATATGTCACAAGAGCTGGTTGGGTGGTTGGATTCTTCCTCAACAAAGAAGTTACTTTGCACTGCAGCTTCCTCATGGATGGTGGATATTTGGATTTGATCAAGCTTTACATGGGGATATTGATATTTATCAGTTTAAGTTTTTCACAGAATTAGTCAAAAATCAGGTTTGTCCAGTTCTGGGAATGCTATTCACTGAAAGTTTTGTAATTGTAGGTAATTCTTGGAAGGATATTTCAACTTTTCTTTTGAGAAACTGTTTTTAACATTTGAAGATGAGATTGTTTTACGTAGAATACTTGCCATCTATTTAGCTAGGTTTTGCTTATTGTACATGAGTGTGTGCAGTCATACACACTAAAGGAAATTTCTTGTAAATATTGACTCTGTGAAACTACTTATACAATATGATAACAATAAAAACAGAGTAAGGTTTTTTAAATGTGGGTATCTCCAAAACAGCATTCTCCAGTCATCTCCATATTTAAGATCCAATCTAATTGGTTATTGGCACTGTCAGCCTTACACAAGCCAAGCTAAGAAATTAGTTATGAATACCTTTGGTTTAGCTACTTTGCAGTCTGTATGTCAGAGCCCTGGTTTTTGATTAATCAATCCTGACAAGCTGTGGCCGATATATTAGGAACCCTCTCCTAAATTGTTAAGCCTTAGGATTTAAAGGGTCGTTCTTATACCTCCTTTTGTTTAACTTTTTTTTTGGGTGGAAAATGCTACATGCTATGAGAACAATAGATTTCATGTGGCACGGTTGATGGTGACTGCTATAGAGTTCACATATATGTAATACACTCATTTTATCTATCACACTAGTACAAGTAGCACTAACAAATACATATAGTTGTTTTATATCTAATTTTCTGCAATCATATATTTTTAGTTCCTCTTTCTCAACAACACACTTAGCACTCCCATATCCATATGCTTGGTTTGGCTCTACCAATTTAAGCATTTTTATCATCTTTTTGAAAAGAATAACTTAAGGTTTTGTTACAGGTTAAGGAAAGTGATCGAGTAATTATAATCACCCACGAACCTAATTGGCTTCTTGATTGGTACTGGAGTGTCTGCACCGGAAATAATGTTTCTCACTTGATTAAAGACCATTTGAAAGGTAAGTGTCGAGTTCGACTAGCTGGAGATTTGCATCACTATATGCGCCACTCTGCTCTTCCATCATCAAAGTCTGTTTATGTGGAACACTTAATTGTCAATGGCTGTGGAGGAGCATTTTTGCATCCCACTCATGTATTTTCAAACTTCCATCAATTTCTTGGAGCTACTTATGAGCATAAGGCAGCTTATCCTTGTTATGAAGATTCAAAAAGGGTAGGTAAACAAGAAGGCTAGCATTATCTATCTCTTTTTATTTTTGGACATACATTATATAGCTAATTTTAATTTTAGATTTTCTTTGAACATGTCTTAATTTCTTCTTAGAGCTCCTGAAATGTTTACTTGTTGGTTTGCATCTTTATTCTAATATTTTTTCTCATGGCATGTATAGATTGCACTGGGCAATATTTTGAAGTTTCGTAAGAAGAACTGGCAATTTGATGTGATTGGAGGCATTATATATTTTTTGTTGGTATTTTCCACTTTTCCACAGGTGAGCCTTTACTGTGCATACATACAGCTGTATGCTGCAACTCATAACCCATTGATAATTCCAGTGTTTTGAAACAGTAATTCGAAGTACATAAAAGAGGGATCTGATCTTTGATATGCTAGATATTGAAGCACATTGGTGATCATCATATACACACAAGATTGTTTGCTATATTGAAAATATATACTCCTAATATCTTGGAAATGTTTTTCAAAATTTGATGAGCAAAAGCTGGAACAAAGACAAAGCAACCGTCAAGGGCCTAGGCAATATAGAGAAGTGATATCCCTTAAATTTTACCATTTGTGTGTAAGATTAACTTGCGTGAAAAAGTAAAGATTATGTGCTTAGATGCCTGCCAAATGAACCTGCTGATGCAGAGAATAAGGGAGAGAATTTCTATTGGTATCCACTAATAACTCAAGCATTTAATGGCATGGAAATGCATAGAAGCATGAATTACAACTACATCTAGGTGTGGCTGATGGATGGTGGAGCATAATGTTGTTGGATATTTGGCCAAAATAAACTAATATTAAAAAAAGAAAAGAAAAAGAAGTTTAGAATCTCTTATGTTATATAGGAGTGGTAGTTAGCAACCTGTAGAGTAGCATGAGAGTCCATAGATTGGAGCTCCAAGCCTGAAAAGGTAAAACTTAATAAGGGATGTAAAGAATAATTTTCATTTTGAACCATATAACTTTGCGATAAAGAAAACTATAGAAAGTCTGGTTTTAATCCTAAAATGTTAAATTTAACTTCTGTTAAATTGTTCCGTACGTAATTTTCAATGCAAAGAAAAAAAAAGTTTAACAACCATCTTACACTTTTTGCTTGATTTATAAATTATAAATTATAAAATCTTAAATAACTATTCAAAAGTTTTGTAGACCATATTATTTCTTTTCAATATTGCATATTATATGATTCTTTATTAGTCTAGTGTAGCATTCAATCCACTTGGTAAGATGAAGTTCTCCATAGACTGTTGTATTTTTTGGGGTTGAATGGTTTAGCACTCACGGGATCACATTTGCTAATCTCTTATTAGACTTGCATTACTCTGGTATTAGGAGAATATCCTAGGTTGAGAAACGCCTATTAGTCAAATGTAAAACCTCTTTAGACTTTAGACTAACATAAGGGGTATGATGGATCAATACATGCATTCCTAAGAAATTTTCTTTATTTGACGTTGCTTCCATCTTTGGGTGTTGAATTCAATGTGAAAACACAGTTAGACTTGTGAAATCTCTTGGCATGCTCATGTTCACCTATTTCCTTAAATTTAATTTAGAATAAATTGTAGCTAGACTGATTGGATTCTAGGTAGGCTTGAATGAGGTAGGATTTTCAGCAATTCATATACTATGTTAATATTTGACTTGTCACAAGGCACTAGTCTAAAGTAGGTAACTAATCAATTTGATATAATATGCTAACATATTCAATTATATATTTGGTTTAGATGTTTCCATCAAACTGCAAGTATTCTTGGGAGACTATATTTGATATGTCCATAGAGAGCAATCTAAGAGTGAATGTTGCATCTTTTGAGTGATACATTTGTTGCTTTGAGATCTTAGGTTTGTAAGTCTAGTAAGCTAGAGCTAGGTGTAATTAGTGACAAATAATAGGGTGACCCTGGTCCATCGTATTTGTCTTTAATTTTCTTGTAGGATCTTAGAGAAGGCCTCACTAGTTTTGTAAAATTAGAAGTGAGGAGAGTTGCTTTTGTCAAGAGCTCAAATCCACATGCAACTTGACCATGAACCTCACATGATGAATTGTATGGAATTGAATTAGTCATGGATGATCTTCTATGGCTACAGGGAGTGCAATTTGGAGTACAACATTGACTAGGGCACAAATATACAACTTTTTACTATATTTTTTTAATCTATGAATAGGTACAAACTAGATTGTTCACAAGAAGTGTGGCATGGACCTCTTCTTGACATATATCTTGTTTTTCAATCACGTTTGGACTTGGGAAACATTTTCTCTCATTTAACAAAAGCATGGTCGTCATCATTGTTGTCCTTTTGGCCTTCTCTCTTTTGTAGTAGAAATCTGGTATTCATCACCATCTTTAACTTTATAATTTTTTTTTCTTTTGTTTGCTGCTAAAATATTGGATCATTCTCCAAGCTTGTAGCAAATTCTAACCCAACTCAATCGATTAGGTCAATCATGATGGTCTTGTGGACTTAAAATCATGGCACGAAGCCTCTCCAATGGTTTTGGCAATTTTTTCTCTAGTACTTGTCACCTCCACGGGAATCGGATTCCTCCCTTAAATCAAAAATCTTGTAAGAGTGTTGGGTACCACTAAAATGCACCTATCAACAAAAAAATCAACTTATGTGTTTAAAGGATGACTTTTAATTTATCTTACACCAAGTTTTTGTGATGGAGATGGGAAAGGATAGGGGGATGCATTTTTGGTAGAGGTTTTGTGGAAGGCCATTTTGGGTACAGGTGTTCATTGTTTTGTCCTTGGAGTCACCGCTTGTCACCTCGTTTTCAGATATCCTTTCATTTTCCTAGCTGATTGACATGTTGAATACACATGTTGTATCCAGTGCAACATTGTTTGGTCCTCTTGCTTCGCCTATGCCTCTTCATTGCAACTTTCTTGGGGTACTCAGACCTGCTATAGTTTATAGGAGGTCTTCACCTTCGCAACAACCTAAGTGCAAGCCCCCATTCCGGAGTTTAGTCATCAGAAATCAGTTTCAGCGACTTTCTGCTTTTGTTTGTTGTTGAGGAGGCTCAACCTTCTCCTAAGTTTGTTATTGCTCCTCTTTTAGAGGCTGGTGGTGGAATTCCTATTTCGCTGCCTCGGGTCGAGTCACCTGCCTCTTTCTTGGAGAGGCATCTGTTTGACTCTTTAGAGGCTATTCTGATTTTGTCTACAATCTTTACATGGTCGTTCACTCTTGCCTTTTAGGAGCTTTTGGATGAGAATTTTGAGGCTGCATCATCCCTGGTTCTTGCTGCTGGTGAGATGCCTAGTGCTGCCCCAACGTTTGTCCCTCTTCGAGCTCATCCTCCCTTTTTGTATGATCAAGATTGGGAGGATGATGATCTAATGGGGGCAATTTCTAGGACGGTACTCTCCTTACCTTTTAGATTAGCATGTGCCTATCTCTGTTCTCCCGTGCTTGTCTTTGTGCCCTTCTGAAGGACCCAAGCTACTCCGTAGGTACTTGGTTATGAGGGGTGATATCTGTTTTTATATGTTTGTTCTCTCTTGGAGGACCCGAGTTACTCTGTAGGTACTTTGAAATAGGGGATTATTTGTCGTGCCCTTCTTCTATTTGTTAATCATCTTTCTTCTATCCGTCTATCTTGACTTTTGGGATTCAGAGACTATGCAAAGTGTTTTTATTTTATCTTTGTCTTCATGTGCCTTTCTTCAGATCCGTAAACTTTGGGACCATGATGAGTAACTCATACATAGATACATATACATAATCTAATTTCAGTGTTGTGAGTTCTTCTGACATCGAATAATTGGATCCTCCTTTCTCTTTGTGTTTTTGTTGATGTTGTGGGTATCATGTGTCATTTGTTGCAAGGTCACATTTCATGGGAACATCTCGTTATGTTGACATGACACAACATCGCTTCTTCTTAGAATGACTTTCGTTCTTTTTGTGCAATGCATGTCATTGTTATTAGAATATTTAATTATATTTTAGTCACCTATATTTAGTTCCTTGTTTAATGGTCATTTAGCTTTTTAGTTAATTAGCTTTTAAGCTTTATTTAGCATTTAGCATTTCTTTTTAATTAATTAGCTTTTAAGCTTTATTTAGCATTTAGCTTTTTCTTTTTAGTTAATTAGCTTTTAAGCTTAATTTAGTTTTTAGCTCTTTAATCTTTTACTTTAACATTATGTTCTAATTATAGAACATCGTCTTGTAACCTCTATATATACGTCTGTATATCGTTCAATGTAATCATCCGATTATTGAATCATTTATTCAATTTATTTTTCATGGTATCAGAGCATGTAAATTAAAAATTTCGAAAAATTTTTGTTATTAAAATTTTTCGAAGTTTTTATTGAAGAGATTTTTTTTTAAAACTGTTTTTTTTTAAAAGCAGATTTTTTTCTCTTCCTGGACAGTTTTTTTTTTGCAGGTTGAAAATTTTCCTAGGGTTTCTGCAATTTTCGACTAGGGTTTTGACCCTTCTGTTCAAGTCGAAATTTTATTTTGATTGTAAATTCTTGGTGGTTTTTTCGAGAGCTCAATTGGGTCGTCGTCAGATTTTTCTGGGTGAATTGTTTTTCGTGCCTCGATTTTTGAGCCGTCGGATCAGCATTTTGTTTTCAGATTCTTGGTGGGTTTTTCAAGAGCTTTTTTGGGTTGGTCTCATATTTTTCTGGGTGCCTCGTTTTCCGTGCCTCGATTTTTGTTCTAGCAAATTTGCCTTGAAATTTAAAAACAGTTCACAATTTCTGCTATTTCTGTGGACGTTGGGATTTTTGCTGTTTTTTTTGGCACCATTTATGCTGTTTTAAGTGTGCAGAAAATTTTAATTTTTGGGTTTCTTCCAAACCTCGAAATTCGTGCCTTGGAATTCGTGCCAGAATTCTCCTATAGGGTTTCAGTTTTTTCAACAGCTGTTTCTATTCTGATTTTTTTTAAAAATCAAATTCTTTTGTCTCTTGCTTTCACTTAGTTGACCTCGATAAACCTCGATTTCCGTGACGGCATCATTAACCAACATCATGTTGGAACATAGTCAGAAGTTCAACGGCTGCAACTACAACACCTGGAAACAGCGTATGCTTACCATCTTTGAGTATCGTTGCCTTGATCAGCTTGTTTTGGGCAAGGAATCTCGTCCAACAACAACAGGTGATGATCAAGACAAACATGATGTGAAGAATCGAGAGGCTGTTATGCTTATCAAACTCTCCGTCACAGATGATCAACTCCCACAAGTGCCTTCAGGTAAAACAGCAAACGAGATCTGGGATCTTTTGAAGGATCTTCATGAAACGTTCGACAAGAGCCGAGCTTTCTTTCTGAAGAATATGTTGTTTTCTATCATGATGGATGAGAAGTCATCTATCCAGGCACATCTTACAAAGATCAAGGACATCCGTGATCAGTTGGAAGCTATAGGCCGAACCATGGTGGAAGAGGATATGGTAGTGATCACGTTGAAAAGCCTTCCCAGATCCTACGAGCATTTCATTGATACACTCAATATCTCCTCTACTAGTGTTGATTTGAAGTTTCCTGATCTTTGCAACAAGCTACTACAACAGGATCGATGGAAGCAGTAGTTTGGAAGCAGCGCTAGTTCATCCACTGAATAGGCTTTCACAGCCTCAGCTTCGCATAAGTACAAGGGTAAAGCTCCGTCCTTCCAGCAGAAAGGACAAGGTCAAGGTCAACCTCAACAATCTTCCAAAAAGAAGAGCTTACAGTGTTTCTATTGTCATATATATGGCCATTTGGTGAAAGATTGCCGGAAATTGATAGCATCCCAGCAATCCAAACAGGGAGGGTCCAAGCAGAAAGCCAATTCTGCCACGCATCCTGATCAGAAGGTATCTGCCTTCTATGCGTTCATGGCCCAAACCTCCTCTGATGATGTTCAATCATCAGCCTGGTACATTGACTCTGGAGCCTCTCGACATTTCACACATCGTCGGGATTGGTTTACAGAGTACATGCCTTTCATTGATTCAGTGATCTTTGGTGGAGGTGAAGAGTATACTGTTGTTGGCAAGGGCAACGTTCAGATTTCATCTGGTGGGAGGGATTTAATATTCCTCAATGTATACTTTGTACCTGGTATGAAGCTCAATCTACTGTCAGTCTGTCAGATTATGTAGCATTCACCATAGCTGGATGTCGTCTTCGGGTTGCACAAGTGCAGCATTGTTGACAGGGAGACTCGCACTACAGTTGCAGTTGGTATTGAGGATCATGGTCTTTATAGACTTGTTGATTCTACTGGTTCTCAGGAGCTCGCCATGGCAGCTAGGAGTACTTCCATCAGCACTCTTTGGCATCAACGATATGGGCATCTCAATGTCCACTATCTCTCTCAGTTGATTCGAGAGGATCTAGTCGTAGGATTACTTGAGATTCAAACTCAGAATCATGGAGTTTGCGGAGCGTGTCAAGCTGGAAAGTAGCATAGGACTCCGTTTTCAGATGGAGACGCTTGGAGAGCATCCAAGGTCTTGCAACTCGTTCATGCAGACATCTGTGGTCCCATGAACACTCCATTAGTCACTGGATGTAGGTATTTTCTATTATTTGTTGATGATTTCAGCAGACGCATGTGGGTTTATTTTCTTAAGCAGAAATCAAAGGTGTTCACCATGTTTCAAACGTTTAAGGCCTTAGTGGAAAAAGAGTCTAGCTGTTAGATAGTCACTCTTCGGTCCGACAATGGAGGGGAATTTTGTTCTACAGAGTTCACCAACTTTTGTGCATCACATGGCATTAAGCATCAACTTACCACACCTTACACCCCACAGCAGAACGGTGTTGTTGAGCTTAGGAACCGTATAGTCACTGAGATGGCTCGGTCTATGTTGGAGCATAGAAATGTTCCAAAACACTTTTGGGCGGAAGCGGTCTTCACTGCAGTCTACCTTCTGAACCAGTCTCCCACAAAGGCCGTTAAGAAGATGACTCCAGAGGAAGCTTGGTCTAGCAGGAAGCCCAAAATCAGTCATTTGAAAGTTTTTGGCTCTATAGCTTATGTTTGGATTCCAGATGCCACACACACCAAACTGGATCCAAAGAGTCAGAAATTGATGTTCATCGGCTACAGTGACAACCACAAGGCATATCGGCTGGTTGATATAGACACTAATCACCTCATATTCAGTCGAGATGTAGTATTTAATGAAGAAAGAGGGCCTTTTCAGCGTTCCTCTCCTGATTTGAGCACTGAGGATCACCCTCCAAAGGCTTTAAGTATGGGTGTTCGTCTTCCCTTAGCTCCACTTGATGGGAGGGATTTAGTTGACTCTGAAGTTGTGGGGTCTCCAAGGCATGACATTGCACCCCCTGACTTTCCTCAAGATCTTCTTGATCCACATCTAGAGGAGCTTGCTCCAGATATTCCAGGCACTCTTCATCCTGCAGCAGATGTTGGTACTTCTACTCTCCGGCCTAAGTGGTGGGCCAAGATCATTGGTGATCTTCATGATGATGAGCTCATTGAGGGTAGATCCGTTAGAGGTAAGAGCCAACAACACACAGTTAATTTTGCTCTTACGGTCAACATTTACAGTATTTATGAGCCTCAAACATATATAGAGGCTAAAGGTGTACCTGAATGGGAAAAGGCTATGGCAGCAGAGCAACATAGTCTTCTGAAAAACAACACTTGGGTATTGTTTGATCTTCCTCCAGGAAAGAAGCCCATTGGTTGCAAATGGGTGTTTAAAGTCAAGTATAAAGCTGATGGAAGTCTTGATAAGTACAAGGCTCGGTTGGTGGCAAAAGGGTTTGCACAGAAGGAGGGCATCGACTGTGAAGAGACATTTGCTCCCACAGCCAAGATGAGTACCATTAGGCTTGTCCTCGCTCTCTCAGCTCAATTTGGATGGAAAGTCCATCAAATGGACGTCAAGAGTGCCTTTCTCAATGGTGATTTGCAGGAAGAAGTCTACATGACGTAGCCTCCAGGTTTCAAGGTCGCCGATAAGGAACACCAGGTATGTAGACTAGTCAAAGCACTCTATGGCCTCAAATAGGCTCCTCGTGCATGGTACATCAAAATTGATAAGTACTTGATTGATCAAGGCTTTCAGAGGAGTCCTTCAGATCCCAATTTGTATGTCAAACATACTAGTGATGATATTCTATTTATAGTAGTCTATGTTGATGATCTCATCATTACTGGCAATGCAATACATCTGATCATGTAGGTCAAACAAAATTTGTGTTAGCATTTTGATATGACAGATTTGGGACTTCTCCATTATTGTCTCGGTGTAAAGGTTTGGCAGACTGATAGCCACATATTCATTTCTCAGTCAAAGTATGCCAAGAGCTTACTAGATAAGTTTCGAATGCAAGATTGTAAACTTGCATCTACACCTATGGAGATAGGGCTCAAATTATCAGCCAAATCAGATTCACCTGTAGTGGATGAGTCTTCATTCAGGCAACTAGTGGGCAGCCTCATCTATCTCACCGCCACTAGACCTGACATCAGTTATGCCATGAGCTATTTTTCTCGCTTCATGTAAGCCCCAAAAGTTGAACATTGGATTGCAGCGAAGCGTGTGCTTGGATATGTGAAGGGCACTCCTGATTTTGGCATTCTGTATAGCAGAAGCAAAGATCCTAGGCCGGTTGGTTTTATAGACTCAGATTGGGCAGGTTGTGTTGATGACAGAAAGTCAACCTCTGGGTATGTTTTCAGCTTGGGTACAGGTGCAGTCACATGGACCAGCAAGAAGCAACAGGCAATAGCTCTTTCCTCGACTGAAGCAGAGTATCGGGGAACTGTTAAGGCAGCATGTGAGACAATTTGGCTACGTAGGATGCTTGAAGACATGCAAATGTCTCAACCAGGACCTGCTCCCTTGTTTTGTGATAATCAAGGGGTTCTAAAATTAGCCAAAAATCCAGTCTTCCATGAGCGGACAAAGCATGTGGAGCTTCATTGTCATTTCATCCGCCAGCATGTTGAAGATGGATCAGTGATACTGCAGTACATTCCTACAGAAGATCAGACTGCAAATATCCTCACCAAGTCCTTGAGCCCAGCAAAGTTTCTCAAATTTAGAGGGCAGCTTGGTGTGATAGATAGCATGACCATTAAGGGAGGGTATTAGAATATTTAATTATATTTTAGTCACCTATATTTAGTTCCTTGTTTAATGGTCATTTAGCTTTTTAGTTAATTAACTTTTAAGCTTTATTTAGCATTTAGCTTTTTCTTTTTAATTAATTAGCTTTTAAGCTTTATTTAGCATTTAGCTTTTTCTTTTTAGTTAATTAGCTTTTAAGCTTAATTTAGCTTTTAGCTATTTAATCTTTTACTTTAACATTATGTTCTAATTATAGAACATCGTCTTGTAACCTCTATATATGTGTGTATATCGTTCAATGTGATCATCCGATTATTGAATCATTCATTCAATTTATTTTTCAATTGTGAGGGGTTAACATATTTGCATTCAAGTTATATTTATCTTAGATCTTTTATTTTATTTGTTGCCTTTGTGGGGGCCAAACCACTATCCAATCAATCTCTAATATCTTATGTAGCTGTCCTATAATGTAGTTTGTAGCAGTCACATGTTGCCATATCGTATGGCTATCTAGCATAACACAACTTGCTAGCCATATGACATAATCTAACTATCTTTTATCTCAATGATCACTATCTTGTAATTTGTGTTTGATTGTAAATCATTTTTATATCTAAATTTTCACTTTTCATCTAACACGTTTGTCTGTAGCTTACATGTTTGTGATGATACAACTCAGCAATATCTCATGAAGGTTCAAGTCTCTTCCTAGGGGCAACTCCGCACATATAGTGGACTCTGCTTCCCCTTTGTATTTCGAAATAATTTTCTGAACTTTTTCCCTTTAATTTATCTCACACTTCATGATATGCTCGCTAAAGTGGGGCCAAAATGAAACGTCGTAAATCGCACCCTGTGCAATTCCATGTCACATGGCAACTCTACTTTAAGCCAAATCAAAGATATCCCCTTGGCTTCCATCCAAAGAAACAGGACTCGGACTCGGACTCGGACTCGGGACTCGGCGTCAGACTCGGCTCCAAACTCGGTTGGACTCGGGAAATTGAAAAACTCAAGAAATTTAGAGATTTTTAAAGATTTAAAACTTGTTTCAGACACCCTTTATTGAGTACACCTTAAAGACGCAATAACATCATCAAACTCGGCTCTTTTGATTACATACACAAGTATACATCAATCACATAAGCATAAATGCAAATTGTAGCTGAAGAAAATAACAAACATAGATATATAAATATTGTCAAATGTATACAATATTACAAAACTCATGGAATAAAAAATCCATGTCATCATATGATCATTATCAAATGTTTCATACAAATACCAAAGGTAAATAGTAAATACAACTACAAGTGTACAAGCCTATGGCTCAGAGGGCCGTGCACCCTCTCGCCCTGGCCCCCTGCGAAGGTGTTTAAAGTAGGTCCTGGATCATTCAGCAGCCATAGTCGCTCCTCGTTACACCATGCCATGCTCACCAACATCAGGAACAACCATGTCACTCTGAGTCTCAGTATTTCTTGTCTCTGCTCGTGCTCTCTGCTCCTCCTCTGCCATGGCTACAGCCTCAGCCTCTATATCTACCTGGTCGATCCAATCGATGTCATCATCACTAAAGACAACTGTAGGATTCCCAAGAGCTGTCTGATTCTCATTGGCCCACTCTGCTTCAAGATCAACCTCATCTAGAATGATAGGAGAGATGTCAACTAATGCATTCTTTCTCATTCTCAAGTGGAGGTTGTAGTGAACAAAGAAGAGATCATTCATCTTCTCCACAAATAATCTATTGCTCTTCTTGGAGTGTATGTGCTCAAACATACTCCAATTGCGCTCACAACCAGATGTGCTGCATGGTTGGCTCAAGATGCGAATGGCCAACTTCTGAATATTTGGTGTCGTTGGGCCAAAAAAGATCCACCAATGATCTGAGTTTGAAATGAGAAAAGTAATAAAATTAGTCTCACTCATGAACTTATTAAACAAGTTACAATATAGTATTGAATAAAACTAAAATTAAGCCGTACAATTTATTTTTACCTGGCATCATAGTTGTCCTATTGTCTTTGGCGACAGGACGAGAGAAGGTCTCCCCTTGTGCATTTGAGAACAACTGTAGCTCGAATAAGGTCTATGTGAGAAGTACCAGTAGGTCCCATCTTCTCCATGATTGCGTATAGCCCATTAAAGACCTCCACATCAGCCTTGAAAGAAGGGATAAAACGGAATGCCTGATTCAGATAATAGGCTGCCAAATGGATGGGCCTATGAAGCTGATGATGCCATCTCCTATCAATGATCTCCCAAATGGGACCATACTTGCTCTCATCTCCTCCACAGACGAATGTGATGGCCTTCTTCGTCCTATCCATGCCCTCATATATATAGCCCATTGCGGGCTTATCTTCATCCGCAACTCGCAACAAAACCACCAAGGGCTTAACAAACTGCAAAATTGAAAATATTGTGTAATTTAGAAAAATGAGCAAATAAGAGAATACATATAATAAGTTATAAAACATGAAGTTAAATTGTAGAATTTATAAAAAAATTACCTTCACTATCTCATCACAAGGGACCCAAAAGTCTTGCTCATCAAAAATGCAGTTTGCCATATCTTTCCTTACAGGGATGGTAGCATAGGATGAGGAAGACCACTCCTCACCAACAATCATACGTCTCAAGGCAGACTTAGACCTAAGCATGGACTGCAATGTGAGGAAGTTTGTGGCAAATCTTGTGATTCCTGGACGATGCAACTCCTTCTGCTTTGTGTATTGTCTCAGAAGAGCCAACACCCATGAATGATTATATACAAATTTGCAGACATTTCTTGCCCTTTCTACACATCTCTTGACCCATGGGATTTTCCAATATCCTCCAACATGAGGTCAATGCAATGAGCAACACATGGGGTCCAAACTATAGATGGGTGCCTCTCCATCAATAGTCTACCTGCAGCAACATAATTTGTTGCATTGTAAATTGTAATTAATGGAGATACAAACTACAAGATAGTAATTAATTTGCAAACAAAATTAGTTTGTAATCAAAAGTTTACCCACAGCAACATAATTTGCTGCATTGTCGGTCACCACCTGTACCACATTCTCCTCACCCACATCTTCAGTCACCTCCTCTATCTGCTCACATAGGTAGGTGGCATTCTTGCAATGGGCGGAGGCATCAATGGAATTGATGAAAACGGTGCCCCCTGAAATAAAAAAATAAAGGTAGGTCAATGATTATTCAATAAACCATTAGATAAAAAATAAAAAATTAAAGACTATATGAAACTAAAATTAATCAGTCACCTGCAGGAGAAACAAGAAAATTAAGGAGAGTTCTATTTCTCCTATCCGTCCAACCATCAGTCATGATGGTGCAACCTTTAGTGCTCCATATCTGGCGTTGTTCAGCTAAATCCTTCTTCACATCATCCACCATTTGAGACAAAATGGGTCCCCTCAAATCACTCTCATTAGGGGCTTTGAACCTCGCCCCGCATATGGTAAGGGCATTAACCATTTCTTGCCAATAAGGAGACTTGTCGCAAAGAAACTCAATGAGATAAGTTAAGTATAAAAATTCAATGAGATAAGTTAAGTATAAAGATTAAAACAATCAAAAATAAAAGTTAGTAAAACATTCACCTGGCTACAAAGAATGGAATACAGCTGTAGCTCCAAAACTTGCCAACTGCCATTTTAGCAGCATCATGGACCTCCTTGTTCCAACCCATGCCCTCAAGCGATGGTTGGGACCCAGGAGTAGGGCGAGGCACAAAGAAGGAATCCAACTTAGATTTACGAATCCTAGGTCCAATGCTAACACTCCCGCTACAACTACTAGTGCTAGGAGCATGAGCAGTGTGTTGACATGTATTTTGTACACTGCCTAACACAGAATAAAATACCCAAGGGTACCTTATCCTCTCTTGAATAAAGCCTCTGATTGCTGAAGATGTCGCGAAAAAGGATCAATTAGGATGACTCCAAGGTTCTTTGATGTAGGATCTCTACGTGTGGATAAGCGCCAGTGGTCGTTGTGAATGCTGTTTCATCAAGGGGCCTTACGTATCCGAATTTGTAAGAACAGAATTTCCTAATACTAATGAATTCTCAAAAGGATCAAAAGGTTGGGTTTGCAAGAGATAGATTCTAATCTAATCCTAAGAATGACTCAATGTAGGCTAGACTTGGTAGGATTCGACCAATTTCAGTATTGCCAAGAAATTACAACTCTATTGAGATTGATGCGATCTTCTAAGGTGATTATTGATTTTCAAATCATCAAGAATCATAGACACTACCATGAAGGTACATATCAATGGTTCAATAATGATTGAAGGTTTGAGCAATCCAAATATATCCAGTTGACCACACAAGGCGTCCTTACGATCAGCAATAAGCTAGTGGTTTGGAACGTGAATCTCACCAAAGATCAAGCTCAACACTTAGTCCTTCAAATTTAAACACTACTTCGACTGAGAATGATTCAAGAAAGTAAACAACCATGAAGATAGCCACAAGAATTGCAATAAAACACCATAACTTCAATATTTTATTGATCTCAAAGCTAAAATAGACAACAATTGCTTGGAATTCTTTCTTCAATGCTCAATCTTGCTACAAAATAACTTTCTTCTCTCTAATATCTAATATCTCCTCTAATATCTAGTCTCTCATCTAATCTCCTATTACAAAATGAAAGTGAGTGAGGTTATATATAGCATCCTCAATTACAATGAACGGTCCAGATCAAAAGAAGATCGATGGCTAAGATTATGACACCTAAACCCTAATTAGGGTTTATTACAAATAGTCCCCTTTTTATTGAACAATATTAAATGCATAGCCAAATATTTAATTGGCACAAAAATCTAGGAAACATAGACCAATGACAATTAAGGTGCCACATCATCTATAACAACCTTTCTTCTAGAATCTTATTCCCTTTCCAATGCTCTTTCTTAGCATATGCAATGAATCTAGACACAATTCCTTCAATCTCAGCAATAGGAATCTCGAGAAGATTCCTCATTTGTTCCTCCAAGTGGATGATCTGATCGAAAGCCTTGAGAAGAGCCGTGTCCCATCCAGGTTCAAGTTCTTTGATTTTCTCAATCAGGAGCATGGTAGCAAACATTTGATCCCGTTGCTAATCTGTAATAACATTCTCATCTTTGCAAAAGATGACCTTGACTCTTTCTTCTAATTCTTGAAGATCCACATCTGTCTCAACTTCGATCCTCCTGCCAAGAATAGTACATAACACTTCGAACACCTTGTCCTGAATCGGATGGATGACCTCTTCAACTTGATTGCATTTGGTACTGATGTCTTCGAAAAGAACTTCCTTCATCTGGAGTAGAGTTGACCACTGGAGTAAATTATGAGATCCTCTATCCATTATCTTTTCTTGTGGTAGGATCTTCCTTGATGTTTGCCTGATTACTTGTAGAACAGGAATGATAACATCCTTAGTATGAGCGAAAGCAGCTACAGTTATCATTAGGTTGTGGATGATCTCAAGAACCAGGATAGCTCGGTGGATGGTCTGCATCATTCTTGTTGCAAATTCAACAACAACTGTGTGGGATTTGTCAATCCAAGAGCTCATAAGCTGGACCAAGCTCTTGACTCTCTCTGCCTCACCAACTGATTCAAGGGGAAGTGCTTGCACAGGAGATACTGCTGGATCCTGACGTCCCAAAGGCTGATTGAGATGGCTAAAGTAGCCCCTCCAAGCACCGACCTCTCGCTCAAGCTTTCTATTCTTTTCCATTTCTTCTTTAAGCTTATCTTTAAGTGCCTCAAATGAATCAGTTGCCTCATCCAGTGTCTGCTCGGCTGTGAGTGGACCAAGCTCAAATGTTTCTACATCATACTCCTCTGCAAGGATTTCACCTTCATTCTTGTCCACTGCTGGTGTAGCTATCTGCAATTTCCTGGATCCTGTCTCATCTTTGATCATCTTGGACATCTTGGTGGCCTTCCTTTTCTCTGTTACTCCCTGAGAATTTCCTACAAGGCTCTCTAAGTCAATCACATTATCTTCATCCTCAATCACAATCACACTTGTTAGTCTCTCCTTCAACCAATCTGGAATGGCAGATCTCGTCTCTCTAACTTGTATCTCTTTAGGCAATGTTTCTTCTTCTCGGAGAGGAGATGTCACTTCGTCATCATTCTTGTCTTCATGTAGCTCATTGACTTGGGGAGATCGACTTGATGAACGTTGAGGTGCTTGCCCTTCTTCGTGTTTATCATTCTGTACCATCGATTCCATAGATTCCTCCACTTCAAGTGTCCTCTTCTCTTGTCTTACAACTTGACTTGTCTTCTTTTCATGTCGAGAAGATGTGCCGGATGAGCGATCTCGATTGGCCTCCTGCTTCCTCTTGGAGGATTCCCTTTTCTCAGGTCTTTCTTTCCTCTTCGAGCCTCTAGGATGAGGATTGCCCTCGCTTACACTTCGGAGATTGCCTTCGCTTGTGCTTCTGGGATGAGGATTGCCTTCACTTACACTTGCTCCTCCTTCCATTGGTCTTTCCTCCAAAGTAAAAGTCATAGGTATGTTCTGTTCTCTCAACTTTTGATGTTGCACATCCACCCATCTGCGAGTACAAGACAAAACTGGAGCCATCAAAGCATCTAGATCCAAAATCTCAGGCTCGTTCCAATCTATCTTCACTGCTTTGTTTTCTCGGTCATAGGACGATTGGAGATGTCTGCCACTGTCCTGAGCTTGATCGGCCACTCTGTAGACTTTGCATCTCTTGATGAGATCTAAAGGCAATTTGGAATGCATCTTTCTTTTTACTTCAAAATCATCTGAGAGATTCATCCAAAAGTCCTCTACGTGAAATTCATGCTTGTACTTTCTACCAACTGTCTCTTCTATATACCCATAAGGATCAAAATTCTCTCTCAAGGCAAAGAATGAAAATGAATATAAGGCCAACTCCTTCTTTGCATCATCTAAGGCTAGAGCATTAGGACATACCTCAACTGAATTTCCTAGTATGATAGGCATAGGAATTCCATTTCCATGCCTGTGTCTGAATGCCTTCGCATAAGCTGCCAACTGCCTAGTCACCTCAAGTAGCACTATCCTGTCTGTCGGATATCTCGGCAACATGTAGGGAGGTGAAGGACACCCATGAACTCTAATATATGTAAACTTCTGGAATTGGATGAACCAAGCACCATACCTCTTTACAAGCTCTTGTGCATCTTGAGATAGCCGATTGTGAATCCTGCCTTGCAATGTCCTGGTGATGTTTATTGTGAAGGTATCATTGACTAACTTGTAGTCACTTCTAGGTGGATGATGCAAATGGACATAAGAATCACAAACTCTGACTTCTCCAGGCCCTCTTCCGATCACTCCTCTGTGAGGTAGTCCTGCGTATTCAAAACTCCTGATCAAGGCATATATGATGTACGAGCTCATATGGAATGATTTGGTAGCCTTCAATCTTTTTAACTGCACGTCCAAGCAATGGCTAATCATTCTAGCCCAATGAATTGTTCCTTTTCCTTGAACTATCACTTGGATGAAGTAGAACATCCACTTCTCAAAATAGAAGGCTTGAGGAGCCCCTGTAACTCGGTTGAGCAAAGTTATCAAATCTCTATACTCCTCCTGGAAGTCGATCCTGTGTGGTGTGTTGGGAACTTGCTCAGGCGAGGATGACTTTTGAGTAACCAATTCTTATTGATGATGCTCAAGTGTTTGGATCATCTTCGTACATGGACCTGGCTCCTTCTAAGCTTTTGTAAATCATATCTCTATGCTCTGGAAGATGGAGAGTCTCACTTATAGCCTCCTCTGAAAGGTAAGCCAAAGTGTTTCCCTCCTTGGACACGATCGATCTTGACTGTGGGTCATAATGGCGGGCACACTCGATCATCAGCTCATGGCACTGAACTGCTGGAGGGAAACCGGCCGCCTTGATAATGCCACTTTCAATTATTCTCTTTGCGACAAGTGATGGCTTTCCAATGTAAGGGACCTCTCGAAACTTCTTCACACTGAAGTTCCCCAAGTTGGTATCTCCAATGTTGCTCCATTTTGACACGATCTTGGTCTCGAATTCTTCATTCTTTTGATCTTCCTTCATGAGAGCTGGACGACTAGTGGATGCTCCTGCCTTTGGGGTCGCCATCGTGACACCTACACAACATTTCATAATGAGTAATATATTTTGCAATGTAGAAATATAGACTAGGAAGAGGATTTAAGTTTAAATTAGGAAACCTCATGATAAATCTTTGAATTATCATTTCCTAAATTTAACTAAGCCACTTGAAATTCAAAATCCAAAATTCAAAATTGAGACTAGGATAATCTCGCCATACCTCCACTTGAGAATTAACTCTAAAAAACGATGCAAAATAAGGTGAATTTGCTAGGCAAAAATGATGTAGACCAAAACTCCCTTTAGCAAAATGCGCCTCTCCTTTAGTTCTCACGTGCATCAACTCCACCACCTTTAGCCTTCAATAAAATTCGCTCCTCTTAAATCAAATTTCGCACTCCTTCCTTGTTCTTCCAAATCGCACTTGAAATGATGAGTGAATGATGGATTAAAATCGCTCTACACACCCCTCTTATATAAGCGCTCACCACTTTTATTTTCCCATAGGCCGACTTGGAGAATAGGCCAAAAAATAAATAAAAATTAATAAAAGATGAAGGCCGACTTGATTAAAATATTAAAATAATACCCCAAAGCGCTCCATTTTTAAATTTAATCTAATAATAATTAATTTTAAATGCCTCTATAATTAAAAATTCGATTTTTCTAAGGCTCAAAATTAATTATTAAATGCTATGTGCTTTTATTAAATACCAATTTAATTTTTAAAAACATTTTGGAGTTTTAGCGAAATTGGCATTTAATGTGGTTTGGAGGACATTGGCGTCTAGGCATGGTAAAAAAATCAATTTGTTAATAACCTCGCTCTGGTCCCTGGGAGAGGGACAGGAGCGCCTTTTCATTTTTGACCTTGTATTCCTTGCTTTCACGTTCAAAATCTCTTCCTGGATGTCCAAAATGGGATTTTCGTTTGGAACTTTGAGTTTAATTTATTCAATCTTTGGAATGAATGCTCCTTAGAACCATTTCGCCCTGGTCCCTTGGTGGGGGACAGGAGCGATCTCACCTTTTGTCCTTGGTCTTTGTCTTTCAACTTGCCAATTCAAGTTTGGAGGCAAACAACGATCTTCATTCGTCCCTTCAGTGCATGTTTTACTCGTTTTCTCAAGGCAAAATAGACTCTCCAAAGATTTTCGCCTTGGTCCTCCAGTGAAGGACAGGAGCGATTTTTACATTTGAGCCTAAGATTGCTGATTCTTGGGGGCAATTCCTTGTTCATCATCTTTCGAAAGACATGTCTCACTTTGTACAACCTTGTCTTGGCGTGATTCTGGAGGAGTTTTGTTGATTTTGTGAAAATTGCCTTGGTCCTTGAGTGAAGGACAGGAGCGCCTTTTAGTTTATTGCACAATCTCTTAACCTCATCAATATCTAATTCCTTCAAGGCGTAAAACATCATTCCTTAATCCACCTTGAGTCTTGGAAACGAAAGTAGCATTCCAAAATGTTAGGCTATTAGGCAAATTTGAAGATTTCGCTCTGGTCCCTTGGTGAGGAACAGGAGCGCCCTAGCCATTTTTCATCGAATTTCGTGGTCTTTGCAACTTCATTCTTCCTTGAAGCATTTTAAATATCACTCCAATCTTATGTCTTGATCTGGATTCGCCCAAATTTGGGGAGGATGGCTTGATAATGTGATTTTCGCCCTGGTCCCTTGGAGAGGGACAGGAGCGCCTTGGCAATTATGAGCTCACTTATGTTTTGCTAACTTTCAAAATTATCTTCAATGGATTGATTACGTCCTCCTTCATTCATCTCAAACATGAAACTTGTCTTTCCTTTGCCAGAAGTTTGTCTTATGAGAAAATCGCTCTGGTCCCTTTGAGAGGGACAGGAGCACTTCTTTGAAAATCGCTCTGGTCCCTTCAGGAGGGACAGGAGCGCTTTAGCCAATTGGGGTTGATTTCCTCCTTTGCGAATTGTTCAAGTTATATTCAACGGACAAAACTCGCTTCCCTTGGTCTCCTCAAATCGTAAAATCACTTAAACCTTGCAAGGATAATGCAAATTCGGAACTCAAGCTCCAGTCCTTCAGTGAGGGACAGGAGCGATTTTTGTCCTCAAGGCCAAAATGCTTCACTTTTCATCTCAACTTTCCTTTGCTGGGGAAGATATCATCTTTTAACAATCCATGAACGAGAGCCCAAATCCAAAAAAGGTCCAAGAAGATGTGTACAAAGAAAATCGCTCTGGTCCCTGGGTGAGGGACAGGAGCGAATTCATCTTGCTAGACAAAAGTGCAACCTTTCATTGCTTTTGACTAAGTCTGGATGCTCCACTACGCTCAGTTCATCCTTCATTGTGTCCTTGATGCTTCAATTTGGTCAACCAAGACCCAAAATGACCCAAAACAAAACATTTCGCCCTGGTCCTTCAGTGGAGGACAGGAGCGAATTCACCTTAAATCTTCAAAATTCATCATTTTCGAGTCTTCGAAATCTTCAATTTACGTCCAATTATATCCCCTGGCGACCCTGCACAAAACAATTAAAGGAAGTTAGAGACAGATATGCATTAAATAACATTTTCGCCTTGGTCCCTGGGAGAGGGACAGGGGCGATTTCACCTTTATAAGCTAAAATATCCATAATTTCAATCTTCAAATCACTTCATCACGCAGAGTTCGGCCATCTTCAAGGCCCGAATGAGTTATCTTGTTTCCAAAAACTTGGTCAAAGTTCACCTAGACAAAATGCACAATTCCATCATAAAAATGCTAACACTTAGGCATAGCTTGAATTTGCCCTCAAAAAACCCTGGCTAGACCTAAGCTGAGATCCAACTGACCTTCTTGACAGGCTCATCCTATTTCAAAATTTGCAATCTTCGGGAGGATGCTTAATAATCTTTCAAAATTTGACTGGACTCGGTTTGAAAATATCCAAAAGAAACCCCTAAGGCTTAACCCTAGTCCAGACAACTCACTCACCCAAAACCCTAAAAAACAGAGAGAGGAACAGGCAAAACCAAGCGAAAAAGAGGGGGTCCCCATTCTAATGGAGCGATGTGTGAAATGGTCACAACATAGTGGCGGTGGCACTGCCACTTATAGAAGTAGAACCGGAAGCACCAACAGTAGCTAACTGAGTGGGACGATATGAAGGTAAGGAAGAAGGGCCTCCAACACAACCTAACTGTGTTCCTAAAATTGCCTCTCCCAATGCCCGCTCGATCCTCCTTTTGTTTCTTTTTCCTTTCAATTTCCTCAACCATTACATAACATTCACGTACGACCTCAGGGAGTGCTTTTAGGCATGGTTCGGCATCATGTCCATGCACACCAGCAATATGGTATTTCAGTCTTGTTGTGACCTTTTCCACACATCGCTCCATTGCAAATGGGGACCCTCTGATTTTCCTGCTTTCTAGGGTTTTGTTAGCATCCTCTAACCTTTTGCTGCAGTTTCACCAAGCCTTATCCAGTTCAGAGCATTTCAGGCCCTAACGATTGAAAGTTAGTTTTTTGCAAGTTATGTGATTCCGGAGTGTGAACACCACCAGAGTGCTTAGAAAGGCCAAAGGACGAAGATCGCAATCGATTTGGATGAATTTGGACAACTTTCTATTTTTAGAAAGTTTGCTTTTTTGCTTTTTCCTATTTTTTAGGAAGTTTTGTTTTTGGCATTTTTAGCCCGATCCCCGGTATGGCTATTTTTAGAAAGTTTTTCCTATTTTTTAGGGATGTCTTCTTTTTGCTTTTGCGGGATGCAAACCTAGGGTTTACACTTGTACCACTGACCAGCTTCGATCGGAACTCGAAAATTCCAAGTTTTGACCTAAAAAAGCTGAATCCCTAGATTTTAGGCTTTTTGCTTTTTCCGGGATGCAAACCTAGGGTTTACACTTGTACCACTGACTAGCTTTGACCGGAACTCGAAAATTCCAATTTTTGACCTAAAAAAGCTGAATCCCTAGATTTTATTCTTTTTGCTTTTTTCGGGATGCAAACCTAGGGTTTACACTTGTACCACTGACCAGCTTCGACCGGAACTTGAAAATTTCAAGTTTCGATCTAAAAAGCTAAATCCCTAGATTTTAGGCTTTGTGCTGCTTCAGATGATCCACCTAAGCATGGATTTCAAATTTCGAGTTAATCCGGTTAAATTAGATTAAACTGTGGAATTTTGAAGTTTCTCTGAAAATTATGCTAAGTTTGGCTAACAAAGGTTTTTGAAGTATTTTTGCAGGTTCAAACCCCACCACGATGCAAGAGAGGCCATGAAGGAGCCTTGCCTAAAGTCCGCCATGCCTTAGAAGGCGGTGTGGGTGCTCAGTCTAAAGTCCGCCATGCCTTTGGGAGGTCACATGGGTGCCAAGCCAAAAGTCTGCCATGCATTTGGGGGTCATGTGGGAGACACCTTCAAAGTTCGCCCAAGCATGTGGAGAGATAGAAGAGCCAAGTCCGCCAAGGTTAGGAGGGTCATGAGGAGGGACCTTCAAAGTTCGCCCCATGCCTTTGCCAAAATTTTGCCTTGAAGAGAGCTATGAGGGGAGCCTTCCAAAGTCCGCCCAAGCAAGAAGAGGGATGCCTAAAGTCCGTCCAAGTGATGGAGGAGCACACCTCAAAGTCCGCCAAGGCTAGAGGGGCCATGAAGGAGCTAACACCAAAGTTCGCCAAGGCTAGAGGGGCCATGAAGGAGCTAACACCAAAGTCCGCCCAAGGTGGAGCACTCTCCAAAGTCCGCCCCATGCCTTTGGGAGGTCACATGAGTGCCAAGTCCCAAGTCCGCCAAAGAAAAAGGAGGCCATGAAGGTCCTTACTCCAAAGTCCGCCCCACCTAGAGAGGCCATGGAGGAGGCAACACCAAAGTCCGCCAAGGCGAAGGAGGCCATGTGAGAGCAAGGGTCGAAATCCGCCCCAATGCCTTAGCCAAATTTTCACTTTAATGGAGGCCATGAAGGAGTTCTAGCCAAAGTCCGCCATACCTTGGAGAGGTTGGCAAAGTGCGCCAAAACTTGAAAATGGAAATTCAAAATTCAAAAAAATCCACTTACACATTGAAAAGTCAAACAAAGATGCTAGTGATGTCACTAAATCCACTGGGATTTCAAAATTAAATCCAAAATGAAGAAATATCTAAATAAAAAAAAAAATCCTCAAAATAAATCCAAAATGGAAAGTTTTTTTTGAGAATATTGAGAGAATATTAAAAAATTATTGAGATATTAATTCAAAATGGAAAGTTTTTTTTTGAAAGGGAATATTGGAGGATTGATGAATATCTTCAAACTTAAATCAAAATGGAAAGTTTTTTTTAGAATTAGAAGTATGAGTTGGATGATTTTAGGGGTTTTGCTTAACCTTGTCTACAAATACTTCATTATCAAATTCATTATTACACCAAGAAGTTCAAAATTACTAAGGAGAGCTTAGTAAAGTATGTCAGTTTGAAGATCATCTGGAGAAAATTCTAGATATTGTTGGAAGTGGGATAATATTTTTGGCAGAAGGCTTACAGATTTCTGGAGAAAGGCATCTTTTCTGAATTTTCTGAATATTTTGGAGAAAAGTCTAGCCTTACTCCTATCCAAGTCAGAGGTGAAATTAAAATTGTGAATTTTCTGAATATTTTCCAGAATTTAATAAATGATTTTTTCAAAAATTTTGGAAAAAGAAAATCATTTTTTTTTGGCTAAGTATGAATTTTTTTTGAAAGTTTTAACAGTTGATGGTGACTTCAACCGACCTCAAGGCTGAGGGTCTGGAGGTGAAAATTCAATTTTTGTGGCTAAGTATGAGAGTGAAAAATGGAAAATTTTCCAACACTTAGCCATTTCGCGGCCCTGTTATTTTTTTTCGAAATTTTGCAGAAATTTTCTAACTTAAAGTTTTCATCATTCATCTGCAGGTCTTAAGCACCATGAAGTTCCAGGTAGATAAAGATGCTCCTCCAGAGTCGAGGATGACTTCCAAGTGGAAGAACATCAACGACACCAACCTCAGACACATCAACTTGAGGGAGTTTAAGAAGCGAATGTTTGGTCTGGACAACCTTGTGCCTACCACCATTGCGCGAAAAATGATGAAGAGTGGTATCGTGCACGCTGCCGGCTTCCTCCCCACCATGCAGTGCAATGAACTAGTAGTTGAATGTGCCAAACACTATAACCCCATCAGTAAGGATATTGTTGCACCTGATGGAAGAGTGCTGGCGAATGTCAGTGATGAGGCCATCAGAGAAGCCTTCAGGATCCCTGAGTACCACAACGCAGTATATATGATCAAGAACGAAGCTGACAGTCTGTACCACGATCACCTGGAAGAATATGATGCCATAGTTAATCATTCCTGGTTAGACAAGCCGAGGAAGGGCGCCTCCAAACTCCAGAGAAAGAGCCTAGTGCGAGCATACTTCAAGGAGGACATTGGGGACATGATTGTCTTGCTCAATAGAATAATAGGAAATCCTCAGGGAGCTCCATTCGAACCCTGGAAGTATTATTTCATTAACGAAATAATCAATGGAGTAAAAATGATAGACTGGGCCCATATGATCAGTGACAACCTAGACAGCCAGCTAAGGAATTTGGAGGCGAATAGGACTTTCTTCATGAGTTCTTACTTGTTCTATTCTTTAGCCAGGACCTACAGGTACAGAGGTCTCACTTGTAGAGGAGAAGTTGGGAACAAGGAGAACCAATTTCCGGTATATGATTGCTATCCCCAGCTCCATATGGAGGAGAAGTTCCATTTCAAAAGGGTGAATGATGCCTTCCTGATGCACATTACCTGGACCCTTCAAGGTGGCCTGCACCAGAGGTTCTCTCAAGAGTCTATGGACTTCATCGGTCGGTTCAGGTGTTGGTACATCCAATGTCCAAAGTTCACTTACCTCTGAATTCAGGGATTCTCTGGGCCCCCATACAAGCTTCCAGCTTACCCTACCAACCGAGTGGTGTTGCTTGAGGTTGTGAGACAATTGGAGGAGTATATAGTGATTCAAAGGGATAAGCAGAAGAAGGCAGGGACATCCTCACTTACAATTGGTAATGGGCTGGAAACATGTCCATCATCATAGGCTGCAGCTACCGCTGAGAAAGAACTGGCCTGGTATCCCTTCTACCAATACAAGGCAAGAAAAGATTTTGATCCATTCCATAGGATAAAGAAGATCGAAGGGACAACGTTTGAGCACAGACTGGATCTGGAAGACTATTGGGCTAATGCAGCCGATATTTTTGAGATCCGGAAGAGGTTCTGGTCAAGAATTTCTTTAAGTATGGTGAGAGCAATGGAAGTATTCAAAGTTGCCGATCAGGTAGAAGAATGCCTAGAACTTCAGCAGCCGGGTTTTGAGAAGATGAAAAATGAATCTTTAGTCTTGATAGATTGGACAAAGGGAGAAAAATCAGATCTAGTAGACCTCACGAGGTCGGTGGTTGAGTACTCAAGGTGGTGGGCGTCTGAAAAGACAAAACAGTTGAAGGCCAAAGGTGTGGTTCTAACTTATGAATTAATGGGAGTACATGATACTCTGTCCGTCCATCCTTGTACCTCCATCGGTGATGCTCGGAATCCAGAAAGTGTTGGATCTCGAAAGAGAAAGGAGTTGGGTGGAAGCTCCACAAAGGTCACAGGGAAAAGGGCTGTAGGTGAGAGAAGAGAATCCAGCGAAAGTCACTCCATCCTAAGTGCTGCTTCCATTGTGCCTGATCAAAGCACAATTGGGGAGCAAGAGATGAACATCTATGTGATTGATGATGAAGTAAGAGTGCTTTCCCAGCCAGTTGAGGGAGTGGTGGAGAAGGTCTTCCGAACTCCAGACAAGGGGCAGATTGAAGCCCCTACAATCTTCTTGGATGGCATACCAGTGAACCCAGGAGAAGCAGACGATGAGTTTGATCAGAACACTGTAGAACAATCAACCATTCCTGATTGGCTGAGAGCAAGGATAAAGGCCAAGGTTCCCAAGGATGCCCACTCAACCGAGGAGGTTACTGCAGCATTCCTGGAGAAGGTGAATGAACCCGCTATAGCTAAACCGCCCAAACCAGCCAGGAAGTTTTCCCTGATTCAGAGAGACAGTGCCGGATTCAGGACAGTCCAGATAGCAGTGCCCAAAGAAGGGAAGACTAGGGACAATGTCACCGCAGATGACTACAAGATTACCACCATAGAGATGGGTAAGCCTACCCAGGACCAGGAAATCCAATATTTTGATGACTCCTGCAACGTTCTAAAGACGAGGCTGACTCATGAAAAAGAAAAGAGGAAGAAAGTGGAAGAAGAGAACCAGCAGTGGAAGAAGCATGTTCTCCATCTTACCAGCCCGCTCAACCATGAAGTCTCAGCTACTCCACCACAGCCTCTTCAGCAGGGATCAATGAAGGACTATGATGATATGAAGGGATCATACATTCAAGAAAAGGAGTGGATTTCAGACGCTGTGATACGTGCTGACACCCTGGTAGAAAACTTAGTATCAGCACATGAGGCAACTTCTTTGTTGATTGATCGTATCCAGGATCTAGCATCCAATTGGGAAGAAGTGGATGAAATTCAGAATGAAATACTCCCTCACCTGAAGGTTATCCGAGGCATGTCAAAGAAGAGCTTAGTGGATGCAGGCATCATACAGACAGGAGACAGGTACGACTTCGGCATGTGGTACTATGCTCTGGTCACTCGGATTGAGGTTCTGAAGAAATCCGAGACCAAGTGTTTTGAGACAGAGGCAAGGGTTAGAGAGATCCTGGGTAAGGTATTCCGTGTGGCGTTAGAGATCTGGCAAAAGGAAAGCCTAAGGGAGAAGCATTTACAAGCAGAGAACCTGAGAGCCAGGATTCAGGCAAGCTTCTTCCGAGATTCAGGGATGATTAACAAAGGTGATCTTTCGAAGATTGCAAACTTCCTCTCCATTGATGACAACTTCCTCACCCAAGCAGTGGAGTGGGAAGGCATCCTTGCCACATGCGCCGACGATGTGGATCTCATTGACTTCCAGATTGGCGGTTTGCCAAGTGTCACCATGGAGGAGGTCAAGCTCGTGGTGTCCAGATACGTTGAATCTCTGAAAGAGAAAAGTGGCCACTCACCTCAGTAAAATTAGCAGCTGCGCCACTTGTCACTCTTTCATTTGCTTGAACTAATAGTATTTCGGGAAACCCTAATTAGGTTTTAGGACTTTCAATCTTGGCCCTTGATCACTATCTGATCTCGGCCATTCATTTATTTTTGAGAAACTATATAAGGTTGCCTCCTCTCATTTGAAAAGGGTGAGGTTTTTGATGTATTGTTGCTTAAGGTCATTTCCAGATAATATATTGCATGTGCGCTGCTTTGTAATCTCTATTATTTGAATGATTTGCATGGTTTCAATTGCCTCAACACTTAGAAATAATTTAGATTTGCTTTCATTGTTGTTAATTTGAATGAAGGATTTGATAAGTATCAATTGATGGTGTATTTCCGCTCATACTTTTGGTAAATGGATGATTTCCATTCTACCGTGCAAAGTTAGTTTGAGCCCATCCCCTGTGCATCCCAACATCTCGATCATAAGCACAACCCATTGAAGATTGCACCGGCCTTGTGTAGTTGTCCCTAGTGTGGCGAAGCAAGGTTTGGTTTCTCGAAAGCACCCAGTTGATACTGTCTCCAGAATTCGTGGGATTAGATTAGCCTTCCTGAACCCTATCTTTTTTTCCTTTTCTTTTGAAAGTCTAAATCCCAGAAAATCCCCCCTAAAAAAGAAGAAGAGCCTAAAAATTGCTAAATCCATCTAAGTCCAGCAGTTCAAGAATACTTGTCAAACGTAAGTCCCCCTTGAAAATTTCAGCATACACTACCCAAGAAGCTATTCCACTAAAGTCGCTTGTTTGCACATATAGACCTTGGAATCAGTAGTGATTTTTCAGGAGAGGATAGAATACTTTCGGGTATCCTATCCTAACGTTTGGTAGATGATAAAACAGACACCAACAAGTCTATATATACCTCCATGGAATATTGTTTTGCAAAACATATATTTTGTTTGCCCCTTTCCTTGCCCTGGAAAATCCTCATGATATTTCCAAGCAGGGTCCTTTCTAATGGGGGTTCTAGAAGCTGAAGTAGACATTTTAGGATAGTTTTGTGAAACTTGAAGTTGAGGCAAAGAATAAAGTGAAGTTTGCTGCAATAAAACATTACAAATACAAAATAAAACTATACATAGTACATACATTCAAAAAAACTAAAGTAGGGTTTGTCAAACCCCACTTTAAAAAAAAAGAAATTTACAAACGCTACATAGTACAACACTACAACTACATACTACATGCTACATACAAAAGATTTTGAAAGAAAATCTAAAACTTTTCAAAATAAATGAATAGAAAATGGAATTTTTGCATACAAGAAACAAACTAATCTTCAAAACAACAATCTTACCTCTTACAACAAGCTTGAAATGAGCTGCAAAGTCTTCCTATCCAACTCTTGATGCACCAAATCCAAACACAATGCAGCTCCAATGTGACAAATTGAAGAAAACTTGAGCTTCCTCCTTGCTGATTTTTCTTCTATGCACCCTTGTTTTTCTTCCCAACTCACTTTACTCCTTTTTTTGCAAGTGAATGAAATGAAGGTCACTTTTAGGGATATGAGATAATTAACAAAAAAAAACAGAACTGAAAAAACATTGCAAACTATTTTTTTTTTGTCTTTATGTTTAGTTTGACGCCGGTCGAGTCTGGGGCTCGGGACTCGCCGAGTTTGGCGAGTTTGAGTCAAACTCGCCAACTCGGCGAGTCTGTCGAGTACGAGTCTGAGTCCGAGTCCCTAGGACTCGCCGAGCATGACTCGGACTCGGACTCGGACTCGCCAAGTTCAGGTGAGTCTGGGTGAGTCCTGTTTCTCTGCTTCCATCTCATCTGCCTATCTAGCCTTCTTAGTCACCCGTTTTGTTTGCTTTCTTGACAATGTTGACTGTTTTATTCGGGGACACATGCTTGCCGTAGAGATGTTCGTGCGCCGTGTGTTCGTCTCTCGAATATGGAGTCCAAAGGTGGCCGTTGAGGTGTGACACCCACTAATTCTAGTAGTGTAGTGCCTCTTGTGTGCAATGACGTCGGGATTCTTTCTAGGTCTTTATTTGTTGTCTTTTTCTCTTCATTTCTCCTTATATCTTCTTGGGTTCTCTGCTAGCTATCTTTTGTGCTTCGTGACTAGTGTCTACATCTTGTCCATCATTAACACGTCCGTTGTTGCATTACCACCATTGTTGTAGCTTCACATCTTTGATGCTTTAGTTCTTATCCTTGCTCTAACAAGCTTCCCACTTCTTGGTGTTGAAGGGGAGTTTCTTTTTCCTCTTTGATTGCATTTTTCGTTGGATTATCTTTGTTAGCATAATGTTTTGTGTCATTTCTTTTATCATTATCATTTTATCTATCTATCAATCTTCGCTATCCGTGGCAGTGGAAATACCAAAATGGGGGTCTGATTGTGGCAAACCTCTAAATAATAACCATTTTGTCTTCGTTCTTTTGTGTGCATGTTCATCAAAAGAGAGGCGTTGCATTGTCTGGAAGCTTCATTAGCGGGACCCTTTGTGAATTTCTTCCTTCCTTCCCTATCCTTTCGTTCGTTGTTTTTAGTTAGTTAGTTTCTTCTTGTTGTTTAATGTATTAAATATTTAAACATTGATAGCTGGTCACTTCTGCATTTGTTTTTTACAACCTTCGCACCTTGTCCGTACAAGACGCTAGTGTGTTGTGCTGTTGTCCTCAATTTGCGTGTGCATCTTGGATAGAGAGCTTGTAGAGTTCACCCAAACGATCTCTGTTATTAGCGTTTTCAGGGTCTACAGTAAAAATATTTTTATCTGTCACCAGTAACTAGTTTCGTGTTTTATTTAGTTGTAGTGAGTTAACTTAGAGGTCAGAGGACTTCGAAGGGTGCTCCGAGTGGAGAGGAAGTTAATGATTCGTTGAGAGGTTTGACCACCTTTTGCAGCGGTTCACTTTTCCTACTCTACAAATACCTCCTACAATTGCATATTAAACATCCCTGCAATGCTAGTAGTCCCTTTCTTTCTAGGGTAGAATGCTCTCTCTTTAACTCTCTATTGGTTTGGGTAGGGAATGACATACTAAGTTACATAGTCTCAATTAGCATACCGTCATTTCTCTCTTCCTCTTCTATCCACAACCTAGTCACTTGGACCTTCTTAGCTAGGGTTATTTTTTAATAGCCTTTTATCTCTTGTCCAATAATGCCCAAAAGATGAGAAAAAACCCCTGTGTAGCTGCTCCTATAGTCTTTGTTGCACAAATGACATAGCCACACTCTACTCACACTTGAATTTTTCTTGTCTTTGTTTATAGATTCGGCAAGTTGTTAGGGACTTGTTGATGTGTGTTTTATGCACATAACATTTCAGAATAAAATACCAAAGGCAATCTACCCTGTCTTGAACAAAATCACCTCAGATGCTAAGAATGAGATCAACTAAAATGATTCCAAGGTTTCTACATGTCAGGTCTTGACGAGTGGGTAACTCAATGGTCGATGTGAATTCTTGTGTTCACTTGGGGACTTACGCAAATGTTTGGATTATCTTCTTCGATCACGAAGATGCGGAATAGGTGTACTGACAACTTAAGATTTATCAATATGGCTTTGGATTTATTTCTTACTAAAAAATGGGCAAAAGGAATAGGGTTCAGGAAATCTATTATAGGCCTAGGAATGTAGGAAATGATGAACAGATCTAGTGGAATCAAACTAGGCAAGGTCTCACAAATAGGTATTGACATAAGCTTAGTGCAATCGTCTAAGGTATACTTAAGGATTTTTCAGACTATCACCATCCAAGTTGATGCTTGTCAACGGACGCATAATAGTTGAAGTTAAGCTTACTCAAATTCCTAGTTGACCATACAAGGCGCACTTACTAGCGACAAGAGGCTAGTGGTATGGACTAAGGATTCCACACAAAATATGTTCAACAAATCTTTCACTCAATCTAAAATACATGAAAAATAAATTCTAATCTAATTTGGAAGAATTGAGAACCATGAATGCAAATCACCAACAACTGAACAATGATTATGATTCAAATAGCTGTAGCATATACCAACAATTCTACAAATACTCTCTTACAAATGAGAGGCAATGAGGTATATATAGTCTCTTACAAAATGGATGGCCTAGATTGATTCAAGATCAACGACCAAGATCATGCCAACAAAACCCTAGAATTGCCCTAATTAGGGTTTACATAAAAAATGGTGTCACCAACATATGGCGCAATAAAAAGACACCTAGAAGATTCCTCCCTGCATCTCTCTCTCTCCTAGCATACTCCAAGAATCTAGCTAATACTGAATCTAACTCCATGGAAATGCTAGGCAAGGTATCCTGCTGTAAATCAATCACATCCAGTGAATCCGAGCAAGCATCCAAAGTGTTGTCCCAGTCTGGTATAAACTTCTGCGAACTATGAACTTGAATCAACAAAGAGACCAAGTCATCCATCTGACTCTTCTTCAAAGAGTCCAACTGACAAAAATACATAAACTTCATCTTGTCTCTTAATTCGGCTAAGTGTAAACCACTAGCATCACTAACATCAACACCCAATAATTCCTCAATCGAGGCAAGGATCTTCATCTGAATGTCCTGAATCAATCCCTCCATCTCCATACAACTCGATTGGGCGTTCTCATAAGTTGATCTCTTCACGGTCAATGCGCAATACCACCCATAGAAATCGTATCTGTCTCCACTGTGCATAATGTTCTCGCTGACCAAGGTGGAATGATGAATCTTCTTCAAAGCCTGGAGGCGTGGAATAGTCTTCTCTTGAATAGGCCGGAATTCTTCCCAAACTCCCTCCAAATACTAGATTCTAAACACGAGCCCGGTTGTCCTATCATATGCATGGACAAACTGAGTAAGGAAATTATCTGCCTGCTTTCTTGCACTCTCAACCCACTTTTCCACCTCCGAGAGTTTATCTCTCGCTGCCTCATAGTGTGAATGTATTCCATGGTCAACATTAATAGGGGAAATAAGGGTGGGATTTTCATGCCTTATCCCTGCAATATACTCTCTGAGTCTGATATTCTCTTCTTTGTACCTTTCCATCTTTGCAATTTCTGTCTAACCTTGCATCGATTGCCTTGAGGTTTTCACCAACCTCCTGAAACTCTTGCTCTCTGGATGTACGACCAAGGGCTACTGAAGTGATCTGGAAATCCATAGGAGTAGCAATGTCCGCTGTCATGCCTGCAATAGGAACATCAATCTGCGCAATCTGCATTCCTATCCTATCTCTAGCTATGTGCGACAAAATCTCAGCTGTCTTGGGTTCCTTCTCCTTAGCACTCCTAGCTAGGTAGTCATCAATGTCATCAATAGGCTGTGCCTCTATCATTTTCTTACTTTTCTCCATACTTCTCATCAACCAATCAGGAATAGCGGCCATCTCCATGCCATCATTGAGACACATTTCTCGATCAAGTACTCTCAATGCCGAGATAACATCATCATCATCATCTTCAGGATTATTCCTGGTCAAATCGTATATCTCATTTCCCAAACTAACTTCCGAAAGGATAGTAGGGGATCCCGACTAATCATCATTCTCATTTGGAGGTGCAGATGTCGCTGTGGCATGTAACTCCTGAATATTTTCTGGTAGTATCACTGTGTTGGAACACTACTGGGTTCCTTGTTTTGTTTTGTTATTTCAATCACTTTGATTGATGAGACACTGAGAGGTGGTGAAGGAGTGATAGGTGGAGGAATGATAGTCTTCTGTTTCTTCTTCTTTACCTCCTCATTCTTCTTCCCTCTGGCCCTAACTTCTCCTGGCATGCTCTTCCTTCTCTTTGGAGCTTGACTCTCTTCGTTTGCATGAATCCTAACATCACTGATAGTCCTCTGATCATCCTCAGAAGTAGACTCTTCTGGCTTCATCCTTTCATAAGTGAAGGGAAGACCCATATCAACTAACTTATTCATTTGTATATCTACCCATGCACGAGAGAAACTCAAGACCTCTCTCATCAATACATTCAGGTCATCCTTTCATAAGTGAAGGGAACACCCATATCAACTAACTTATTCATCTGTATAACTACCTATGCACGAGAGAAACTCAAGACCTCTCTCATCAATACATTCAGGTCAATCTCTTCTGATTTTGACCAATTAGGCATAAGATTGCCTTCTTCATTTCACTCTCATACTGTGGATGTGTATGATCTTTGTTATCTAACACCTGATCAGGAATGAGGAAAAGTCTGCACTTCCTCATGAAATCCACTGACATTCTGGACCACATTCATCTCTTCACTGCTTGCTCATCCATCAGGTTGGCTCAATAATCTTCTATGTCAACTTTGTGAATGGACTCTTTAAAGTTCCTTCCTACTTTTTCATCTGGATCACATCTTTCTCTTTTCTTATATGATGCGAATTGATAGAATGCAAGCTCCTCACTCGCAGTGCTGGCGGCTGAGGTAGACTGACAAACCTCTAACGTCTTCCTAACTGAAATAGGGAATGTCATGCCTTTCCTATGCTTCTCTCTCTGAATGGCATCAAACTCTAGAAGCTGTCTCACCACTTCCAACAAGATCATTCTGTTGGTCGGATACCTAGGAAGCCTGTAGGGTTCGGATTGAAACCCATGAATCTTAAGGTATGTGAAAGTGGGAAACTGAATATACCACGATCCATATTTATCTATTAGCTCTATTGCCTCCTTGGACAATCTTCTGTAGATTCCGCCTTGCAACATCCGCGTGATATACATAGTGAATGCATCATTCACTCTCTTCTAGTCTTCAATTTTATACATGCTCAACTGGGGGTAGCATTCATTACTCCTGAATTGTCCTTGTCCACTCTCGACTTCACCTTTGCATATCAATCCTCTGTATGAAATGAACCGTGCAAGCAAGTATACTAGGTAAGAAGTCATGGCGAATGACTTGGACCGCTCTACATTCCTCAGTTGAAAGTCTAGATTGTCACTTATAATCTTAGACCAATTTACCAATGTTCCTCTAAGACAATCCTGGATGAAGTAGAATATCCATCCATTGAAAATTGCACCCTGCGACATCCCCATCACTTTGTTGAGCAGGAATATTAAGTCGCTATACTCCTCTTTGAAGTCTGTGCACATGAGTGTCTTGGGAGCCTTGGAATGATGAAGCCTAGGCTCTATCATCCACTCTTTGTTTATCATATTCTTACAAGCACCCATCTTCTTCTTGTATCTTTCTGTATATTCATCCTTGTTCGCATCCTTCATGTCTGTTCCGTGTGGAATCCCGAACACCTTAGCAATAGCATCCTCAACAAGGTAGGCAATAACAACGCTCTTAGGAGTTTTGATCATTCGCGTGAGAGGATTATAACATCGTGCACAGTCCAGGATGAGCTCACTGCATTGTATGGATTGTGGAAATCCAGTGGCATGGAAAATACCACTCTTCATAATGTTCGCATATGCTGGGGAAGGAACTTGATTTCCGACTCCAAACATCCGCTGTCGCATCTGGTTTAGGTCTAAGAAATGCATGTTTGTATCGGTGATCTCCCTCCATCTGGATGAAATCTTGAGCTCCGGATAAAATCCAGTCTCTAGCATCTTCAGTAGTTCTTTCCTTTCCTTAAATCCGGACTTCGACATTGCACCTGTACGAAGCTTGAAGTTAGACTTAGGAAAATAAATAATTTTCTTGATAAAATTCCTGTCTTTCTAAAGATTTTAGCTAATTAGAGCATGAAGTTAGGAAAATAGTCCACACTCTTGGTAGATCTTGACAATTAGATTCAAAATGTGACAACGTTAAGGCATGGAAACCTTCTATGAAATTCATTAATACCTCCTTATACTTAGAAATTATGCAAACTAAAGTGCAAAGGAGTATACCAGATCAATGATGACTAATGAAAGGTGTGAAAGGTTGTGTTTTCACACAAAGTATGTCTGAGGACACCTTCCGCAGTCAACAATGGAGGTCACAAACCTGCAACTAATAAATTAACTTCTCAAAACATGTTGCAATCCTTCAAAAATATACACAAACTTGATAAAAATCAGTCTTAATGATGAAAATAATCAATCTTGGAAACATAAGTATGGCTGGTAAAAGATTAAATTTTGAGGACAAGCAGCCAATAACACAGTTGCAGACTGTGAGACAGCCTTCTAATGGTCTGAAAATG
Source organism: Cryptomeria japonica (assembly GCF_030272615.1). Lineage (NCBI taxonomy): Eukaryota > Viridiplantae > Streptophyta > Pinopsida > Cupressales > Cupressaceae > Cryptomeria > Cryptomeria japonica. Next base: position 93,264,968 of record NC_081414.1, on the reverse strand, counting down.
ATCCCGGAATGCCCCCAAAATGTCTCCAAATGCAAATCGCTAAAGTTGCAGCTGGCTGGGCAATAAAAGTTAGAGTCTGAAAAATGAATGTGCAGCCAACAATGGAGGTCAAAACCTGAAGCAAACTCAGATCTGAGGCAAATGACAGCAAGTAGGGAGGCAAAGGTGTTATCAAACATGCATGGAATCCACCAAAGTATGCTCCAAACAAAAATCGAACTTTCCCAGCCATGGCGCCATTTCTAAATCTGAAAAAATGTCTTCAATGCATACTTCAATCTGCCAACAATGGTCTGAAAATGGTCTGAGAACAGCAAGCAATAATGGTAGACAAACTCGCCAAAGCCTCAAACACCAAAAATCGCCAATTTCCACCAAAAATCGCCAAACTCGGAAAATCGCCAAACTTGGGAAAAATCGAAAATCTGGAAATGATCTTCGATGGCGGCAATGCAAAGGATAGCCAAGCTGAAAAAAAAAAGAAAATGGAGAAAAGAATCCTCAATCCAACACTTCACTTCAACACTATGCCAAAAATCGCCTTTCATGGAGACACCTGGCAGATTTAATAATAAAATATTGCTAGAGACTCCTCTCTTATACTTGCTTTTGCCTTTCACTTTCACCACACAAGCAATGTGGGATAAAACACTTGCTTATGTACTTGTTTGGTAAAACCAACTTGCTTCTAAAAGGGTAAAAACATTAAATGCTTATTGCAAGTTATTTAATTTTTGTTTTTAAAATTTTAAATAATCGTTAATCATCATTTAAAAACAATTAAATGAGGCTCACTTATTAAATATTTCAATTTTAAGTCAAAATTGAACCTCAAGGGGAAAATCGATTTGGATAGGGATTAAAAAATCCCATTAAAATCACTTAAAACATCACAATATTCCCCACAAAGGAAAATCGATGGGAGTATGGATAAAAATCCATGCAAAAACTCATCAAAATGCATATAAAACAAGCCAGGGGAAAATCGACAGGGGCATGGACAAGGAATCCACACTCCAAATTCTCTTCATTTGCAAAAAACACTCCTCGGTGGAATTTCGACCTCAGTCTGGATGAAAATCCGGACTTAAAACTCATCAAAATGCTCTCAATGGAAAATCGACTTGGGTATGGACCAGAGAAACAAAAATCGCCATGAATCGCCTAAACTCGGCGAGTCTGAGTCTGAGTCATGCTCGCCTAGTCTCTGGGACTCGGACTCGGACTTGTCCGAGTCTGGCGAGCAAAATCGCCAGACTCGCCAAGTTGGCGAGTTTGGCTTGGCGAGTCCTGAGCCCCAAACTCGGCTACTAGTTGGGTTAGTGTTGTGACGTTTTCACACATCGCCCCATTGCAAATGGGGACCCTTGCTTTTTTGCTTTTTAGGGTTTGTTCTTTAGGTTTTTTAGGGTTTTTTTAGTTAGCCTTTGCATTTTGAGTGTCGCCCAGGTGATCAATAGGATAGCGAGTCCGGCTTGAGTGATGTCCTGATCCTGAAATTTGGCTAAGTCTGGAATGTCCTGATCCTGAAATTTGACTAAGTCTGAAAACTGAAAAAACCTCCAAAAACTAGATTTTGCAATATAACTCCTGGAGGTCTGAAACCACTCTCAAACATCCTGAAAGTATATATGGAATATAACTTAAAGTTCTTCTTTCTTATACTTAAATGTTATATTCCATAAAAATTATCCTGATAGAGAGTTCGAAAAGTCAAATTTCGCTCCTGTCCTTTACTGAGGATCCAGAGCGAATTTCGCTCCTGTCCCTCCCAGGAGGACCAAGGCGAATCGCTCCTGTCCCTCGCCAAGGGTCCAGAGCGAAAATGCTTAGTTGAGCCATTCCTGACCTTGTTTGGACGAATTGAGACATCAAAAGCATGGTGAAGGGTGAAATGAGCATGATAGAGCATCCAGACTTGATAAAAAAAAATGAAATGATGAGGTTTTTGCCTAGAAGGTCAAATTCGCTCCTGTCCCTCACTAAAGGACCAGAGCGATTTTCTTTAGATACACAATTTTAGACCTTTTTTGGACATTAACTTTTATTCATAGCATTAAGTAAGATGATATCTTCCTTAGCCAAGACATTTTTTGATGAAAATTGTAACGATTTGGCCTAGAGAGCAAATTTCGCTCCTGTCCCTCAGTGAAGGACCGGAGCTTAAAGTCTGACATTGCTTTGTCCTCGCAGGATTTTAATGACTTAACGATTTGAAGAGGTCCAAGGAGATGCATTTTATCAAATGAATATAACTTGAAGTACCGTCGTGAAGGAGAATGACCCAAGATGTAAAAATCGCCCCTGTCCCTCAGCCAGGGACCAGGGCGAAGTTCTTTGTAGCTCCCGTCCCTCTCCCAGGGACCAGAGTGAAATCCTTCATAGGGCATGTTCTGGACGAAGATCAAGCAAGTTTTTGGTTTGAAGGCAAGAAAAGATGTGACTTGAGCCCGTTGAAGATAAATTGAAGATTATGAAACGTCAACAAGGGACCTAAATGCCCAAGTTCGCTCCTGTCCCTCAGGCAGGGACCAGGGCGATTTTTGTCTTAGACAAATTTCTTGCCAAGTTACAATGAATTCCAAGGCATGGATGAATGAAAGGGGACATTACGAGACCGTTGAAGATAAATTTGGAAGCTGGCGAAGTGTGATGGAGACTACAAGTACAAATTCGCTCCTGTCCCTCTCCAAGGGACCAGGGCGATATCTTAGTTATGTTGCCTTTTCCTCCAAATTCAAGACACTTCAAGGCGAAGTACAAGGTGGCAAAGATGTTTTAAGGTGTCTCAATCAAGCACAAAGTTACGAAGATCACCAAAGTGAAAGATTTGCATCAAGACACCTAATTCGCTCCTGTCCCTTGGGAAGGGACCAGAGCGATATTTCCATAAAGGCATAGATTTCAAAAGTTTCAAGCGTCCAAGGTGTTCAAAGGGACTTCATTCTACGCAATGAAAGTGATGGCAAATTGGTCGAAACAAGGACAAACTCAAAACCTTGAAGTTCGCTCCTGTCCCTCAGGAAGGGACCAGAGCGATATCTATTATATTTGCCAATTCATGTAAAATTCATGCCAAGTCAAGGTTTTGCAAGGTGGTAAAAGGTCTAAGGCGTCCTTCGAAGGTGATATACCAAAGGCTTCAAACGTCAAACGATCACCAATTTGTATAAAGAGCCTATATCGCTCCTGTCCTTTGGACAAGGACCAAAGCGATTTTCATCAAAACACTCATGTCCCGTCAAAACCAAGACAAGGCAAGGATAGGCAAGGTCAAGGACGTCCTTTGGAAGGCAATGAACGAAGAACGAAGATCAAAAGTTTGCAAATTTGAGCCAGGACACTAGGATCGCTCCTATCCCTCAGGAAGGGACCAGGGCGATATTTGCCAAAGCACTCATTTTCCTTCGGAGATCATGACAAAACAAACTTGCAAAGGGTTCAAAGCGTTGTTTGAAAGGTAATAAAGGAGAAGTTGATATCAAGGACGGAGAATTTCAAGTAAAAATTGATGGATCGCTCCTGTCCCTCTCCAAGGGACCAGGGCGATAATAATCATGAGATGCATTCATTCGCACAAACAAGTCAATTAAGCTCAAAGATCCTAGCAAAAATGTCTAATTCAATGTGGAAATAAATACTTTGGACGTCGAAATTGCAAGAATCAAGACCCAGTTGATGGATCGCTCCTGTCCCTCTCCAAGGGACCAGGGCGATGAGGTACGTATCTTTCCATCTTCAAAATATTTTGGCGCTCAAACACATTTTTGAATTTATTTAAATGCTAGAAAATTCGATAAGATTGAAAATTTAATTAAAAATAGCATTTAAATATTAATTAATTTTTGCCTGTAAAAAAAATCGAAGTTTATTAATTAAAAACGATGGCAAATTAATTAATTATTATAGAGCGCTTGGTATTTTATTGTTTTATGAAGGTCGGCCTTTCTTATTTATTAAAAAATCGTTTATAATTGCTTTATTTTTACAAAAGTCGGCCTAAATAATGATGAGAGGTAAGCACTTATAAAGGAGGGTGGTGAAGATCATTATTTTCACATTGTTATTTTATCATCTCAAGTGCGATTTAAGGAAGACAAAGAGGTGCGAATTATATTCAAAAGGGGTGCGAACTTGAAAATTCTATTGGTGCGAACTTGTCAAAGGCTTGAAGATCACGTTAAAAACTTGAAAGGTGGCAAAATTGCTATTTTGAAGGGAGATCACGTTGAAGACCATCTTATTTCAAATTTTGCCTAGGCGAATTCCTTTATTTTTAGAGTTAAGCTCTCAAGTAAGGTATGGCAAGATCTCTTGTTTTAATTTCGAATTTTGATCATCATTGCCTTAATTTTGAATTTTGAAAATTTGTTTTCCCTTAGCTCAGTCGTTTTTAGGAAATGATTAATAAAGGACTTATCATTAAGTTTCCTAAAATTTGCTCTCTAATTTATGTTATGTATTGCAAAATCATGTTACTAATTTTGAAATGTTGTGTAGGCATCAAATGGAGATCTCATCAAGGAAAATCAAGTCGGATCAAGGACGGTCTCCTCAAGGACGATCAAGCCAGGACAGGGGCGACCTCTTTCAATCCAGCGTTCCAAGGCGAGGTACATCATCATCCTGCACATCAAGGACACAAGGAGTTAGAACAAGGGCTCGTTGAAGAAGTAAATAGTTCCAGATGAATTAATTAAAGATAGCCTCTCAACGACATCAAATTGAATATCTAGCAAGCTACAAGTGTCAGATGAGGTGGCATCCCAGTCATCACTCCTCCAATCAGTGAGGTCCATCTCAGCATGTCCAGATTCAATGTACTTAACTCATGGAAGGTGGCACAAACTCCGATGTACCTACCCCGGCTATCCATTGGTCGATTTTTCTAGAGAGGACATGTGTCCAAGCAATACAATTTTGTCATTGGTCAAGCATTAAAGGTTATGTAATGGTTGTAACAAACCCTAATTAGGGTTTTCATTGTAAAATCTTGGCCATTGATCTTGAATTGATCTAAGCCATCAAATTGTATTGTGGGCACTATATAAGCCCAGGCATTTCATTTGTAAAGGCTAATGAGCAATAGTTAGATAATAGTTAGAGAGTTGAAAATAGTTAGAAGATAGAAATAGAATAGCAATTAGAGTAGAATAGGAGGACAAGGCAAGAAATTGTTGCCATTGATTGTAAACAAACTCCATTTTCATTGAAGTAATGGTGAAGTGTGTCGTTTCTTGCAATTTGCATGGTTTCTTGTTGAGTCTTCAATCCTAGATGGTAGATGATTAGATGAATGGAGGAAATGCGATTGATTAATGGTGGAATTCGTACATCCATACTACTAGCAGTTTGTTGATTGCAGACTTGCCTTGCGTAGTCAACTGGAATCATTCAGCCTAAGCTCAATTTCAATTTGTCGCTTCTTCATTGATATGCATCAACTTGATGGTGTCTATGCCTGTGGTGATGATTTGAACATCATAAAGCTTCCCTTAGAAGATCGCACTAGCCTTGTGTAGATGTTCCATTGATGTCAAAACAAGACCTAGTTGGAGTTTCATCAAAAATCAAATCATTGCTCCTACATTCTTAGTATTAGGATTAGATCCTCTCTTCCCCCCCTTCCTTTTTCCCTTTTTTTAATCTAAGCTAGTCAGAGCCTGTGTTCCAGCAAAGCAGATCGGAAGTTCAATCATCAAGTGTAAGTCCCCTTGTGATTCCAGCAAATCACATCATACCACTGGAGCTTATCCACACGTAGAGACCCTACTAACCAGAACATTGGAGTCATCCTAACTGATCCTTCATGCGAATCTTCAGCAGTTAGAGACTTTATTCAAGAGAGGATAAGATGCCTTTAGGTATTTTATTCTGTGTATGATGGTGTACAAAATACACGTCAATAGTTAGTAAAATGACAAAAAAAAACATTTTAAAAAGTTTTTTAAAATGAATGGTATCGTCTTTGTTCACTACAACCTCTGCCTGAGAATGAGAAAAATTAGGGTTACAACATGCTAGCCAATAGAAAAATAACACCCGACAGCTTTATTAAATAATAAGTTTTTTTGGCTGATTCGACAGCCATAGGCGCTGCCCCCAAACTGCTGTTGAAAAATATGGGGGGAAACTGCGTCGATAGAAGTAGGGAAAATTTAACCTCTAAGTCTGACACTGATTGGATCGACTAGGTAGATATAGAGGCTGAGACTATAGCCATGGCAGAGGAGGAGTGGAGGGCACGAGCATAGATAGGAGATTCAGAAGAGGCAGATAGTGACACGGATGTTCCTGATGATGGTGAGCATGGCATGGTGTCACGGGGAGCGGCTATGGCTGTCGAATCATCCAGGACCTACCTTAGACGCCTTCGCAGGGGGCTGACGTCGGAGGGTGTAGGCTCCTCTGAGCCATAGGCTTGTAGTTCTATTTACCTTTGGTATTTGTATGAAACATTTGATGATGATCATATGATGACATGGATTTTTTATTCCATGAGTTTTGTAATATTGTATACATTTGACAATATTTATATATCTATGTTTGTTATTGCCTTCAGCTACAATTTGCGTTTATGCTTATGTGATTGATGTATACTTGTGTATGTAACCAAATGAGCCGAGTTTGATGATGTTATTGTGTCTTTAAGGTGTATTCAATAAAGGGTGCCTGAAACAAGTTTTAAATCTTTAAAAATCTCTAAATTTCTTGAGTTTTTCACTTTCTTGAGTCTAGCCGAGTTTGGAGCCGAGTCTGACGTCGAGTCCTGAGTCGGCCTTGCCGAGTCCGAGCCAAGTCCGAGCCAAGTCCGAGTCCCATTTCTTTGGTATGGACTGAGAGTCTGCACAAAAATGCGCACTAGCTTGTCACAAAACAGCTTGGTGGAAAATCGACCCAGGCATGGAATCATCCTCAACTTCATCTGCACTATAGTCCGCACTCCCAGTGGAAAAACGAAGGCAGTCTAGAAAAATCTTGACACAGTCAAATTTTAATGCTTCCAGGGGAAAAATGACCTAGGCATGGATAAACAGTGGTGGAAAATCATAGCTAGTATGGATTTCAGGGGAAACCCATGTGTAGTGTGGATTTTGAGTGGGGGAAAAGGATGGGTAGTCCGGAATATGAGGGGAAATATGGATTTTGACCTTTTAACCCTTGGAATATGGATTTTCCTTGGGAATTTGACATTTTAACCACTCAAAATCACTCAGAAACTTCAAAATTAGATTGGACTTAGGCAAATTTTCCAAGGCAAATTTTCCAAAAAATTGAGCGAAACACTAGGAAATTTGTTGGGATAAAGTGTGAAATCAACTTAAATAATATCTTAGGAGCGAGAAAACAACTCTAAAAGGTCTGGGGATACCTTGGCACTTTTAAAATCACCGATGCGCATGTTTAAAAACACGTTAACTCTCAAGAAGGTCAACACTTAGACAAAATTTAGGATCATTAAAATTCCAACATTTGCAAGTTGATCCTATAACTTCAAAAAAATTCCTAAACGGCACTAGGCATGATCAAAACTCTGAGACTCAAGCACGGGAAACACAAAATTGCCCACTAAGCAACCAAAACCCTAACCTAACAAGGTAGAAAGCAGGAAAAGAGGGGGTCCCCTTTAGCAATGGGGCGATGTGTGTAAAGGTCACAACAGGGCTCTTTTTTTCGATCAAATGGGCGTTTCGCATATGTTATGAGTTTAGAAGGGCATTCAAATGGCTTATTTGAACTCACAGTCCTTGCAATGCTCTCACTACTAAAATAATCTATAATAATACTTTAATGACTAGTTTGTTGAATTTAAAATTCTTCACACTCACGACCCTCACTATTGCTTGTTTTTTTCGGTTTAAAATTCAGAACACAATTGCAATTGCATATGCAGACATAAAACAAAACAAAAAACAAACAAAAAACCACCCTCGTGTGTTTGGAACTTGAAAAAAAAGAAAGGTAAGGAATTTGTGCAAATGAACAAAAGATAATAAACTTATCTCAAATGACATACATTTGATGCTTTCTTGCCTTTTTCCTATTGCTTTTCTCTTCTATTGCCACAGTTCTCTTCTTTTTCTTCTATATCAAACTGATATTTTTTAAGTTGTTAGTGGTGCTGTTTAAAGTTTAGGGTTGGTGTTTATTAATAAAGAAATACTTTTAAGCTCCCTATGCCACAGGGAACGGCTAGCCATCCTTTGCCATTTCCTTTAGCAAATTTATCATTACACAAATCAGCTATGGGGTGGGGATGTTTTGACCTGTCCTTCCATCCACGAGATGTCTTCTATAGGGGACAGGTCAAAATATGTAGGGGATGTCTCTGGGGTAGATAGATTTTAATGCATTTGTTTTTCTAAAATGCAATTTTCTTTTAAAAGGTGTAAGGGCTAAGTACAATGCTTTTGCCACAAGGTCTAGACTACAATTTTTAAAAGTTTGACAAGTTTTTAACAGAATCTACATTCCAGATTGGAAACTGTGCAATTCAGTACAATCATTTGGGAGTACTTTAAGTCTAAATTACCCTATGAGAGTACAAAACCAATTAGATCTAGAAACAATAAAATCTGGAGTAAAATCCTTTGCAGGAATGTTTGACAATGATATTGTAAACCTACTAGTAAAATTCTAGCAGAAAATTCTACCAAAATCAAGAGATATGAAATCAAAATATTTCTAGGAAGACTTAAGGAATTTTCATGCCAAACTATAATTAATTTTTTTATAAAATCTAAACCCTAATCTTTTATTTAAACAAAAACTTTATACTTAAAGTGAAAGGGTTGAGCTCAATTGGTTAATTCATTTGGTTTTGATTGTGGAGATCCAAGGTCAAATCATTAAAGTGGTTTCTAATGTTGAAATCTAATGTTGATATCTAATTGTCTTATCAACTTCCAAATTTCATTCCAAGTTGTGATCTAAACTTGATATCTAAGTGACTCATAGGTGTCTCATTTGGAATCTAATGTTGATATATTAAGTGTTTCATAGGCTTCTCATCTGGATTTCAAAGTTGGTAAATTTATAATGTTGATATCTGTTGTGACGTTTTCACACATTGCCCCATTGCAAATGGGGACCCCTACTTTTTGCTTTTTAGGGTTTGTCTTTTTTAGGTCTTTTAGGGTTTTGTCCGTTAGCCTTTGCATTTTGAGTATCGCCAAGGGGATCACCTGGATAGCAGGTTCTGCTTGAGTTAGGTCAAGTTGGTGAGTGATGAAGTTTGAAAGTCCTGATCCTGAAATTTGGCTAAGTCTAAAAGTCCTGATCCTGAAATTTGGCTAAGTCTGATAGTCCTGATCCTGAAATTTGGCTAAGTCTGGAATGTCCTGATCCTGAAATTTGACTAAGTCCGGAAACTAAAAAGCCTCCAAAAACTAGATTTTGCAATATAACTCCTGGAGGTTTGAAACCACTCTCAAACATCCTGAAAGTATATATGGAATATAACTTAAAGTACACTTATACTTAAATGTTATATTCCATAAAATTATCCTGTTGGAGAGTTCAAAAAGTCAAATTTCGCTCCTGACCCTCTCAGGAGGTCCAATGCGAATCTCGCCCCTAACCCTTCCAGAGGGTCCAAGACGAAAATCAACCTAGGACTCATTCCTAGCCTTATTCGACCAAATTTTGATTTGCAAAGCATTTTGTTTGGACTTTGGGATTGATTGAAAACCTTGAAGAAAATGATGAATTTTGGCCAAGATTGGGAATTTCGCTCCTGACCCTCACTGGAGGTCGAGAGCGAAATTCATTGTAGACATCATATGCCAACTCACTTGAATTTGAAACCTTGTTCCTGGCCTTGAGAATGATCTTACCTTGCCCTGCGAAGTGATTTGAAACTAAAAGATTGAGCAATTTAGCCTAGATTGTAAAAATCGCTCCTGACCCTTGCTGAAGGTCTAGGGCGAAAATGTGGTTCAAGTTTATTTCTCGCTAATTTTGGCTAACTTGTTTTGTGCAGGGTTTCCCGAAGAGAAGATTGGACGTTACTGGATGCATTTGAAAGTTTGAAAGTTTGAAAATTGTTGAATTTTGGGCAACAAGGATAATTTCGCCCCTGACCCTTACTGAAGGCCCAGGGCGAAATTCTCCATGAAGGTCATTTTTAGCATTGTTGTGGTCAAGATGAGGCATTAAAGGCAAGAAGAGCGGTGGAATGAGCATGATAAAGTCCCAAACCCGTTTGAAGACCAAAGGATGAAGGAGTTTTGCCTACAGAAGGCAAATTCGCTCCTGACCCTCTCTGAGGGTCCAGGGCGAATTTCTTGTGGACACACTATTTTATCCCTTGTTGGATATAAAAACCTATTCATAGCATGAAACAAGATAACATCTTCCTTAGCCAAGGAATTTCGAGATGAAAAGTGAAACAATTTGATCATGATGGCAAAAAGCGCTCCTGACCCTCACTGAAGGTCCGGAGCTTGATTTTCAAATTTGCATTGTTCCTGCAGGATCAAAGTGATTTTATGATTGGAAGAGATCAAGGAAAGCATGTTCTATCCATTGAATATAATTTGAGTGGTCAACAAAGGAGGAAATCAACCCAAAAAACAAAAGGCGCTCCTGACCCTTACTGAAGGTCCAGAGCGATTTTCTTGAAAGACACATTATTTTATCACTTGTTGGGCTTAAAGATTTCTTCATAGCATGAAAAAGGAAAGTTCTTCCTTATCAAGGTGATTTCAAAGGGAAAGGTGAGAGAAAATAGCTTAAATTTGCAAAAGCGCTCCTAACCCTCACTGAAGGTCCGGAGCTAGATTCTAAAAGTACAATCTTCTTGCAAGGACAAAACAAGTTTTGTGATTAAAATAAATGAAAGAGGGTGTGTTCTATCCGTTGAAGATAATTGGGAGAAACAACAAGGCATGGACAAGCTTAACTTTGCAAAAGCGCTCCTGACCCTCACCGAAGGCCCAGAGCGATTTTTGCAAAAAAACTACAACTTTTCTTCAAAATTGTGCTAAGGCAAGGACGAGATAAGGCAAAAGGACCCCAAGAAACTTGATGAATATTGTATTGCCTTTGAAAATTGAGGATTTTAGTCACAAAATAAAAAATCTCTTCTGGCCTTCACCAAGGGCCTAGGGCGAAATTTGTGATATCCTTCATTTTCTTCACCAAATTTGCTAATTTTGAGCCCTTTGGAGATTTTGAATCAAATTCACATTAAATTAAGGCATTTTGAATTTAATAAATTAATTTTTAAAGCCTTGAAATTAATAAAAAATTCCCTTGGAGGCATCTAAAATTAATTTTGGAAATTAAAATAAATTAAATGTGGAGCGCACAAGGCCTTATTTTCACTTATTTTGCCAAGTCGGCCCCCCTTTTTTTTGGAAATTTATTTATTTTTAACCTCTTTTTGCCAAGTCGGCCTAGAGGGAGCAAAGGGGTGAGCGCTCTATATATTGGAGGTGTTTTTTCACAATTCAAATCATTCAATCATCCTTTCAAAGTGCGAATTTGGAGAGCTAATTGAAGGTGCGAAATCTAGTTGGAGTGGAGCGAATTTCTACTAGGTGTGGAGACTAAGGAAGGCGAAATTCATCTTGAAGGCTATTGGAGAGGCGAATTGCTTGCTAGATTGGAGGATAATTTCCAGATTTTTTGAAGGTATTTGAAGGCGAATTTCCAGATTTTTGAAGAGGCTAGTGGAGTTTATTCTTTTCCAAGCTAGAGGAGGCGCAATTTGTTCAAGAGAAGGCTTTGATCTACACTTTGCCTAGCGAAATCTATTTTTTTTACATCATTTCTTAGAGTTTAAAACTCAAGAGGAGGTATGGCGAAATCATCTTAACACCCTTGTTCAAGGTTTGATTTTTAGACATTTTTTAGAAAAGTCTAAATATTGCATGGTTAATTAGGAAATGATAACTCAAGATTTATCATGAAGTTTCCTAATTAAAATCTTAAATCTTCCTTTTAAGTTTAATTTCTAGAATTCAAGATATATTACTAATTTTGGAATGTTGTGTAGGTATCAAGATGGTGACTCCAAAGGCAAGAGCATCTACAAGTCGACAGGCTCTCATCAAGAAGATCAAGCAAGGATAAGGGCGACTTCCTCCAGTCTAGCATCGACAAGGACGACCTTCTTCGATCCAGCATCATCAGGATAAGGGCGACCTCTTCCAATCCAGTATTCCAAGGCGAGGTACATCATCATCCTGCAAATCAAGGACACAAGAAGTTAGAGCAAAGGGTTCGTTGAAGAAGCAGATAGTTCCAGAAGAATTAATTAAAGCTAACTTCTCAACATTACCAAATTGAGTATCAACCAAGTGTCAAATGAGGTGGCATCCCAGTCATTGCTCCTCCAGTCGGTGTGGTCCACCTTAACATGTCCAGATACAATGTACCTAACTTATGGGAGGTGGCACAAACTTCGGTGTACCTACCTGTTGTGACCATTTCACACATCGCCCCATTGCAAATGGGGACCCCCTCTTTTTGCTCGTTTTTCGCTCGCCTTTCGCTTCGTTTTTAGGGTTTTGTTAGTTTGTTAATTGTCTGGATTTAGGGTCAAGCCTTAGGGTTTTGTTTACCGTCTTTTCAGGGCAGAATCCAGTCAATTTTGAGAGTTTTTTGAGCTTCCTTTTGTAGGATGCAAATTTTGAATGCAATGATTTTGCCAAAATGGTCTATTTTCAATTGGAATTTTTGAATGCAGAGCTTAAATTTGTCTAAGTGTTGGTGATGAAATATGAATTTTTGTCCAATTGAGGAATTTTGACCAAATTTTGACCTTTTTGATTTTTGATCCTGGGCATGGGGAATGATTTGTTTTCGCCTTGTGAAGTGATTAAATTTGTGAAATCATGATATTTTGGCCTGTAGGAGCAAAATCGCTCCTATCCCTCAGTGAAGGACCGGAGCTCGTTTTCAAATATCTTACTGTCCCTGCAGAGTCAAGATGAATTTCAAATTGCAAGTGATGAAGAAAGGCGTGATCTTTCCGTTGAATATAAATTGAAGAATTTCACGAACACAGAAGTGCCTCCAGGAGTCAAAATCGCTCCTGTCCCTCAGTGAAGGACCGGAGCTACAAATCAGATATTGCTTTGTCCTTGCAAGATTTTGACGATTTGACGATGTGAGGAGGTCCAAGGAGATGCGTTTTATCAAATGAATATAAGTTGAAGTGCAAACATGAAGAAAAATGGTCCAGAATGCCAAAATCGCTCCTGTCCCTCTCCAAGGGACCAGGGCGGAGTACATTGTCGCTCCTGTCCCTCTCCAAGGGACCAGAGCGAAGTTCTTCATAAGGCAAAATCCAGGCAAAAATCAAGCAAGTTATAAGTTTGAAGGCAAGAAAGGAGGCAAAATAAACCCATTGAAGACAAATTGAAGATTATCAAACGTCAACAAGGGACCCAAATGCTCAAATTCGCTCCTGTCCCTCAGGAAGGGACCAGAGCGATTTTTACTTTAGATGATTTTCTTGCTCAATTTGAATGGACCCCAAGGCATGGGTGAATGGAATGGAACATTACGAATCCGTTGAAGGTAGTTTTCGAAGATGATAAAGTGAAATGAAGCCCACAAGGCCAAGATCGCTCCTGTCCCTCTCCAAGGGACCAGGGCGATATAATGATTATGTTGCCGTTCCTCCAAATTCAAGACACTTCAAGACGGAGAACAAGGTGGCAAGGACGTCTTAAGGCATCTCAATCAAGCACAAAGTTACAAAGGTCGCCAACATTGAAAGATTTGCACTATAATATCCCAGTTCGCTCCTGTCCCTCAAGAAGGGACCAGAGCGAAATTTGCATAAAGGCATAGATTTCGAAAGTTAAACAAGCATCAAGTGAACAAGAAGGATCAAGGGACTACGTTTTACCCAAGGAAGACGATTGCAAGTTGGAGAACGCAAGCATGAACCCAAAAACTTGAAGTTCGCTCCTGTCCCTCAGGAAGGGACCAGAGCGATATTGAATATATTGGCCACTTCATGCAAAAATCACGTTAAGTTAATGTTTTGCAAGGACATACAGGGTCTAAGGTGTCATTTGAAGATGATATACAAGAGTTTTGAATGTCAAAAGTCTATCAAATGAGCTAAGGGAGCTATATCGCTCCTGTCCTTTGGACAAGGACCAAAGTGATTTTTATTAAAATACCCATGTTCCTTCAAAATCATGACAAGGCAAGGATAGGCAACGTCAAAGATGCTATTTGGAAGGTGATGAACGTGGAGTTAAGGTCAAGAACGAAGTAATTTGAGCCAAGATACATGGATCGCTCCTGTCCCTCTCCAAGGGACAAGGGCGATGATCCTTCCAATGATTAAATGTCTTGTGGAATTCAAGCGAAATGAGCGTAAAATGAAAGAATAGCATTGTTTGTCCTTCACAAAGATGATTGAGGCTCGAAGTTACAAAGGTCAAGGAGAAATTATGAGGATCGCTCCTGTCCCTCTCCAAGGGACCAGGGCGATATTTGCTAAAGCACTCGTTATCCTTCCAAGATCACGTCTAAACAAAGTTGCACAAAGTTTAAAACATCATTTGGAAGGCAGTACAAAGGTGATGAACGTTAAAATGTTATTAATTCGAGTTTGAAATGGAGAAAACATGAAGATCGCTCCTGTCCCTCTCCAAGGGACCAGGGCGATAATGGTCATGAGATGCATTTATTCACACATGCAAGACACTCAAGCTCAGAGGACCCAACAAAAATACCGATTTGAACGTAAGGATGGAGACTTTGGACGTAAAAATGGCAAGAATCATGACCAAGGTGATAGATCGTTCCTGTCCCTCAGTCAGGGACCAGGGCGATGAGGTATGTATTTCCCATTTTTTCAAATTTTGGCGCTTGAAACACATTTTTGAATTTATCTAAATGCTAGGAAAATCGATATTTAATTAAAAGCATTTAAATAGCGCATGGTATGTATTAATTAATTATTTTTTCCTTGTAAAAAATCGAATTAATTAATTTAAAAACGATGGCATTTAATAATTAATAATTAATTATTAATTAATATAAAAATCGAATGGAGCGCTAGGATTGGAGAGTCGGCCTTGTTATTGATTTAAAAATTGTTTTTTTTAATTGCTTAATTTTACCCAAGTCGGCCTAAGCAAATGGATGGTATAAGCGCCTATAAAGGGAGAGGTGAAGATCATTATTTTCACATTATTATTTTACCATTTCAAGTGCGATTTGAGGAAGACAAAATAGTGGTGCGAATTACTTTCCAAAGGAGGTGCGAATTACTATCCAAAGGTGGTGCGAACTTAGTCTCACTTGAGCAAACTTTGCCAAGGATAGAGGAGATCACGTTGAAGAAATCTAACGTCGATTTCGCCTAGGCGAATTTTATTCATTTTGCATTCTAGAGTTAGCTCTCTATTGAGGTATGGCGATATTTGTTTTATTGTTTTAATTTTGATCGTTGATCGTCATAGCCTAGATTTTGAAATTTTGAATTTTGAATTCCTAGCTCAATCGTTTTTTAGGAAATGATAACTCAAAGACTTATCATGATGTTTCCTAAAAAATTCTCTCTAATCTATGTTATTCATTGTAAAATCTAGTTTCTCATTATGAAATGTTGTGTAGGTATGGCGACCCCGAAGGCGGGAGCATCCACCAGTCGTTCAGCTCTCATGAAAGAAGATCAGAAGACCGAAGAAGTGAAGACCAAGATCGTGTCGAAGTGGAGCCACATTGGAGATACAAACTTAGGCAACTTCAGCACGAAGAAGTTTCGAGAGGTCCCTTACATTGGCAAGCCATCACCTGTCGCCCGGAGAATAATCAAGAGTGACATCATTAAGGCGGCCGGCTTTCCTCCAGCTGTTCAGTGCCATGAGTTGATGATCGAGTGTGCTCGTCACTATGATCCACAGTCCAGGACGATTGTGTCCAATGAGGGAAACACTTTGGCGTACCTTTCAGAGGAAGCTTTCAGTGAAGCTTTCCATCTTCCAGAGCACAGGGACATGATATACAAAAGCATAGAAGGAGCCAGGTCAATGTACGAAGATGATCCAGATGCTTGTCTAAGCATAATTAACAAGAACTGGCTACTCAAGAGCCGTCCCCGTTTAAGCAAGATCCTGAACACACCGCACAGGATTGACTTCCAGGAGGAGTACAGAGATTTGATTACCATGCTCAACCGAGTTACAGGAGCCCCTCACGCCTTCTATTTTGAGAAGTGGATGTTCTACTTCATCCAGGTGATCGTTCAAGGGAAAGGTACGATACATTGGGCTAGGATGATTAGCCATTGCTTGGACGTACAGTTGAGGAGACTCAAGGCTACTAAGTCCTTCCACATGAGTTCATACGTCATCTATGCCTTAATCAGGAGTGTTGAGTACGCAGGACTACCTCACAGAGGAGTGATTGGAAGAGGACCCGACGAGGTCAGAGTTTGTGATTCCTATGCCTACTTGCATCATCCGCCAGGGAGTAACTACAAGTTAGTTAATGATACCTTCACGATGAACATCACAAGGACGTTGCAAGGTGGGATTCACAACAGATTATCTCAGGATGCACAGGAATTCATAAAGAGGTACGGTGCTTGGTTTATCCAGTTTCCGAAGTTCACTTATATTAGAGTGCATGGATGTCCTTTACCTCCATACATGTTGCCGAGATATCCGACAAATAGAATTGTGTTACTTGAAGTAACAAGACAGTTGGCAACATATGCGAAGGCATTCAGACACAGACATTAGAATGGAGTTCCAGTACATATCATTTTGGGTAATTCAGTTGAGGTATGTCCTAATGCTTTAGCCATGGATGACGCAGAGAAGGAGTTAGCCTTGTATTTTTTTTCATCTTTTGCTTTGAGAGAAAGCTTTGATCCACATGGACATTTAGAGGAGACAGTCGGTAGAAAGTTTAAGCATGAGCACCAAATTGAAGATTTTATGATGAATCTCTTAGATGATCTTGAAGTGAAACGAAAAATGCATTCTAGATTGCCTTTGGATTTCATCAAGAAATGCAGGATTTATAGAGTGGCCGACCAAGCTCAGGACAGTGGCAGACATATCCAGTCTTCCTATGATCGAGAAAGCAAAACAATAAGGTTAGATTGGAATGAACCCGAGGTTGTGGATTTAGATACTTTGATAACACCAGTCTTGTCTTGTACTCGCAGATGGGTTGACGTACAACATCAGAAGTTGAGAGAACAAGGTATAGCTATGTCTTTCACTTTGGAAGAGAAACCAGCCGAAGGTGGAGCTAGTGTGAGTGAAGGCAATCCTAATCCTAGAAATTCAGGAGAAGGTAACCTTCGATGTGCCAGTGAGGGCAATCTCCATCCAAGAGGTTCGAAGAGAAAAGAAAGATCAGAAAAGAAGGAATCTTCCAAGAAGAAGCAAGGTGCTAACAAAGATCGATCATCAGGTACTTCTTCTAGACCTGAGACGAGGACAATTCAAGTAGAAGAATCCATGGAGTCTATGGTACAGAATGACAGGCAGGAAGAAGGACAGGCACAGCAGGGGTCACCAGATGGATCTCTCCAGGATTATGAGTTAGATGAAGATAAAGAAGACAACGAAATGACATCTCCTCCCAGAGAAGAAGAAGTAGTACATAAAGAGATTCAAGTTCAGGAAACAAGATCGATTATCCCAGATTGGTTGAAGGAAAGATTAACTAAGGTGATCGTGGTAGAGGATGAGGACAATGCTATTGATTTAGAGAGCCTTGTTGGACGTTCACACGAAGTAGCAGAGAAGAGGAAGGCCACCAAGATGTCCAAGATGATTCGAGATGAGACTGGATCCAGAAAACTGCAGATAGCTACACCGGCAGTAGACAAATATGAAGGTGAGATCCTAGCAGAGGAATATGATATACAAACATTTGAGTTAGGACCATCCACAACAGAACAGACATTGGATGATGCTACCGACTCATTTGAAGCATTGAAAGACAAGCTTAGAGAAGAAATGGAGAAGAATAGAAAGCTTGAGAGAGAGGTTGGTGCATGGAGGACATATTTCAGTCACATCAACGAACCTTTGGGACGTCAGGATCTAGCTAGATCACCAGTGCAGGCACTTCCACTTCAATCAATCAATGAAGCAGAAAGATTCAGGAACATGGTCCAACGTACAAGTAATTGGATGGATAGATTTCATACAGTTGCCATTGAGTTTGTAACAAGGATGATGAAGATTATTCATCAAGCTATCCAGGTTCTTGAGATAATTCACAATTTGATGATAACAGTAGCTGCATTTGCCCATACCAAAGATGTTATCATCCCTGTCTTGAAAGTTATTAGACACACATCAAGGAAAATTTTAGCGCAAGAGAAGATCTTGGATGGAGGATCTCACAGTTTGTTTCAGTGGTCAACCTTACTCCATATGAAGAGTGTTTTCTTTGAGGACATCAGAACTAGATGTGGCCAAGTTGAGGAGGTGATAAATCCGATCTAGGACAGAGTATTTGAGGTACTTCGTACCATTCTTGGCAGAAGGATCGAGGTCGAGACAGATGTGGATATGCAGGAATTAGAAGATAAAATCAAGGTCATCTTTTGCAAGGACGCAAATGTTACAGATGAGCAATATGATCAGATGTTTGCCACCATGCTCCTGATTGAAAGAACAAAGGAACTTGAAGCTTCATGGGACGCAGCTCTTCTAGATGCATTCAATCAGGTCATTCACTTGGAAGAGAGTATGAAGAATCTTCTCGAGATTCCAATTGCAGAAATCGAAGGAATCGTGACAAGATTCATTGCATATGCCAAAAAAGAACATTGGAAAGGGAATAAGATTCTAGATGAAAGGTTGTTATAGATGACATGGCATCTTATTTGTCATTGGTTTATGTCTCCTAGGTTTTTGTGCCGAATTTAATATTTGGCTATGTATTTAATATTGTTCAGTAAAAAGGAGGCCATTTGTAACAAACCCTAATTAGGGTTTAGGTGTCATGATCTTGACCATTGATCTACTTTCAATCTAGACCTTTCATTGTAATTGGGGATGCTATTTGTACCCCCATTTTTCATTTCATTTGGTAATAGTTGATGTAATAGTTAGATATCAGAGAGTTTATTGTATTAGAGAGATTAGAGTTAGAAGCAATTTTATTTTTGTAGCAAGATTGAGTTTTGAAGAGAGGAATTCAAGCAATTGTTGTACATGATGACTTGGAAATCAATAAAATATTGAAGTTATGGTGTTTTGTTGCAACTTTCTTGGTTATCTTCATGGTTGTTTGATCTACTTGAATCATGCTCAATCAAAGTAGTGTGTTAATTTGAAGGACATAGTGTGAGACTCGATCTTTGGTAGGATTCGTAATCCAAACCACTAGCTTCTTGATGATTGTAGGAACGCCTTGCGTGGTCGACTGGAGAATACCTTGAATCCCTTAACCTTCAATCATTATCGCATCTTGGATATGTACCTTTGTGGTAGTGTCTTTGATCTTTGATGCATTGAATATCATTTTATTACCTTAGAAGATCGCATCAATTTCAATTGAGTTGTTATCTTATGGCAAAATTGAAGTTGGTTGAATCTTGCCAAGTCTTGTCCATACTAAGTCATTCTTAGGGTTAGATTAGATTAGACCTCTTGAAAACCCTATTCTTTTGTTATTTTTTTTTTGAAAACCTTCTTAGTTTAGTAAAATCTTTAGCTTTCGGAATGCGTAAGACCCCTTGAAGGAAACAGCAAATCACATCATACCGCTGGAAGCTTGTCCACACGTAGAGACCCTACTAACCAGAACCTTGGAGTCTTCCTAACTGATCCTTTATGCGAATCTTCAGCAGTTAAAGGCTTTTTCTCAAGAGAGGATAAGATGCCTATTGATATTTTATTCTGTGTATGATGGTGTATAAAATACACGTCAACACTACCCCGACTATTCATTGGTGGAATTTTCCAGAGAGGACATGTGTCCAAGCAATACAATTTTATCATTGGTCAAGCATTAAATGTTATGTAATGGTTGTAACAAACCCTAATTAGGGTTTTCATTATTGAATCTTGGCCATTGATCTCAAATTGATCTTAGCCATCGAATTGTATTGTGGGCACTATATAAGCCCCGACTCTTCATTTGTAAAGGCAGTTAGAAGCAGTTAATAGAAGACAGATAGAGAATAGTTAGAAGGTGATTAGCTAGTTGATAGAATAGCAATTAGAGTAGAGTAAAGAGAGAAGGCAAAGATTGTTGCCAAGATGTTGTTGTAAAAGACTTGTAAAACTTCATTGAAGAAATGGTGAAATTTATGGGTCGATTCGACAATTTGCATGGTCTCTATACTTCTCATATTTGATTTCATGTTATTAGATGAGTGGAAGAAATGTACTTGATTGATGGTGAAATTCGTATATCCATACTACTAGCAGTTTGTTGATTGCAGACTTGCCTTGTGTAGTCAACTGGAATCATTTAGTTTAAGCTTAACTTCAATTGTCACTTCTTCATTGATATGCATCAGCTTGATGGTGTCTATGCTTGCAGTGATGATTTGAACATCATAAAGCTTTCCTTTGAAGATCGCACTAACCTTGTGGAGATGGTCCTGGGATGTCAAAACAAGACTTAGTTAGAATTTCATCAAAGATCATTCATTGCTCTTACATTCTTAGTGTTAGGATTAGATCCTTTCCTCGTCCTCTGCCTTTTTTCCTTTTTTTCAAATCTAAGGCAGTAAAATCCTGTGTTCCAGCAATATTCAAAGCAAATCAGAAGTTCAATCATCAAGTGTAAGTCCCCTTGTTATTCCAGCAAATCACATTATACCACAGAGAGCTTATCCGAACATAGAGATCCTACAGCGAAGAACCTTGAAGTCACCTTGATTGATCCTTTTCGCGATATCTTCAGCATTCAGAGGCTTTACTCAAGAGAGGATAAGGTACCCTTGGGTATTTTATTCTGTGTTTGATAGTGTACAAAATACACGTCAACAATATCTAAAGTGAATTAGTTGCTGGTGTTAATGGTGGAGGGTTGCTGGGGGGAGGGATGCAGGGTGTTGCAGGTGGGTGGCAGAGATGCTCCAATTGTGGTTCTCACTGGTTTGGGCTGGCCCAAAGTCCTGATTTACCAGTTGAAAGGAAAAACAAAAAAAAAACCTTTGTGCAGGGCCTTTTTGATCAAATCTAAGAAATTCCTCAATAAGTGAATATAGCATTTTTTGAACACAATTTGTGTTATTTTTTGCTTAAAATCATGGAATCACTTCAAAGTTCTTTGGATCATATTTGCCTGTGTCAAATATAATTACTCCAACACTTTCACAAGATGACTACCAGCTGTATATTTCACGACTTATAAATGTCGAAAAAGAAAATTCCAAGCAGCAGTAATGTCTTCAGCATTCAAATTTGCTTCAACAAAAAAATAAAGGAATCAAATTCCAAAAGAATCTGATGCGGCTTCTCCTTATTTCCACTACTAAAGCACCTTTCCTTTCTCAGTGAGCATGCAGAAACAACAAAAAATGAAGCTCAAAGTAAAAAACTTAAAAATCTGCTATGATACCAATTGTAAATTTCAGTACAACTGCATCAGGATGAATTTTACTCAACATAGAGGATATAATTTATAGAAAAAAACTTAGTTTGGTGGTTCACAATAAACCTTTGTTGTGATCCTATAGTATAGGAAACATCCCTCTAAATTCTTTTCTATGTGGGTGTTGTTACAACCTCACTCAACAACCTTATTATAATAATTACTAATCATTAACTAATAGGATCAAATAAGTATTTAAACCTATTAACTAAAGGTCTCAGTGTCTTAAATTCTTAACACAATCCTAATGATCTGAGATCTTATTATGTAGGAAGGCAGACAACCATGTAAGCTAACTGGTGCCCCACTTCATTTGGTGCCAGAACAATGAACAAAGGTTATGAATTGCATTTAAGTTCCATGGATTCTCATAGATGAAAGATACTGGTAATCCGAGCCTGAAAATTAGCTACAGTGGAATGAGCTCTAGTGCAATAAATTGAGTCACAAACCATCTTACCATCAAGCTCTCAGAGAACTCTACCTTGTTTTTCGATTCCTTGTTTGCCTCTAGTAGCTTCATCACAATTTCTATGTTATCATAACCAATTATGTGAGAGTTGTGTTGCAATAAATAATGTAATGATAATATTAGGTCAGTGTTTTTTTATGCAATGTTCATCTTTAGCTAACAAGTGTTAAAACATTCAGAATTCTGTTCTTTTTCTTTAGAAATGTTTTGTAAATTTGAGTACTTTTCTACTTTTGTGTTTGAAGTTTCATTGTTTCAGACTTCAGTCTGTAAACTCTAAGGGAAGGGGCCACTTTATGGTTATCATTGTTTATTGAAGACTTATGGTTATCTTACATAAAATGCTGGTCTGGGAAGTTCTTTATTTGTGTACGTTTCTTATATCAAGAATCCATAAGTTGCTTATAATTTCCTCTCCACATATTATTCAATGATGTTATAATTTCTAAGAATATTTTGCAATATTAGAGATCGATAATAAATGCATGTTGCAAGAAAGCTTCCTTTGTTATTGACTCACTATTTTTCAGTGCAACTTGGATCACATCTTACAAGATGATACGTGGCTTGGACACCTCCAGCAATGTTTTGAGACACTATGGAATGCGTTTATGGACATTTTAAAATACTCATATGTTTCCTTGGCCGGAATTATCATGCTACTACTCTTGTCATTTATGTTTGTTCCTGTCAAACTATCTCGAAGGCGACGTGCTGTGATAGGATTTCTTCATGTTTCTACTCACATAACTGCTGCAATGATCTTAATGTTACTTTTGGAGCTGGGTATTGAAACTTGTGTTCGGCATAAGTTATTAGGAACTTCAGGTCAGTGTTTTTTTATGCAATGTTCCTCTTTAGCTAACAAGAGTTGCATTATTTAGAAAATTTGTTTTATTTTTCTTTAGCTAACAACTAATGCCTAGCATTCTGAAAGATGTATCCTTTATTATTCCTTTACCTCGTGGCATCGAATTGGTTTACTCCTATACCACAAATCTTTCAAGGATAGGTAATTGTAACTGCACGAAATGATTATGTGCTATTGTGAGGACTCATATTAAGCTCAGTTTCGTCATGGGTGTCTCTCATGTGTGAATGAGAATGTGACGAGTGATAGAGTGTATGTATGAATTCATGTTCACTTTTTGGCAACATTGTTTGTGCTCAATAGCTCATATCCCGAATTTATGTCACATGTGTACACCTTTCTCCAAAGCCTTTTTTTTGTCTCAGAAATTTAAATATTTTTCTTTTTTCAGGCAACTTAGATTGAAGAAAAATATTCATTACAATTACCATCCTTTTTACAAACAAATGCAATTGAAGAGAAACTGAAACTATAAATGAATATGGATGTAGAAAGAGAAGAAATGGATGGCTTCTGTGAATTGGATTGATTTTTTTTAAAGAAAAAGCCATCTGGCATGATGTTTCAGAATTTTTCCAAACAAACTGCCTTTTAATTTTCATGTTAGATTTTCTTACTTAAACTTGTTTTTTTCTAAAGGTATCTGGGGTATCAGTGGGCCTAAACCAGTTTTTGGGGATGCAAATGTAAAATTCCTTAACTAGGATCTCATTGCAGATAGTTATATAACCAGGTTATAACAGAAACTTATTTGTTCAACACAACCGCTGGTGGATTATTGGAATACAAATGAACATCATTATACAGTATTTTATTTGGAGTCTTCCCTAATTGTTTAATGCACAGTGTCTCAATTCTATTCTCATATTTACCGATAAACATAGCATTTGCCAACAGAGAACTGAACAATCATTATTCAAGGAAGTTGATATCAGTTTATTAAATATTCCATCAAGAAACGGGTAAGAGAATTTCTTGGTGCACATGATAGGTAAGCTGTGACTGCCGGTTATAAACTTCACGTTGATGCCCAACTTGTTGCAGAACGCTACCCAAGGGTCTTCATATACTCTTCAATGGATAGGACAGAAGGAGGCACCCACGGTTGTAGACATTTTACCCAGAGCTTGTATCACTGGAAAAATCATTGTATACAACAAGTCTGAAACACAGAATTTTCACGGTGTGCGAAATGTTGGGAAGCACTTCCAACTTCTCCACGCGATGACTACAACCTCCACACCACACCGCGGCAATATCAATCCACTTCTCTATGCGATGACTGCAGGCTCCACACCACACCTTGGCAATGTCAGTCCCCATGCTACAAACCCGATATCGGGTTACAGAAGCACGGGGAGATGGTTTGTGCTGCGTCGTGTCTCATTCATCAAACCTTCGATGGTCGTGTTCTCAGTCTTGCGTGTAAGAACACACACACACCCGCATCATACACAAGGGATCTTCCCGTAAAAGACCTTCACGCTGCTTCAGCCAATGCGATTCTACTCTAGAATCATGCGACCAATAGGCCAGTATAACAACTGACGAAAGGCAAATTAATTCTAAATGTGTATCCTCACACGTAGGTATCACAATATTTTCTTCTTCGCCATTCCCAAATCTCTTCCTCCTTAAATCAATTCTGGAGGTAGTTCCCGAACTGAATCGAACCAATTCCCATTATTTAGAACTAATGATAAACTATCGAAGAGTTTAGGCATTTATTAATTAATTTATATTGACAAATGGGTGAATAATATAAAATAATTAATATTACAAAAATCATTTATTAATTAATTAATTTATATTAGTGAATTGGAAACTAATATAAAAGAATTAATGTGACTTAGACTTTAGAATTTATTAAGGGATATTACAGACTCTCTTGCCTCTTGTTGCTTGCCCACAAGCAACTGTAAGTTAGAATGTTGGAGGATACGCTCATTTTCCCGTGTAGCATCATCTAAGGGCAAATTCTTCCATTTAATTAGATATTCTCGAATAGTCTTGTTCCGCAATTGCCTGTCCTGGGACTCTAAAATCACTTCAGGAATCATTTCCAATTTCCCTTCATCATTCATGGGGGGTAGTTCCTTTGACACGGTCATTTGCTGTCCCAAAGCCTTTTTGAGACAAGATAGATGAAACACATTGTGTATCTTGCTAACTGTTGGTAAATCAAGTTCATAAGCTACTGTGCCAACTTTCCGAACAACCGGATACGGTCCATAAAACCGAGGCTTTAATTTTTCAGCACCACTATGCTTAAGAGATGATTGCCGGTAGGGCTGTAACCTTAGAAATACCAAATGACCAACTTCAAAATGTTGCTCGACTTGCTTTTTATCAGCATAAATTTTCTGTTGATTCTGTGCACATTGCAAATTCTCCTTAAGTGTTTTCAAAATATCCTGGCAATCTTGAAGCAAATCACGGGATTTGGGAACATTACTTTGATCAAAAGAAAGATTAAGGAAGGAGAGTGCATCATATCCATATAATGCCCTGGAAGGAGTCATACCAATTGACATATGAAATGTAGTATTATAGCAATATTCACCCAAATACAACCAACGAACCCAAGCTTTCTGATGTCCTGCTACATAGTTACGAAGGTAACCTTCTATCCACTTGTTCACTATTTCCGTTTGTCCATTAGTTTGTGGATGATAACTAGTACTATGATTCAATTTGGTACCTGTCAATTTGAAAAGTTCTTCTCAAAATATACTCAAAATTTGCTATCTCGATCACTGATTATATTCATCGGTAATCCATGTAAACGGAATATGTCTCTAAAGAATAAGTCTGCGATCTAAACATCTGTAAATCCGGTAGTGATAGAAAAGAAGTGTGCAAATTTAGTTAATCTATCAACCACAACAAAAATACAATCTTTACCTTGGGACCTTGGTAAACTTGTGATGAAATCCATAGATATACTTTCGCATTTCTGTTCAGGTATTGGCAGCGGCTGTAATAAACCTGCAGGGTAAGTATGCTCTGCTTTATTTTGTTGGCAAGTGGTGCATTCCTTGACATAACGAAGGATATCATTTTTTAATCCTTTCCATGTGAACCTTTCTCTTATCTGTCGATAAGTTTTAAAGTCTCCGGGATGCCTTGCTAAAGGAATATCATGCATTGATTGGAGGATTTTCTCTTTCAGCTTTGAACCAGGAACCAAGTAAATTCTGTCCCTGTAATAGATAACATCATTTACAACCTTATATTTGTCATCTTGTACATTTCCATCTAGCAAATCACATGCAAAAGAATCCTTAGAGTATTCAACCAGCAATAGATATTTCCAATCCGCTGTTACTGCAGATAATGCATTTATTTCAGGCTTCCTAGACAAGGCATCTGCAACAACATTGTTTTTACCCTTCACATATTCAATTTCAAAATCATAAGCTTGGATCTTACTGATCCATTTCTGTTGCTTGTCATTTAAATCTTTTTGTCCTAAGAAATATCTCAAACTGTTATGGTCAGTTCTTACTACAAATTTGCCACCAACCAAATATTGTCTAAATTTTGTCATTGCATGCATGATTGCCAACATTTTCTTGTCATAAATGGAATATAATCTCTCAAGGTTACTAAGTTTCCTGCTTTCATAAGCTATAGGATGTTTATTTTGCATTAAAA
The DNA here is from genome assembly GCF_030272615.1 of Cryptomeria japonica. Classification (NCBI taxonomy): domain Eukaryota; kingdom Viridiplantae; phylum Streptophyta; class Pinopsida; order Cupressales; family Cupressaceae; genus Cryptomeria; species Cryptomeria japonica. Next base: position 93,238,410 of record NC_081414.1, on the reverse strand, counting down.
TTGCTCCTATTCCCTCACCGGAAGCATCACATTCCAAAACAAAAGGTTGATTAAAATCAGGGAGTGCAAGTACTGGGCAAGAACTCATTACCTCTTTAAGTTTCTCAAAAACTAATTGTGCTTCTTCAGTCCATCAGAATGCCCCCTTTTTGGTAAGATTTGTCAACGGTGCCCAAGTTGTGAAAAGCCTCTGACAAATCGCCTGTAATAACTGCATAAACCAAAGAATCCTCTTAACTTGGTAAGATTTCGTGGCGGTGGCCAATCCAAAATGGCTCTTATTTTTTCCTGATGAACCTGTACACCTGTAGCATTGATCATATGCCCTAAATACAAAATTTATATCATTCCAAATTCACATTTAGAAACCTTTGCATAAAGTGATTGAGATTCCATAATACCAATAATTATATCAATGTGTTTTAAGTGATCTTCCTAGGTTTTACCAGTGTTCCATGGATGTTGGGGACGGGGAGACGGGGGGACGCGGGGACGGGCTTTAGGGACGGGGGGACAAAGGGAAAAAGTTTTGGGGACGGGTTTCGGGGACGGGGGGACTTGGGCCTGGGAGGGGGAAACACGTTTCCGTGGAACGCTGGGTTTTACTGTAAATCAAAATATCATCAAAGAAAACTAGCAAAAATTTCCTCAACTGTTTGCTAAAGATATGATTCATACAAGACTGAAATGTTGCCGGGGCATTTGTTAAACCAAACAGCATAACCAAGAATTCATAATGACCATAATGACATCGAAAAGCCGTTTTATGAATATCTTGATCTCTTAACTTAATCTGATGATATCTTGACCTCCAATCGATTTTTGAAAAATAAACAACACCATGTAATTCATCTAACAACTCATCAATACGAGGAATTGGATACCTGTTTTTGATCGTCTTCTTGTTAAGAGCTCGGTAATCAATACACATACAAAGAGTTCCATCCTTCTTTTTGACCAGTACTACTGATGATGCAAAAGGGCTAGAGCTAGGCCTGATATGCCCCATATCCAACAATTCTTTAATTGCCTTTTCTATTTCATCCTTGAATGTTTTAGGATGTCTATAAGGAGTGGTGATAACTGGTTTGGCACCTTCTTCTAATTCAATGGTATGTTCAAATCCCCTATCCGGTAGGACTCCTGGAGGGATATTACTGAAAACCACATGATGTGAATCTAATACTAGTACCTTGTTAGAGATTAAACATTGTGCTGACCATGCCACATCTCCATGTTTGAAAATAGCCTCCATTCTTTTAGCACTAACGATCCTGGGACCACCGTTAGATATTCCACGAAGAACTACTTTCTTATCATCAATTTTCAAAGAAAATTAAAACTCTGAGTGTACTCATCTAAGGTTTCCATCCATTGAATACCCAAAACAACATTAGTATCAGCCAAATCAATCACATAAAAATCATCAGTAACAGTATAATTACCAAGGGTAATACTTAATCTGGGCACTTTATGAGGGATAAATTAGCTCCACCTGCTACTCTAACATCAAAGCCTTCATGTTTTTCAGTTGGCAAACCACACTTTACTACAAGAGCTGCATCTATAAAATTGAGTAGAACCACTATCAAGCATAACAACCACACGCTGCCCATTCAAAACTCCTCTAACTCTGAAAATATTATAATGTGGTGTTCCTGCCATAGATGCTATTACCCCTTAACCATGTTTTACTGTCTCTGATTCTGTGTTTTTTGATGCAAGTTCTATGTTAGGATCAACATTTTCTTCATCATCACTATCTGACATAACCTCAATGTAGTGAATTTTTCCCTTACCCATACATCTATGTCCTGGCTGCCATGATTCCCTACAGCTGAAACATAGTTTTTTCCTTCTAAGTTCTTCCCTTTCTTCTTTATCTAACTTGTTATTAGGGAATTTTTCCTTGTTAAAGGGTTGTTTGTCTTTATCTAGCTTAAGTGGTGGTCCTTTATTAAAAGTTTTCCCTTTTGAAGAAGGTTCCAATTCCCTTGCTCTTTTAATAGCTGTCTGTAAAGTAGGAGGATTTAATGATTTAACTCATCCTTTGAGTGAATCAGACAATCCATCTATGAATATAACAATTTTGTGTCTTTTTGAAATTTCAGTTACTAAAACTGCCAATTTTTCAAATTCAGAAATGTATTGCTCAACAGTTCCAGATTTCTTAAGCTGGGTTAAATCTTTTAGATGAAGTTCAGGATCTTTAGAATCAAATCTGTCAATAAGTTTCTCAGTGAATTCAACATATGTAATAATCTGATTATGACCCAAAGTTACTTGCCCATGGTGCCACCATTCGTGTGCTACACCATCAAGATGTAATGCTACATATTTGATTGCTTTATCTTCCAACATAGGATTTAATTGAAAGTAGGTGTCAAGTTTTTGCACCCAAGCCCTAGCTGGGGTTTTCCCTGACCCATCAAAGTAAGGAATAAACATCTTACCGTTTTTCCTCTGTAATTCACTGTTATTCCCTCTCTGTCCTCTTGGCCTATGTTTCATTCTGACATCCAAGTACTCTCTGAAAGTTGGCATAAAGGGTCTGGCTGTTCTTGTTCTTTCGGGCTGATTATTATTGACAGAATGCTCATCTCTACCCCCATTATTTACCCCAGCATTATGATGCTGATTAATAAATTGGGTCATTAAATTAGTCATTCTGTTGACATTGTCCAGCATATCTTGTTGACTTCTGATTAAAGCTGCTATGAGATCCCTATTGTTTTCAGGTTCTCCCATACTGTTTGTTTCAAAAATAATCTCTTCGTCAGTTGCCGTATTCAATTTCAATCTGAATAGAAGAGTTACTTTGTGCTAAAGGCAAGTTTTGATCTCTGTTTTGTCGGACCCTATTATTCTGAAGGTTATAATTTCCCTGGTGCATACTCAGCTACACATAGAACTTTCAACTCAAAAACTCCCTACAGGCTGGCAAGATTCAAAAGCTCTGATACCACTGTAAAATTCCTTAACTAGGATTTTATTGCAGATAGTTATATAACCAGGTTATAACAGAAACTTATTTGTTCAACACAACCGATGGTGGATCATTGGAATACAAATGAACATCATTATACAGTATTTTATTTGGAGTCTTCCCTAATTGTTTAATGCACAGTGTCTCAATTCTATTCTCATATTTACTGATAAACATAGCATTTGCCAACAGATAACTGAACAATCATTATTCAAGGAAGTTGATATCAGTTTATTAAATATTCCATCAAGAAATGGGTAAGAGAATTTATTGGTGCACCTGATAGGTAAGCTGTGACTGCCGGTTATAAACTTCACGTTGATGCCTAACTTGTTGCAGAACGCTACCCAAGGGTCTTCATATACTCTTCAATGGATAGGACAGAAGGAGGCACCCACGGTTGCAGACATTTTACCCAGAGCTTGTATCACTGGAAAAATCATTGTATACAACTCTGAAACACAAAATTTTCACGGTGTGCGAAATGTTGGGAAGCACTTCCAACTTCTCCACGCGATGACTACAACCTCCACACCACACCGCGGCAATATCAATCCACTTCTCTACGCGATGACTGTAGGCTCCACACCACACCGCGGCAATGCCAATCCTCACGCTAGAAACCCGATATCGGGTTACAGAGGCACGGGGAGATGGTTTGTGCTGCGCCGTGTCTCATTCATCAAACCTTTGACAGTCGTGTTCTTAGTCTTGCATGTAAGAACACACACACACACCTGCATCATACACAAGGGATCTTCCCGTAAAAGACCTTCACGCCGCTTCAGCCAATACGATTCTACTCCAGAATCATGCGACCAATAGGCCAGTATAACAATTGACGAAAGGCAAATTAATTCTAACGTGTAGCCTCACACGCAGGTATCACAATCTTCTTTCCCATTCCCAAATCTCTTCCTCCTTAAATCAATTCCGGAGGTAGTTCCCGAACTGAATCGAACCAATTCTCATTATTTAGAACTAATGATAAACTATCGAAGAGTTTAGGCATTTATTAATTAATTTATATTAACAAATGGGTGATTAATATAAAATAATTAATATTACAAAAATCATTTATTAATTAATTAATTTATATTAGTGAATTTGAAACTAATATAAAAGAATTAATGTGACTTAGACTTTAGAATTTATTAGGGGATATTACAGCAAACAAGGTCCCCATTCCATGGAGAATGGCCACATTAACATGTCTGACATTACTTCTGGTTTTGGCTGTCTTTGGACTGTTGGCTGACTTATGGTGTGGGGATTCAAACTTGGGATCTCTTGCAAATGAGAATACCACATTTGCATTACATCACAGCCTTTTGTACCATTTCCAATATATTTTTCTTTCTATATGTTTCTTTTTATTATTTTAAAATATTTTGCAACTTAAAAAAGATTATTTGTAATATTTTCTTAAATGTTTATTGTTTTAAGTCACGTTTTTTAATATTTTGATATTTTCTCTTTATTGTTAGGCTATTTATTCTTATTTTTCCTGCTGCTTTTGTAAGAAAAAATATTTTTTATATTATTTTAATTTCTTGTCCAGCCATATCCATATTAGTGGGTCTTGAAATCCATTTCCATGCAATTGAATGTTACTATTTTTGTATTCAAAATAGATTTTAACTAATTCAAATTCATTTCATATGAAGGAAGAATCAGGAAGTGTTAGATCATCAAAGCACAGAAATTACGAACTGCATATTTGTAGTGGCAAATGAAGCATTTTATAATCATATGGATATTTTGAGAACCTTGTAATCCACACTTACTGTAAGGTGTTCATCAGAATGATTGAGTTTGAGGAAGGTGCATTTTAGAGGGGGAGCAACTCTATATTCAACATTTTATTATAAAATTGGACAGCTTTCACTACTATGAGTTTATCCGAATCCATATTCTTTGAATGAATTTGGAGCCTTACTTTTTGTGGAACATTCTACTACACTATTGATTCTTTCTTCTCTTCTTTTGAATGCTTTCTTGATCATGAATCCATTGTTTATGGTATTTCGAAGTGAAAAAATAACAACTTTGTTATTGAAGTTTGTAACTAATTTTCTAGATTGGTAACAGTGATTTTTCAATAGTAACAGTGAAGCATTTTGTGCTACTACCAGTAGAATTCAGCTTAGTGCCAAAATGGGTCTAAGCTCTATATAATAAGAGAGACAAAGTTTCAAAAGCTATGCATAAGGAAAGGAAACTCCATTACAAAATTCCAGTTTGATTGTAAGGAATATGATGATTTATTGCTGCTTTGTTATTCCTGATAGAAGTTATGGAAGAATCTAGCCATGATTTTTTGTAATGAGCAATGCACATACTACATCTAGGCTTAAGATCTAGTATTTTCTGAATAAAATAGATTTATGTATAATCAGCACTTATGTTTTCGGTTACAGTTTGATTGGATTTGAAAAAGCCATATGCCTATAATTTTAATTTTACTTTCATAGACCATTGTTTGCTTACAAGTTTTAGCATAACTTGACCAATAAACTTGTGGTTTTGTAGGATATCATACTCTTTATGATTGGTATCGGACTGTTGAAAGTGAACATTTCCCTGATCCAACTGGATTAAGAACTAGGATGGAGAATTGGACTTTTGGACTTTATCCTGCTTGCATCAAGTATTTGATGTCTGCCTTTGATGTTCCTGAGGTAAGCATTGCGTTTTCCCATCATTCAAATTTCATACCGATACTGATCATAAAACACACATTTAATTGTAGCGAGGACAAGAAATTTGTTCATAAATGAATGAAGCAATTCTCTCGTTCAACCAGATGATCTTCTCCAGGCTCTAGCATTGTTTCTAATGGGAATACTTACAATTGCTTCTATAAGATTAAAACTAGTTTGAGGTACTATGGATTACAAGTAATCTTTCCATTAATGGCCATGAGATTTCAAAATATTAAATAATTTTTCCTCCACCCTAAATGTTTATGAATCATCTTAATGGCATGATATGTGTTATCTCTGGAATGTACCCAAGGCACATATCTTAGAGGCAATATGTAGGACTTGAAAACCTTTTATATTTGGAGGGCCAACTCCCTACCACCTGTTGATGTATTTTGGTGACACTATGCAACATATAATAAAATACCAAGTATTTTACCCTCTTGAACAAAGTCTTCTCGTATGCTAAATTATGTGATCAACCAAGATGACTCCAAGGTTTCTATTGTCAGGTTTTGATGTGTGGGTAACTCAAAGGTCTGATGTGATTTTGCTGGAATCACAAGGGGGACTTACGTTTGCATGAATGTTGCTGGAACATGAAGACTTACTTAACTTGGAAAACAAATAGCAAAAGGAATTAAGGGTTGAGAAACTAATCTAATCTTAAGATCAATGATAACAATGCATGATGTTTGGATGGACACATTCCTTAAACTAAGCTTTGCTTTGCCATGCTAGGAACAACTTCACAAAACTAGTGCAATCTTGTAAGGATGATAAAGGTTTTTATATCATGAACATTCATTCAAATACCCAAATATGGTGCAACTTGAACATATATCCACAATTGAACTTAGCACAATAACAAGGTTTAGGCTAACTTTGCATTGTAGCTTACAATCAGCAAGCCACAAAAAGTATGAACCAAGGAATTATCAACATCCATACATTTCTCCATCATAATCAATGAACTTCAACTAAAACTTGAGGAGTAAAAAGAAACCATGCAACATGTAAACGTTACACATAGAAATCCACCATGCTTAAATGAAGATCATGTATTAAAATCAACGAGTCTTAGCCACAATTCCTTCTTTCCTCCTTCTACTCTACTCTACTCCTATTTATCTGACTGCTAACTATTAACCTTTACAATGACAGATTTGAGCCTTTTATAGTGCTCTCAATACAATTCAATGGCTCAAATTGATTCACCATCAACGACCAAGATTTTATAATAAAACCCTAATCAGGGTTTGTTACAATAACTCCTTTTCAGCTTATGAGAAAATTACAATGAATAGGACACATGTCCTTTGAACGCTGACCAATGAGTGATGAGGCTAGGTACACAAAACAATATTTGATAAAGTGCCATGTGTCACTGGTTCCACCCTTGAATGAGTTAGGTTCAATGAACTTGGACGTCCTGATGTGGCACAACTTGAATGGTTGATGATGAATAGGATGCCACCTCAATGTACACAACATGTAGATCATCAAAAGGTGTTTGAGATTGAGACATATCTCCTGATACTCAACAATATCAAGCTAGCTCAAAGTATTGATGATAGTGGGACATTCCCAAATTGTATCATCTAAATATGGTCAAGCAAACTTTCTAACTTTTCTTAGCTCTTCTATCTCCTTAGGAATGAAAATTGTTTCCTCTTGATCTTTCTTTCTATCATCCTTCTTATACCTTGGATGTACTTGTTGTAGTTGTAGCTTTCATTTGCACTATTTTCCTTTGTCATCACCTTGAACATGCTGATCGTTGCACTTGCATTGCTGAGTTCTTTCACTCGATTCCTTACCTTACACATGTTGTTAAACCTTTATCTTGAATTCGTTCTTGTCATGATGTTGTCATTGCAAAGCTTCTCCATAATATGAAGTCTCTTTCCTCATTGAATCTTCTTCACATTGTGCTGATCCTTCCTAGCAGTCAATTCTTATGTTGAATGTGTAACTTGAACCCTTGATTTATCTCCATGTGACTTGAATCTTGATACTTCATTGTTCATCTTCTTGACTTGGCATTGTCTTTGGTTATGATGCACAACCTTATCCCTTGCCTTGTAGATCTTGATATTGCGCTCTTGCATAGTTGTAATATCTTTGTGAATCTCAGCCCATTCATTGCATTGCTGAGTCTTGTCCCTTGTATTTGATGTCTTATTGTGTTTCCTTGTCTTTATCCTGAGTGTGCTGATGTTGAATTCCTCCATTCAGTTACTTGGATAGCTTGATCTTGCAATCACCTCGTTGTTGGCTTACTGTAGCTTATTCCATGTGGTTGAGTCTTCAATCTGTTGGATTGTTTCACCTTCCTCCTTTTCTTGAAGATGTTGATCCTTCATTTCATCCTTGATACTGGACTCCCTCAATTATGTTGCTAAGTCTTCTTGATGTTGTTGATCTCCCTTAGCGTAGCTGAATGTGTTTGCTTCTCTTTCATCCCTGCGCTCCATGCACTTCATTTCTGGCCTTAAACCTGAAAGAGAACATATTTTAAATTAAACAAACACCAGAAATAAAAACAAATTTCCACCACATTTATGCTTCCTACACCCCTCTCAAATCTGGAAATCAATTTTCTGCTAATGAAACTTGTTTGTAATCAGGCCTGATTCAAAATATTGACCGAGGCCTGCTTAAATTCATATCAAATTAGGCAGAAATTCACAAAAAATAAGGCCTGAAAAATAGTAAAACAACCTCAAAACTGCATCAAGGGAGGCTCACATCAAGTCTGATCAAATTCGTCCTTTATACTGATGAAATTTACCTTATCTCTGTTCATTTAACTCAGTCTTAACCTGCTCCCTAATTTTGCCCAGGTCTGCTCCTTATAACTCGCCCAGGTCTGCTCCCTAAATGGTTTTGAAATGAATGGAATTCAATTTGATTGAATGTTTGAATGATATCCTCACTCTTGAAGTTCCCCTCAATTCCGTCAGGCCGACTTGCATTCTGATGTTTGAAATAAAATTCATTTGAATGTTTAATAGGTCGACAGCCCTAGTTTATTCATCTTACCCTTTATGCTTTATATTTGCCCTCTTTGAAGTTGGGTGTCCTATGTATTTGTTCACATGTTTCCTCATTTCTTGATTTGGAAGGTTTAATTCATTGTTGTTTAACAAGGTCGGCTCTATCTGTTTCATCATTGGATGGGTATATAAGTGAGGTTGAGTGTACCTTATTTATCACATTTCCCATTGCATTAATTACTTTGCTCTGCCCTAAATGCGAATTAGGACCTGCCTTAGGATTTCCTCCTTGACACGTTTCATGTTTTGGGTCCTAACCTTTAGGTCAGTCCTTACCTTACACACACGTTTCTTGTTTTGATCTCCCTTATTTCCATGTTGTATTTAGATCAAAGCTTAAATTAGGATCTACATGCCTTGATTTAGGTCTGCCTTCCATACATTTTATCTTAACACAAGCCTCCCACATGGTACACTCGTTAAATCCATACATTTCATGATTGATTTAGGCCAGTATATTGTGATTTAGGCCCACACATCTGATTTAGGTCAGGACCTTATCCTTACATGCTTCAATGGATTTCTTTCCTTCATTCAATTTGTTCAAATTCGCATTGCTTGTTCATCTCCAAGATGAGAAATTCGATTTCCATAGGGACAAATTAGATTTTCATCATCATTCCTTACTCCAAATCTCAGGAGAGGAGACTTAATTTCCATAGGAACTTTTCACCTGTTCATCACAAAATTCACATTAGCTTGCAAAAACTTGGACAAGTTAGCATTCCAGATGACTCCCTTGCAGTTTGATAGCTTTTTGCTTTCTTTGATAACATTGACATTTTGACCTTAACTCACCACAACCCTGACATTCTAAGCGAACTTCCTCTCATTAAAAAGGTTAAATGCTGAATAAATCATTGCTAAGCTAAGACAATCTAAGCAAAACATCTACCTAAGAAGCAAAAAAAAGTGGGGGTCTCCATTTGCAATGCGGTGATGTGTGAAAACGTCACAACACCATCCGTTATATTTATACATGACTGGAAATAATATGAAAAAGAAGATATAAAAAATATTTGCACCAGATATGCTAAGAGTATAGACAATGTAAAATGGACTTTTTATATTTGGATATAATAAACTTAGTAAACTCGAAATACACAGAAACCCAAATACACTACAAAACTCTTGTCTACAACTTGTCAAAATACATAGAAATGCTACCAAACTTGCAAGAGAAACACTCCAAATTCTATGCCAGGGTTGACTATAATAAAATAACAGGAGATACAAAGAAATACCCACAAACACATGTTTATAATGATTCCGTTAAGATCTTCCACAAATAGAGCATTCAAACCCCAAACTGCCGCTTCAAACCCTTGTGGGCAAACCAAACTCTAAAACTGCTGAAACTACAAATCCTTAAGCACAATTGTAACCTTTGGATGAGATTACACTCAGCAACCCTTGGCCTCCCGACCTTAGATCACTTGGAAACCATGAGCATCCTGCTCAAAGAGTCTCCTTTTCCACTGGTTTATCAGCCACTGAAGAAACAAGCCAAAGCTCTGTCAAAATATGTGAACAAGAATGCCCAAAATGTGCAAACCTCCAAATATATAGAGGAAACCCAAACGACCTCCTCTTGGAAAAATAAATAAAATAATAATATTTTTTTATAAATTTCCCTCCAAAAATGATCTCCAAGTTAGCCAAGCAACTTTCCAAACTCAAATTAGTAAACATTGCCCCTCTATGACAACCTGCTATATAATCTGTCATAACCTAAGTCACCAGGTTCGGCCGAATTTCATCCTTGAAGTTCAAAATTCGCCGAACTTCAAAAAAAAATAAAAATTTGTTGAAATTCGCCAAACTTAAATTTTTTTTTATTTTTTTTATTTTTTTAATTTTAAAAAAATATTTATTTGCCTTCTTCTTCTGTTAATATTTTTTAAACACATCTTCTTTTCTTTGATTAAAACCCATTAATCCGTTCTTTCTTCAGGATATTTATGTCTGTTAGAACCCTCAAATAGGATGAGAAAAAAAATGCTGAAGATGATAATTGATTACCCAATCAGTGAGTTATTCCAGTATTTGGTGATTCTGTTATTCTCATAAGATGAGATAAAGATGTTACTTACAATAAACCTTATTAGCAATTCATATGGAACCATCGCCCATATGAAAGATTGGTTGTTTTATAGAATATATCTGGCATATTTATACATATGGCGAACTTAATTCGAATTTTATACATTTCAAATTTTTCCCTCATCGAACTTCATTCGAATTTCAAAGTTGTCGAACTTCGAATTCGAATTCGAACCTGGTGACTTAGGTCATAACCATTAATGCCTCTAGAGTTGACTTCACCAATATAATAAATTTAATATTTATTTGTCCAAAGGATGTAAATTGAGCTTGGACAATATAAATATTTTCTTTCAATGTATCTTGTCATAGTTGACTCACTATTTCAGGAAAGTGGATACTTACTATTTTTAGTAAGTATTATTTTTAGAAAAGGGGACATGACAATGCATTCATAACTGAAATCACAACAGGAAAACAGGAGAATAATAATCTAAAGGTTGAATTAGTACTTAAAATCAAGATAAAGTGGCATAGAAAAGATTCAACTGCGAGGATACTTAAAGAACTATAGTCTTAAAGGTAACTGGGAACTTCTCTAGGCCTTGAGTGGTTTGAGGGATGAAGGTCATATTCCTTGAGTTTTTATGTGTGTGTTCACAAATTTGTGGGTTGTTTTATTGTGAAGATTTGAACTTGAATTACTATATATGAATAAAGAACATAAATTATAACAGTTGAAGGAAGTCAGCATTGCAGAAACATAAAATGAGAATTGTTAATTCTCTGAATTCATATTATGAATATATCGAACAATCCCCTTGTTTAACCAAGTAAACTTATCTTTATTCCACTATTGTTTCTGGTAGGAAATATGTTATAAGTGCTTTATTAAGACTAGAATTTGCTAAGAGCATAGGGGATTGCAAGTAATATTGCATTTATGTTCTTTCATTTTTTTAAAATATTAAATAATTTTTCCTCTCAACCTAAATGTGTTCAAATCCTTTTAATGGCATGATGTATGTTACTCATGGATAGTACCAAGGCACAAGACCTAGGTGCAGTATGCAGGACTAGAGGCACCTTTGCTATTTGGAGGCAACCCCCAGTTATTCCTTACATTTATTCAGAACTTTGATGAAATAAATTGAACCCCTTTGTAGCCTCAAAACTGAACAGGTAAGGAATTATGCAGGACTAGAAGTACCTTTGCTAATTGGAGGGTCAATTCCCTGATATCCCATACATTTATACAGAACTTTGAAGAAATGAAGTCACCTCCTTAACAGTGGGGTTTTCATATTTGGATGCATTTATAGCTAATTATAATAGGAATTTAAAAGAATTTTAATCAAAGGAATTAGTATTTAAAATCAAGACAGCATTAAAATATAAATCAAGTACTAGAATGGTTAAAAAACTGGAATTATTTGTTTCTTAAGAGTAATTTGGAGCGTCTGTCGACTTTTCCAATTTTGGTGAGCTGTTAAGCCTGTGTAGTGCAGGAATGTTGTGTGCTTCAATGGCTGCATGTGGCATGCATGAGATTGTGTGTAAAGGGGTTTGCATACAAGATGAGTTATGCATTGAAGTCCGTGTGCAGTTCAGAAGGCTGTGACTGTGTGAGGCAGCATGGCTGTGTGACAGAGAGACTTTTGCCAAGGTCAAGGGATATTGTGCAAGGAAAAGAAGTTGCACCATCCAAGTATGACTCTGCTGGTCCACCAAAAATGGTCCTAACAAAACTAAGATAACATGCACACAAGTTAAGCCTGCATGCAAAACTAAGGAGATGTGTGCACGAGTTAAGCTTGTCTGCCACTTTAGAAAAGCATAAAATATTGCACTACACTAGAAAAGCAAGATTGCTATGCACTTAGGATGCTCCTGCATCACCTCCCCGACTAGACTTTTCAGAATTGGTAACTGTGTCATAGTTACATCCCAGCTACAAAACAATGTTTCCAAGCTAGAAAACAGCCCCATTCCATTTCCAAAAACATTGAACTTTGAATCTTGAATTTTAATGATGCATTTTGTAGATGTTTATAAAGTTAAACTTGTGTGCCATAGAAGAAAAACATAAAATATTGCACTACACTAGAAAAGCAAGATTGCTTTGCACGTAGGATGCGCTCCTCCACTTTTTCAGAATCGGTAATTGCCCCACAGTTACATCCCAGCTACAAAACAATGTTTTCCAAGCTAGAAAACAGTCCAACATTCCAACTCCAAAAACATCGAATCTTGAATTTGATGATGCATTATTTAAACTTAAAAGCATAGTTACCAGGAGACCTGTCTCCTACCCCTGGAGACGTGTCTCAGAGATGGAGACACGTCTCCGGTACCGGAGACATCTCCAGAAACTTCTCAACGCATAGGGTGCTTTTGGCTGCCATTTCTTGCCATCTCCGAAGTCTCCCGACCAAAAAATGATGTCTCTAACCAAAAAACATATGGCAAAACACATTAAAAGGCAAAAAAGGAGGCTGAATAAATAAAATAAGTCTGCAACGAAGTAAACTTGAAGGGAAATAATTAATAAGGAAACCATGTCGCAGGAAGACAAAAATCAATGCAAAGCTATAGTGATCAGATCTACTGACAGTATAGACTTTTTGAGAGGGCCATAACAGTTGTATGACTGATTTCTTGTCATTGTAATGGTTAAAGAGAAATTTCCTTTTCTATTTAGCCAACAATATTGAGTGTGCTCAACACCTACATTACCTTACTTTCACTAAACCATTTAGACTGGCTATGGTACTAGCAATATAAGCAATTTTTATTTCAATTTTTTGTTCAGTTTTAAAGTTAATGCCAAACTCTACCATTGTTCTTGTTTTCAAAGTTCTGTGTCATGATATTTTCTGGAAATTATCACTTTATATTAAAAAAATTGGCGTCTCCAAGTACCTCCGCCTCCTATTTTTGAAAATTAGTCGTACAAGTACCAGTACCAATCTATGGAGTCTCCAAGTACCCCTGACTCGTGGTAACCTTGCTTAAAAGTATTACATACATGTCAATGACAAACTATCTAACATTTATGTATGCATGCATGCATATATGTATCTATGTATGCATGCATGCATGTTAGATAGTTTGTCATTGATGTCAATGAGAAACAATTAAATCATGTCATGTTGATTTGTAAAACGAACAACTACTTACAGTTTTACCTGATGTATCTTTAATCATTCTGTGAAATGGATTGAAAACACACAGTGATTAAATAGATTGACCATCTTGGAGTCACTGTTGTTGTCTTCTGCATTGATAAATCATTCTATCAAACATAGATGAAAATGTTCTCAGAAGTTCAAATTAAATACAAAGAATATCCCAATATTGTTAAAATTGGTCTTGACACATATCGTAGTTCTTCAGATTCGTATAAGGTTTCGGTTTGGTTTTTCGAACTTCTGCTATCATCTGAAGGTTAAAGTACAATATTGAACGTCATTTTAGAGCAGCCAAGATTAATGTGGAGTATCGAAGATTAATGTTTGGGCAGAATATTTCAAACAAAATGCACAATGGTAATCTTTATCTTATATAGAAAGCAATCATAATTATTGCCATCTGTATTGGTTATGAGAAGCTAGTTTTGGTTTTGTATTGGTTTTTGGAATAGTATATGCGGTGGCAATTTCTGAAGTTTAAACATTGCTAAGTCAGTTCATTAGTTATAACTGCATAAGCAGTTGAAACTGTTTTCAACTGTACACTAGAGATTCTATTTAACAAGTATAAAGAGCATTTGACAAGAGAGAGAGAGGTGATGCTGAAACACGTGAAAAGCCCAAAGTGTTAAGCATTGTTTTTAAACAATGTTTGCTGCATTATATCGTTGTTGAAGATAAGAAGAGTGAAGAGTACTCATAGTTTTATTATGATACTGGAAGTAACAGCAAGAGACCACAGTTTATTTTGGCTCACTAAAGATTGCTGACAAACAGCTCTAGTTTGTGAGGGCTGATTTGCAGATCAATATAATTGGATCAAAACAAAGATATCTGAAGAGTTGCAGTGTTGAGTTTGTAATATTTTGCCTCTATACTTTCAAATTGTGTAAAGCTTATTATTGCAGATTGGATTTGTATCTTACCTACAACATTCTTTAGGTTGGTGCCTAAAAACACCGAGTTGTTGCTCAGTTTGAGCAGTTTGTAATTGCGAGAGTTGGTGCTTTCAATCAAGGGTTTTTGGTGTGGGTTGTGTTGATGTGTTTTTTATGCACATGCGAACACAAAATAAAATACCAAAAAGTATCTTATCCTCTATTGAACAAAATCTCTCAAATGCTGAAGATTAGCTTAAGGATCACTTGAGAAGACTCCAAGGTTCATGAATGTAGAGTCACTACGTGTGGATAAGCTCATTGGTTTGATGTGATTATGTTGGAATCACAAGGGGACTTACATTCGAATGCCTGAATGCTTGATTTGTTGGAACTTAGATCACCTGACGTTGCCATCTTGTGATGCTTCTTATCCTAGACTAACTTGAATTGGAAAAAAAAGGGCAAAAGATGAAGGGTTGAGAAAGCCTATTCTAAGACCTAGAATGTAAGAAGATAGTT
The DNA here is from genome assembly GCF_030272615.1 of Cryptomeria japonica. Taxonomy (NCBI): domain Eukaryota; kingdom Viridiplantae; phylum Streptophyta; class Pinopsida; order Cupressales; family Cupressaceae; genus Cryptomeria; species Cryptomeria japonica. Next base: position 93,223,026 of record NC_081414.1, on the reverse strand, counting down.
GAATGATCAGATGGAATCCTACTGGGCAAGGTCTCACCATCAACTTGAACAATTTGACACAAGCTCAGTGCAATCTTCTAAGGACATTTCAAAGATGTTCAAATCATTACCATCGAACATTGCTCACCATTCAAGTTAATGCATAAGCAATGAGTGTAGAACAATTCAAAGTTAAGCTCATATCATTCCAATTGACCACACAAGATGCACTTACAATCAGCAAGAGGCTAGTGGTATGGACAAAACGGATTCCACACAGATACATTCAACAAATTCCTCCATTCAATCTAATTTATTTATCATCTATCATGAAGATCCAACAAGAAACCATGCACATTGGAAAGAAACAACACACTTCACTATAACTCTAAGTTACCGGTTCTTGTGGTTTAGGCCTGGGTCCGGGTCCTGGTTTGTGCCCGGTCTTGGTTCGGCCTGGGTTCGACCTGGGTTCCACCCGGGTCCTTCCCAGGTGGCACCACCTGGGAAGGACCCGGATGGAACCCAGGTCGAACCCAGGAGGACCTGGGTGAACCCAGGCCTGTGGGTTCCAAAAAACGAGGCCCACGGGTCAAAAAACAATAAAAACCAATAAAAAAGTTCTTTAAAAAATAGTTAATTAATAATTAAACCCTAATTCTCCCCTTTAGGATTTGGTCTACATACACTCCAACCTTCATTTGTTGTCACATAAGGACCTTGAATATAATGTGGGTGCAACAAGGAATTGGGATCTAGCCCCTGAGTGTGCTGATTTAGATGCTACAGTTGCACAACTTGCCCAAGTCTCTATAGACGAGGCAACTATGGAACTTGAGAGAGACTTGGCTAGTGGGTGTGACATTCCATTCGATAGTGGTTCAATTGATGCTGGATTTGAACCACTTGATGACCTTGGGCTTGGGTTGGATGGTTCAGATGAAGATGAATATGGAATTTAAATCCCATAGATGGCTTGTAATTTGAATTTTTATTGTGTCATGACATATTCACATTTTGAAACTTGAATCAGTTGAAACTTGAAACTTGAATATTATCTTTTTTGCAAATTATGAATACGATGTTAGACTTTAGTTATTAGTTTACTGATAACATTTGCGATATATGGATATTTATTGGCATTGGCAATTATGGATTTATGATTTATGTATGGAAAGTCACATTGTATATTTAATTTTTGTATGGATTGTATATATTGAAGATATATATAATATATGTGTATATATATAAATTTATAATTAATATATGTATCTATGTACAGACGAACCCGTACCCGTACCCAAGAAATTTTTTTTTCTGCCGAACCCGCGAATCCGAACCCGAATCCGAACTCAAATCCGAACCCGAACCAGTAACTTAGCTATAACTTAAATGAAAATGGAGTTCATTTACAACTTAGGCAACAATTTCTGCCTTCTCCTCCTACTCTACTCTAATTGCTATTCTATTCTTCAAAACTATCTATTCTTCTATTACTATTAACTATTAACTATTAACTAACTATTAACCTTTACAAATGAAGAGCTTGAGCTTTATATAGAGAGCTCATTTACAATGAACGACTAGGATTGAATCTCCATCAATGGCCAAGATTTTACAATGAAACCCTAATTAGGGTTTGTTATAACATACTCTCCTTAGCCAATGAGAAAATTACATTCAATGAGCGTGGACCAATAGATATCAAGGGTAGGTACGTCGGAGTTTGTGCATCCATGGGTGAGCTTGATTCATCTAACTTAGACGCGCTGATGTGGACCTCTCTGATTGGTGGAGTAGCAACTGGGATGCCACCTCAATCTTGTACTTTGTAGACTTGATTTGATTCATCATCATGAAGGGATGTTGAGAGATATCTCTTGATACTCAACATTATCTAGTTTGCTTAAAGTGATGATGATGATGAGAAGCAAACTTTGATTAAATCTTTTGAAACTATCCGCTTCTTCAATCGTGGTTGATGTAGGTCTTGTGATGACTTTTTCCTACTCATGATGTACTTTGAGTGGATGATGCACTTGGTTGAATGTAGCTCTTCAATGCACTGACTTCAATTCTTGGATTCCTGAAGGGAATTCAAGATTGTAAAACATTCTCTCACCATGTAGGTTATCCTTCATGCTCTAGTGTTTGCTGATGAAGCTTCTTGAAGAGGTCTTCCTTGTATCTTGATCTTGGTGTTGAAATTTTCTCCTTGAGATACCTGCTCCAATCTTCCTCCAACCTGGTCCTTTTGATCTCTTTCCTTACCTCATGCAAAACAAACAAATGGGCATCAAACATACATGATATATAACCTTTACATACTCCCATCTTGACTTGATCTTTTATTCTATTTGCTGCAGATCTGATATGTGTTTCTAAAGAGTAGATTGCTTCTTGGTTTGAGCAAATTTGCTGTCCTTTTGATGAATTCACTCCTTTCTTTGTGAATTTGCTGTTGTTCTGATAGAATTCGCCCCATTAATGTGATTGATTCTGCTCCTTTGCTGATTATGATCACAGTTCCTACTCTTAAAGTTCGCTGCCCTGCTCTTGAATTCGCTTTTGGAGAAGTGAATTGCCTTAAAATGGTGATCAAATGATCATTTTGAATCCCTTATATAGGCATCTAGGTAAGAGTCATGTCTCTTTGGGTACAGGCCGACTTAGTTTTGAAATAACAAATTACCCTTCTCATGCTGGCTGACTTTGCCTCTTGCCTTTAAATTCGAATTTTGAATCGATCTTGTCACCAAATGCTTTGAGTTTGAGGGATTTGCTCAAGATAGAGAGTAAGGTGCATAGTTTCACCAAATTCGCTTGGGACCTTGGACAAGGTACATGATTTTACAAGCTTCACTCCTGACCTTAGGTAGGGTGCATGATCTTGACAGATTTTCGCTCCAATCAATGAGTGAGGTATATGTCCTCAAGGTAAGATTCACTCCAAACATGATGCAAGGGACGGCCCCAAGATAAATTCGCTCCAATCTTGAAGCAAGGTACATATCTCTTGATAAAAAATTTCGCCCGAAGCTTTGAGCAAGGTACATGGTTAAGTGGAAAAGTTCGCTCTAGACCCTTGACAAGGTACATGACTTGGAGATGAAGTTCGCTCTAGGACCTTAGCAAGGACATTCGCTCTAGGACCTTAGCAAGGACATTCGCTCTAGGACCTCAGCAAGGACAGGGTCAAGGTGAAAAAATTCGCTCTATGTCCTTTGGAAGGATAGGCTCAAGGTGAAAAAGTTCTCTCTATTTCCTTTGGAAGGACAGGGTCAAGGTGAAAGAGTTCGCTCTATGTCCTTTGGAAGGACAAGGTCAAGGTGAAAGAGTTCGCTCTATGTCATTTGGAAGGACAAGGCCTAAAATTCGTGTAATGTCCCCATTTTTAGCAGACATGGTTTTTTGGGTGATTAGCCTATCATTATGACCCTCGTAGGCTAATGAGTATGGATAGAGCGTCTTCCGAGGCTTGTATCATCTCCAGAGTTCAGTGTGTTTCGGTCTGGCTTTCATTTGGTATCATTTGGACTTCATTTGCTATACTTACTATTTATAGTAAGTTGGAGATGTTAGAGATGGCCCCTTCTATTTTTAGTAAAGGGGTATGATCATATGCAGCATCATCTTGTTAGCTCCCAGTTCAGACGACGTTCAAAAATGTTGAGTATTAATGGAGATATTAATGTTTATTTAGTTTAAATAAACATTAATGTCTTGAGCTTATATTATTAAGTTATAATATAATTTTATATTATAACTTAAGTAAGGGTCCAAGTATCATTAAAGGGGACCATTTAATTAATTAATTGTGGCTATTTTACGAAGGTGAAATATTAAATGACAAAGTGAAAATATTGTATCATTAAATGTCATTTAATATCATTAATTGATTTAATGCCTTATTGGAGAAAATCGAACCTTCATGGGAAATATATATAAGGCTTTTGAAAAGAGGAAAAAAAAAAAAGAGAAAGATATTTGATCATTGTGATTTTGAACTCTCAGAAGGGTTTACAGCTTTGCCATTGGAGAACGTAGTTCTTCTATGTGATCATCATTTGAGCCAATGAAATACCTGGTGAATTTGATAATTGTGAGAGAATCTCATACAGAGGTTCTGATTGTGCTGCAACAGTATTTATTTCAGTATTCATCGAATTCACAAAATAAGGGAGAGATAAGGTGCAGCTGTGAATGGTTATTTGCTACAGTGCGCATGAACAGTACCCATGAATAGTACCCGTGAACAGTGACGCGCTACAGTACCCTGTGAATAGTGACGCGCTACAGTGCTGCCGTGAATAGTAAAATGCTTCAATTCCGGTTGAAGGCAAAGAAGAATCAAATAAAAATCAGGTTCCATGTTGTTGCTGCCATTATTTTTATTATTAAAAAAATAATGTATTTTCCCATCCTCTTGAGAAACAAAGATACATTACAGCAGTAGTTCAGTTGTTTCAAAATTTTCAGAATATTGTAATTAGATTCAGTTTTAGATTATTTGTTTTCAATAAACCCTCAAAATACAAAAAAACAATATATCTATTCAAAACACCCAAAACTAATTCAGACAGGGCATTCAGTAGTAGAGCAGTATAGAAGCAAAGAACTAGTAGGGTTCTTACAATTCGATCCAGGGCCTCTCCAAGGACATGGCTTGAAATTCACCTTAGGACTTTCGGGAGGTACACGACCTTGTGAAGGAATTCGCTCTTGACCCTTTGCAAGGTATGGGAGCTAAATGCAAAAATTCGCTCCGGAAGGTACGCGACTCCAAAATTCTCTTTCACTTGGTTGGTTTTGACCTTAAGTTTCCCAATCTTTCCACATGAAAGCATCATCAATTCGACCCTTAAGAACACCTATAGAGGAAATTCGCTCTGTGACCTTTGGAAGGTACATCACAGGACATCAAAATTTCACTCTGGGACCTCAGCAAGGACAAGACATCAAAATTTCGCTCTAGGACTTTAGCAAGGTACATGCCTTGATAAAAATTTCGCTCTAGGACCTTTGCAAGGTACGAGATTCTATGTCCTTAGCAAGGTACGGGGTCAAGGTACTTGGGCAAATTTTGCTCCAGCGAGGGAGCAAGGTACGCATCCTTAGAAAAGACTCTTGACCTAGTCCTTTCACCTAACTTTACTCAACCTGACATGATGACCCTCTAGATACTTGAGAAACTCTATCCCTTCAATGCAAAGATTAATAGCAAAGACCCTAACACAATCTAGAAAGCAAAAAGTGGGGGTCCCCATTTTCAATGGGGCGATGTGTGAATACCTCACAACAGGTTGGTGCCCTTAAATTATTGTATATGTTGATGCTTTGTGAGGCTGGATTAGGACAGTAGATCTTAGCAGCTCTTCTCACCGTGGTTTTTCCCTCTCAGGATTTTCCACATATCTTCTTCTGTGTTGGATTCCTTGTGTGGTGCATTTCTTTCAGATTTCAGTTTCAAGTTGCATTTATTTCAGATTTCAGTTTGAGGTTTTTTGATAAGTTCTTCAAAAGGTTTAATTGGTTAAGGATCTAATTTTTTTCTATTGCTGATTCACCCCCGCTTTTAGAAGGAGAATTGTGTTCTACAATTGGTATTAGAGCTTAGTGCTTGAAATGACTTAATCAGTCTAAGTAGATCTTGGATATAGAACACATGACTAGTTTGGAAGGATCTTCCTCTAATAAGGCACCTTTTTTTGATGTACCGATTATGCTTTCTGGAGTGTAATAATGGAAAGTTATCTATCTTCTTTTACAAGCAAAATGATACCAACTTCTATCCAAAATAAGTATATCATAATGTCCATACTTAGAAAATATCTATAGCTATAGTTTTTTGCCATACTTTTTGACACTCTCAGGGAGTATGAGGCATAAAATAATACATAAGTTATCTTATGCATTCTATGGGCTCAATGCTTTCCTCATAGTTTGTGGATACCAACAGAGTATCCATAGATTGCATAGTTTGAAGTTTGTATTCTTCTTCAATTAATACTTGATTTACCTATTTACTTATTAAAATTTTAAAATAGGTGGATAGATTATTGCATCCGAGTGGCTTTGTATCCTATAAATTGTCACATTAAGAAAGATATCACTAATAAATTAATAAGGGTGATTTGTATACTAATATATTTAATATATATGGAGATGCAAACGGTAGACTTGGTAAATGATTTTGTGTTAACCCCTTGTCCATGGTTTCTTGAACTTCACTGATTTTAGTTATTTTTGTAGTACAAAATTGGAATTTTCCTCTTAGGTGTTGTTTACATCCTTAAGATTATCTATTAGAATTTCTTGCCTTTTGATGAAGTTTTATGTATTTCAGGTTATTGCTGTGACCCGAAATAATATTTGCAAAAGTGGTATGGAGAAAATTTCTCGCGAGTTCGCTGTGATATACTACATATGCATTTTTATATACTTCTGGGTTTTCTCTACCCCAGTTGTATCTCTAGTGTTTGGTAGCTATTTGTACATTTGTGTCAATTGGCTTCATATCCATTTTGATGAAGCTTACTCTTCTCTCCGTATGGCAAATTACAAGTCTTTCACTAGATTTCATCTCAACCCCAAAGGGAACCTTGATGTCTACACCCTTGCAGTTAACAAGGTACGTGCCCATTTTCCAAATTAGAATGCTAGAATTTTGAATCTGCAATGTAGATTTTGTTGTAGACTTAAATTATATATTTTTAGTATGAGAACAGTTTATCTAAATTTGAGTCTGAAGTAGTCTTGTGTAATGCAATGCAAGCAGGTTCCAAGGGAATGGAAGCTAGATTCTGACTGGGATGCCGAACAGAGGGAACAGCTTCCCTCTCATCTTAGACAACATCCCAGCAAATGGGCTCCAAAATCAACTTACTCAGATCCAAATTGTACAGTACAAATAATTGATCATTTTGTTATAGAAAAATAATCTCAATAAAATCATTGAAACGCCATGATTGTGTATAAACATTTTTTTATATAAAATATGCTACCTTCCTTTGCATGCAATTATGGGTTGGATTCAGATCGATTAGTTTCTGATGCTTAAGTTTCCTTCTTTTTGGCCTTTCATGTCATTTGAATGCGCACTGGCTCTCTAACAGATAAAAAGATTACCCCTATAACAAAATAGTAAATACAGAACTAATATTATAAATACCCATTTTCTGCAATTTTTCAAAGCCTGTGCACTATTTGTATATGCAGTGGATATTCCTTTTAAATGGAATTTAGAATGTGTCATGTTTTCGGAAGGCAATTTATTGGAAAAAACTCCAGAGAGGCTTTCCAGGCAGAGTCTAGACATTTCAATGGCCAAACATGTATTGACTAGTTTGTGATGACACTTTGTATGTAATATATTGACAAAATATAGGTCTAATTAGAAAAAATGCTGAACGAGTCTAGTAATTTATGGTTATGCAAATGGAATGAATGTAAATTTGTTATTCCCCTCTTAAGACGGTTAAAGAGAAAAGTGAGAAGTTGAACAGTAGACATAAAACTCACTTATTCAGACAATAAGTTACCATAGGTGGGTTAATGTCCAATCATATGAGGAGAGGTGAGGTGGGTTAATGTCCAATCCTATGACGAGAGGTGATCTTCTATCAAACAAGAAGCAAAGCTTGAATCGAAGGATTAAGAAGACTCGATGTCTTCTACACAGATGGGAAACGTTGTTGATCGTCATGTCGATCTATGTGAGAAGATGGATGACTGTTGTTGACGAATTACTTGCCTCGGGAAATGGTATTCTTTTGTTTGATTTTTAATATCTGAAAAAAGTGCTCGAAATACAATTATCGCAATTATCATCTTAAAACAGTCTAAATTGTCTCTTCCAAACAAATTAATCGTTCTCTAAAAGATAAAATTATCATCTTTAAACAATTCATCTAAATTGTCTCGTCCAAATAAAATTATCAATCTTTAGACGATTAATCTAAATAGTTCTCTTACAAATAAAGCATCTATTTGTAAGAGAGTGTGAGAGATGCTTATATTTACAAACTGCCATTGTGTATGATGAATGAAGAAAAAACATTTTTCAGCTATAAAATTAACATTTATCTATTTTAAAAAATTACGTAAAATATGTTGAAAGATATCACGATGGAGGTAGTTATTTTTTGTCAGTTATTTCATTTAAAAAATATTATTTTATTATATTGTAATTAATATTAAATTATTATTATTATATTTTTTATATATTTATATTCTATTCAATTCATTACGAAAGCAAAAAAGTTAATAAGAAAATTATTATTATTATATTTTTAAAAATCTCTCTTTTATATAGGTGCTTGGTTTCAAAGAGACGATTTAGATTAATCATTTAATGATGATAAATGCATTTGTAGCATACATTTATTTCATGATACAAGAGCAAATCATAAAAGCAATACATAAGCCTGAATGTAAATATGGTCAAAGAAAGTCCACAACAAAAGAAAACAATGTTAAGAATGCAATTTTTGTCATTACACATTTTAGACAATGATTTATTTAAATTCTCTTCTAAATAGAGTATTGGCACACGTATAGGCACATGCACACACTCAAGCATAGGTGTATACAAGCATAAAAGTGCATGCACACACGTGAATGTGCACTCACATGCATGCACCTACATACAAGTATACAAGTAAATCTATAATGTGTAATGATGAAAATTCCATTCCTAGCATTGTTTTCGTTTGTTGTGGACTTTGTTTTGACTTGTTTGTCATAAGTGAAATGATTAGCATCCAAGTGACATGTTTGCATAAGTTGGCAAATAACATGAGCCTTGGCTCCACACAATCCAAGGAGCAAAAATTGGTTTGCATATCCTCTATTCCTTGATTTGGGCCAATAATGTAAGGGTAATGCCGAATTTAGTTTAGACCTACAAGTATGGTTTGATTTCTCAAATTTGGTTTTGGCTTAGCCCCCAATGCTTTGTTCTAGGAGAGTTGATTTCTTAGACCCACACCACCCTCTTCTTTAGGCCTGGAAATTGAGTCCCAAGCAATCAATGAGATTTTCTTATCTTCAAAGGTGCTTTACAAAGAAAAAATAGCATTTTATGATTTAATATTTTGATTAAATACCAATTGAAGTTTGAGAAAAAATAGAAGGAAGTTAGGAATGGACAAAACTACAACTTCCAACATAATTTATCTTCTCATCAAAGAAGGATAATGACCCTTCTAAGAGATTTTTTTTATAACATTTTTCTAATAGGGAATCCCACAACTTTGTTGTTCTTAGACCAAAAGAGAGTGGTAATCCTAGGTAGGTATAAGAAGAAAACCTTTTTTTGTAGTCTAGGATATTTAAAATTTCCATTTGTTTGTGGGATTTTGTGGAGAACATTTTCCTTCATTTTGTTGCATTGATGGATTGTCTCAAAGCCATTGAATATTTGTCTAATATCTCTTTCATTATTTTGGCCTTCCCTCTTTTGAAAGCTGCAAAAAACATTGCGATCAATAAATTTCTTGTTAGATATTAGATGAATATTTCTAGTTACTAATATACCCTACCATCGATCAACACTCATAAAATCATTTATTGCTCAAAGAAAGCATCTTCCCTTATAGTGGAAAGAAGAGGGGAAATACGGTCCTCTTGTCATACGCGTCAAGAAGTACCAAAGAAGTCTTGTGGTCTACCATTCACAATCACTTAATATTTTGGAGTGGATACTAGGATGAACATCCAATCATTCCATCTTCTATCAAATCCTTGGGCCTCTAAAACTTTGAAAAATAAATTTCCAATTGACCCAATTGTAGGCTTTCTTTGTCTACTTTTACCAACATGCTACTTTGACTAGTGGTGTTTATTCAATGTATTGTTTCTTGGATGCTAATAACTCCATATAATATTGATTAACTAGGGACAAAATCAACTTTGTTCCTTTGTAATGATGTTGAGGAGGACCAATTTTAGTATATTTGCATTAGCTTTTGAGATTATTTTATAAACAATGTTGCAAAGGGAAATGAGCTTATAGTCATCAGGCAAGATTGCCTGCTCTTTTTTTGTTATGAGGGTGATGAAGGTATTGTTCAAATCTTTCAACAACTTTCCTTTTTTAAGTGACTCTTCAATTGCTTCACATGCATCTGTTCTAATATTTGTGAAAGAAACTTGTCAATAATTCATCTAGGCCAATGACTTTGTTTGGGTGTGATTACATTGTCGTCTCTTTGATTTTTTACTCTATGAAATCCTCTAGAAGCAAATCACTGCGATGATCTTTTATCAATTTTAGGATCCACTTTATGAGCTACTTCTAGAGAAGCAAATGAGAACTATTCCAATAATTTAGGAGGCTATAAAAATAATCAACAACTTCAATTTTTATGTCTTAAAATATTCTAAAATTGAGCCATCTCTCTGTTTATCTTTGATTAAAATTTTTGATGTTTGACAAAAATTATCTCTCCTTATATTTTCAAATTTGAAAGGAATCCATTATGGTCTCTTATCTTTATAAATTTTTAATTGAATGGGATAATGATTAGAATAGGACACCAAAATCATAGAGCACTTACAAACTTTGGAAGTAACCCGCCAATCTCTTTTCAATATGGTGGTTAACAATTTTGACACTTAACTCTGTATTCTCACACCCAAACAAATGACAACTAAAACCACTAGTTGAGTTAGATACAATGATATTTTGTATCCGCTCTCTACTTATTTCACAAGGAGCAACTACCTTCTAATAGAATGCAATAAATGAAAACCATGTATGCTTTTAATCAAAAAGAAAAGGAAAGCCATAGCTTTTAACCAGAAAGCTTTAAAAGGCAACACTAAACAACCAAATCACAACAACTTCCAATTAAATGACTATTATAATATCCATTCATAGATAAATCATTCGTAATAGATGCTCAAATAAATTTATTAATCATTTATGAAAATAATAAGAAATTATTGAAATAGAGGTGCATTCCACATAAGAAGAATAAACCATTTGACAACCATAACACAAAGCTTATAATTTTTAGAAACCAATTTAGAAATTTTAATTAATTGTTTCTTCAATAATTGTATTAACACCTCAAAGATAATAAAAAGGGGGGCGGTTTCTCTCTCTAAGATACACCCCCCGCCCCCTCGCCCCCGCCCCCCCCCAAAAAAAAAGAAAAAAAAAGAAAAAACAAAAGAAAAGAGAACCTCTAAAGCCTTCCCACTATTCTAATTTATAGCCAAGCTTTAATATCTGTCATCAAAGGTAACGACTTCTTAAAGACAACCATTATAAAGATAATTAAACAAGATCTTGAATAAAAAAAAGATGACCCTTCTATAGCCATGTTGCATTTTTCTTTGGATATCTAGGAGACACGCGTCTCTCTCATTTATATTCTTCATACCATCAAGGCCATCTTCTACTGTCGGTGGCATTAGAGGGAACCCAAATTTTGAGCACAATAAACAATCAACCCAAAAAAATCTATAGTTCTAGAGTTTAACAAGTGAGTTTGGAAAGGTCAGGGAAAATATATTACATGGGTCCATGAGAGAAACATTTAAGACCTTCAAAACAACTTGCCTGAAAAGAGTGCCTTAAAGAGGGGAGGTAAAATAAATGAGGTAAATTGTTTCTAACCTAACTCTTTGCTTCTTTGTAACCTCTTTCGTGACACAAAAAACTCAGAGTTCTTGCTATTGCATGCTTGGGATAAAAAAGAAGTTAGAAAAATGGAAGTCATTTTCTTGCTATTGCATGCTTGGGATAAAAAGGAAGTTAGAAAAATGAAAGTCATTTTAAGGGTTGAGGCATTAATTGCATTTAATTTTGACAGTTAGGGTATTTCATTCTCGCTTGAAAACTGTGCTAACACTCTTCCCATGTCTTCTGCCATATGTTGGCTATTAATGAATTGAATTGACTGATGTCATATAAAGACTACACCTCGATCGTTAGAAATGCTTTGAGTCATGTGGTTGATAAAATGTTGAACTATTGAACTAGGATAGTGAAGGGTACATGGTTTCCAATGCCGCTTGACTGATCGACTACATGCATTATAGAGACCGACAACAAAGACATACATTTTAAGGATAGTTGAGCAGTCAAGAATTTCTTGAACTTTTGAACCAAAAGGAATGATTAAGAGACTTGTTAATCTTTTTGATTGGGTACAAGAACTCGAGAAAAGATCGACTACAAACAAGGCTTAGTAATGTTAAGTAAATGTGTTGGGGTAAAGGATGACATATGAACTAGGATTTTAAACTTAAGGTAGGAAAATGAAAAATTCAAAAATTGAGGCAACAACAGGCTCTGCAGGGGGACAAGGACTAATTAGGACACATAGAATCTAAAACACTTGGCCAAAGGCCTTATTCAAAATGGCAACCGAGTCAAAACAAAAGTAGGGGGATGGGGGAAAACTAGGCACAACGCCAAAGCGAGCAATCCAAAACAAGAAAATAAAAGAACATGGTAAGGAGACCCAACCTTAGGAAGGGTTCAAAGTTGCTCATATAAACCCATTAACCAGATGAGATAAATATGATCCTCTGTGAAGCAATGGATTATGACCAAAATGTGTGGTTGAAAATAACTACCACTTCGTAGCCGTTTCAATGCTAAATCTTAGACTTATAGAGTGCAAAAACCCTTTCAAAACATACACTCGAAGAACCACTTTCACCATAGCTCACTTATTTAATGACTCCATGTGTAATATTAGAAAAATAATTTGGTCTTGTATTGGTCACAACTTCAATAACTTCATTTCGATATTCAAAGAAAGTATCAAAACTCGAACATCATTTTTGCAAAGTGCAGGTTGGAGCAATCTTTGGACATGTGTATTTTCACTCTGATTTTGGAATACCACATTCTAAAAGCATAGGATCTAATCTTATTGTGATAATTTCTTCCTCCCTCACATCAAGAAAATCATCATTGGGAACATAAGTAAATTGAGAATGCAATTTAGCCATACCTTCATCGGGCTTGGTCACCTAATTTATACATTCTTTAGTTTTATCTTCACTTGCATATATTTCATTTCTTCAACCAATGTTTTTATTGATAGGAAAGAAATGAAAACATTTGAACCTGCATAATATCTCCTTCAAGAAAAGAATTTCTAAGAGTAGAAGGATACATTGCTTCCTTAGGTGACTCTTTTCCTTAATCTTCTTCATCAAGGAACTTAAATGATGAGTATTCAAGTGAAGTGAGAAGATTTGACTGTTTCATCTCTTTTACATCAACTTAAAGAATAATTGAATCAATATCACTAAAGATAACAACCTCCAAAGCTAAACTATGATTTAAAAATCCCTTCGCAACCTCATTAGAAATAATTTTTACCATTTGGTCTTATTCATTAATATCAATAGTAAAGGTTTCTAATTCGAGAGGAAATAAAGGCATAGACACAACACTGTCCATACCTTCTTTCATATTATTAGAGTCACAATTGGTTGTATTCATCTTAACTTCAACAACTTGGCTATCTTTGTCCTCAACTCCACACAAATAGTTGCCACTCGAACTTTCCTAGGAAACTAATCCTTTGGGGATCTTGTTCCCCTCGAGTTGAATCACTTCATTTCTCTTATTATTTTGGGAATAAGTTTCTCCCTCTAGAATATTGACCTTTTCCTCAATGCATCCTTCATAGAACATAAAAGCATCAACCTTTTGGAGAAAATCTATAGTTTGGCTATCATAATTGAAAACTTGCCAGTGATTCACATTATCAGGTACGTTTGGTCTATATACCACCTCAAGACTATATGTTATATCTTTAAAATCAAGACGCAGTGGAAGGAGGGATGCTAAAATAGCTAAAGAACCAACTTGAGTATTTTGATCCATTGGAACGACTTCTATCGTAAAGGCTTTGAATCCTTCAAAGCAATCCCATACTCTGTTCTTGTAATATTTTAACATTTGGTTCTCAATAACGTATACATTCTTGATTTTCTTTACTATAAGATCTGCATATCCTTTGACCTTTAATTATCCGATTCCCATTTTTTTTGCTACTCTCAACCCTAAAACCTAAAAGTAAAGATTCATATTAAACCATATTGTTTGTACTCTCAAATTCGATTCTATAAGCAAAAATGAGTCTATAATTATCAGAAAAATGAGGACTATGCCAATACCAAATCCAGAGGAGGAACAAATTCCATTAAACTCTAAGGCCCATAACTCGTTTGACAATTCAAGGTTGACTATGTCAATATTTTCTTCAATGGTGGAAGTGAACATTTAAGAGTTAGGGCCTGTGTCTACATTCAAAATCTTGAACCTTGGGTCTCCAGATTTTAACACTATGAATTTTTCTTTAGGTTCTGACTCTTGGCAAACCTTCTCCCCATCTATGGGTATGGTAGCATAGGACCAATCCATTTGAATATCTCCCCCTAGGTCTTTGCAGAAACTTCTACTTAGCAACATCCCATAGCTTCTAGGAACATTAGGCACTAGGATTGTGAGCTTCAATCTCTTTTTAGGAATAGGGCTAAAGTTACTTGAGCATCCTTGATATGGCCTAAGATAGGCACCTCTGAAGAGTCCATGGAATAACATTTTCCGTGATAAGAAGTGATTGTTAGACCAAGGGCTTTGGCCACATGAGCTGACAGAACATTGTTGGGAGTTTTTGTGTCTATCACACAATTGCTTGATCTATACCCATTTATATATAGAGATACAACAAAAGGCTCTAGCTTTTTAGGGGGGCCTTTGAGACTAGAAGAAATTGAATGATTTGGAGCAATTTCGTATCTCAAAGGTGTTAAGGTCTTCATCAAACACTTGGGTGTTTAAAGGAGAGGGTAAGGGTTTTTCTTTAATAAACTTGACAAGTCCATCCAATTCAGCAGGGTTGAGTTTAAGATATTCAGCTTAGGAAATCTAGATTTTAGTATTTTTACATGACTCCACAATACTAAAAGATGCAAGGATTTCATTGGAACAAGAATGAGAAGATACCTTGGTGGAAGTGGTTTTGATTGCTTCTGACTCTTTGTCTTTACGATTGGAGGTAGTACCCACTGATAGGATGAACTTTGGTCCCATTGAAGCGTCTCTGCTCTATCCTTAAACTCTTTTCTCTTCTTTTGATTGTATTTTCCAATAGTGAACATGACACAATTGGGGCCCTCTACTTGGGTATTTATATCTTTTCCTCTTTCGACATCAGATTATTATTCAAAGAAATTTACATTGACATTAGCGCTTTGTGAGGGCTCTTCTTCTACTCGATATTCACCCTGTTACTCATTAGTCGAGATCATTTGCATAAATATTATCATTTTAGGACAAGATGAGCCATCATGATCTATAGCTAGATGAAAATTGCATGCCATGGGGTTTCCCTTACTTGTTGAGGGAGGAGCTTCTATGGCTAACCTTTGTGTGGGTCTAGTTAAAGATAATTGATTGAGGAAAGTCCCTTGCTAACTATAGTCTTTCCTTCACATGTCTTGATAAAATAGTTAATGGGGATCTTTAGGTCGCATCTATCTTTTCAAAGTAATTATATCATTAGCCAATCTATGAATCATTGGATTAGTAGAACTGGTTGCTTGAGATTTATTAGTTTACAATTCTTTTTCCCATTTCCCAACGGTTATTAAATCATCTTCTATGGACATGGCCAATGCTTGCGCTGCTGCCAAATTCACCACACCTTCTCTTTTGATAGAAAAATTGATATCTGAAGGATTCAATTGGCCACCTTGTTAAATTTCACTACAAACTCATGCATTAGCTCATGCACTTATTTCTTCATTGAAGATAACTGAGCAATCAGAGTGTTCTCATTCTCAAAAAACTTAAATGTATCTTCAAATTTAGTTCTCATATTGCTCCAATCGTTGATTGATGCATTTGGTAAGTACTAAAACCCTTCAACTACATCATCGGTTAGGGATTCCACAAAAAACCCGAGGACAATATCTTATTATTGACCCCCAATATGGAGCTGTAAAGTTTTATTCAATTGCAATAAAAGAACAAATTATATATGTGAGAATTTTATATGATTATATTGTCTGATAATCTGATTGTTTTGTTGCAGGCTGAAGGAGAGAGATCATTAATATTTTTATATATGTCTTCTCCAAATGATTCATGTCGGGCTTTATATGTTTTAGAAGACCGGTCAATAGATGTCTTGACCAGTCATGTCTTTTAGACATGACCGATCAAGGCACCTATTGATCAGTGTCTTTCCATATTGCACATCCCGATTTCGGTTATGTTTGGTAACTAACATTTAATACTTAAACACTCAGTTGAAACTATGTTAGTTATGATGTTTTGTTAATGGCCCGATTATAAATGTTTATCGGTATGAACTAAACCCGATAACAAATAGCATTACATATGCTAATTCATAAATGAATCGACATTAATATGCTATCGAGTTATTAGCCCGATAGCATTTAGATCGACGCTTAACTATGTTAAGCAAGTCGTCGATCTAATCCATCTTTATCCAATGCCAATATCATAATCATGATCAATGTTACAATCTGATAAACATATTCAGTTCGGAAAGCATAAATCAGATAATCTAATAGCATAGATGAATAAACCATAACAGAATAAAGGAGATTAACGTGTTAGAGAAGTCTTATCTTGCAGAAGCTACTAATGCATTAACACTCCCTCTTAGCTTTGGAAGATAGATAAAGTAACCTACATCACATTTCTCTTTCATAACTAGAATAATGTCAGTCTCCAAGAATATATATCATCTATACATATTATATGAAGTACCATCAGAACACAAGATGCAAATATAAAACATCACTCTAAGTATGTGACATAGAGTATCACCTAACCATGTGATATAGAAGATTCATCATTTCATTATGACAAGATATCACCTGAACACGTGATATCAGTATTGCCTAAACACGCGATACTACGAATAAACATATGAGGATGGTTAAATTCTCATCTTATCTAGGTTGTGATATGTGCACAAACATTTTATACAAATGTTTTACCACAACACCATCATGGCACATCTATGACATACCAGAGATCCAACATGATAACTGGTTTAGAGAATCATAAGATCGTCACCTTATGTTGTCTGCATACAAGTGTTCATAATCTGAGAGATCGTCACCTCTTAGATATGAACACAGGGGGTGAAACCCAAAATGTCCCAACATGACAAAAGAAGTTTACACATTAAACATCTTATTTACAAAGAAGATTACCTTTCTATCATACCTAAACCTTTTCTGAAGTGATCAATCTTCACTCTAGAAAGAGGTTTGGTCAGAATGTCTGTAGTTTGATCTCGTGTACAAACATATTCTAATTGAATTACATTCCTGTCAACCATATCTCGTACATAGTGATATGGGATCTCAATATGTTTGGACCTGTCATGGAATACTGGATTTACTGAAAGTTTTATGTAGCTTTGATTGTCACAATGAATAATAGTAGGTTTCATAGGTTCTCCAAACAATCCCACAAGCAACTTCCTAAGCCATACTGCCTCTCGGGCAGCCATAGAAGCTGCAATATATTTGGCCTTGGTGGAACTTTGAGCTACAGAAGACTGCTTTCTGCTAATCCAAGATATCATGGCTGAACCTAAACTGAAACAACACCCTGGAGTGCTTTTTCTGTCAGTCACGTTGCTAGCCCAATCTGAATCTGTAAATTCGTGTAGATCTATATCAACTTTCTCATATTTAAGACCAAGGTTTAGGGTACCTTGTAAGTATCTCATAATATGTTTTACTACCACCAGGTGTATCTCCTTAGGTTCACACATAAACTGACTTAGAGCATTAACAACATAACATATATCTGGCCTTGTATTTAATAGATACATTAGGGACCCAATCATCTACCTGTACTGAGTAGGATCAGTGGACTGTGATTCTGTTGCTTCTTCTTTAAGTTTATGTAAGTTGGTTTCCATAGGAGAGGTCATGGGCCTATAGTTTAGCATTCCGAATCTTGTCAAAATGTCCAAGGTGTACTTTCCTTGGTTTAGTACAATATTATTGGAATTCTGCCATACTTCTAACCCTAGGAAGTAATGAAGTAGTCCCAAGTCCTTCATATCAAATTCTGTGGATAGATCTTTCTTGCATTGATCTATAAGGTGATCATCTCCTGTGATTAATAGGTCATCAACATATAAAATCAATATTAACATATCACCTTTATTTCTTTTGTAGTAGAGATTAGGATCTGCATAATTTTTAGTGAAACCTAGTTTTGAGAGATAGGTGTCAATTCTGTTATACCAGGCCCTGGGAACCTATTTGAGCCCATAGAGAGCTTTCTTAAGTCTACATACATGAGACTCTGCATTATGAATTTCAAACCCTTCAGGTTGCTCTAGGTAGACTTCTTTTGAGATCTCACCATTTAAAAATGTTGTCTTAACATCCATCTGGTGTACCTTCCATCCCTTTGCTGTTGCAATGGCTAGTACAACTCTTATCGATGTATATCTGGCAACAGGTGCAAATGTTTCTTCATAATCTATTCCTTCCCTTTGTGAGAACCCTCTAGCTACAAATCTGGCCTTGTGTTTTTCAATACTGCCATCTGCAACATGTTTGATCTTGAAAAGCCATTTAGATGAAACAATAGATTTCTTAGTTGGCCTAGGAACAATCTGCCAAACATCATTCTTCATAATGGATTGATACTCTTCAGACATGGCATCCTTTCATACTTGATGTTTAAGTGCATTTGATACATTGTTTGTTTCAACTTTAGAGAGATCATTCATAAGGCCAACTAGTGAATTTATTAGGCCTTTTACTTTCCCTAAAGGTTCCTGAAGGAGCAGCAAAGTTCTGAGCTTCTGTTACAGTATTGGTGGCCCATAGTGGTCTTTTCTTGAGTTTTTCTCTAGGTGGGTTTTGAGTTTCACCTATAGTCTCCTTGAGATTCTCCCTCTGAAGCTCAGGTGTAGGATATTCTTCTATGTTAGGAGTAGGGATATAGATTTCAGGTTCTATTGTACTTTGGGCTCTTTTGAAGGCTAAGTCTTCTTCAAAGATTACATCCCTACTAAGTCAATATTTCTTTGACCTTGTATATAAATTCTATAGGCCTTGGATGTTTCACTATATCCTACAAGCATTCCCCTTTTTTCCAGAAGGTTCTAGTTTGAGTCTTTTCTCTTTAGGTACATGTATATAGATAGGACACCTAGATATCCTAAGGTGGCTGATATCTGGCTTTATTTTGGTGAAGACTTCCTCATGAGTTTTATCTTCAAGGTGGGAGTGAGGACATCTATTTTGTATATATACCACAGTGCTAGTTGCTTCTGCCCAAAGTTTGATATTTAGATTTTGATCAAGGATCATGGCTTTGGTAGCTTCTACAATAGTCCTATTTTTCCTCTCAGCTACCCCATTTTGTTGAGGATTATAAGGTATTGTTAACTCCCTCTTAATCCTTGAATTTTTACAAAAATCTTTAAATAATTCTGAAGTATATTCCCCCCCATTGTCATTTCTTAGGGTTTTAATTTTATTTCCTGAGTAGTTCTCCATTAGTGATTTGAATTCTTTAAACCTATTGAGGATCTCTTCTGATTCTTTACATTTTAGAAAGTAGATCCAAGTTTTCCTAGAGTAGTCATCAACAAATATTACATAATACAAAAATCCCCCTAGAGAGGGTTCGGACATAGGTCCACATACATCAGAATGAACTAATTCTAATATTTTGCTTGTCTTCCTAGTACTATTTTGGAAGGCACCCTTGGTATTTTTACCTAGGGCACATCCCTTGCATGCCTCTAAATGATATTGCTTCAACTTAGGTAGACCTGTGACAAGATTTCCCATAGATGATAAAGCCCTATAATTCAGGTGGCCTAGTCTTCTATGCCACACCTCATTTGCATTTGTGGCTTCATGAATTAAGGCTAAGTTGGGCTCTGTACATAGCTCATACAAATAGCCTTGTCTTTGTCTAATGACTTTAGCTTTCTTGATTGTAGAATTTCTCGTCCAAGCCAACACCTTGTTTTCCATGAAGGTCACTCTGTATCCATTATCCTCTAGTGCTGATATGGAGACTAGATTTATTTTGATGTCGGGGACATATAGTACTCCTTCAAGTTGCAATGACAAGCCTGTCTTTAATTTGATGATGTAGGTTCCAATTCCTCTGACTGGATGTGAGGAATCATCTTCGATGGTCACTTCCTCATCATTCTCCTCTATCATGGAGTCTAGCACTTCTCTAAAACTGGTAATGTGTCTAGATGAACCACTGTCGATCACCCATGAGTTAGACTTGTTTGTTGTATGGCTTGTGAGTGTTGAGTAGAGGACATAGTTCTCGAAGTCATCTTCCCTTTTGGATTTTCCTACTTTGACAAATGTGGCTTGTTTGGCTCTCTCCGAACATTTCGCAACATAGTGTCCGTATTTGTCACACCTATAACATTGAATATGTGATAGGTCTTTCTTTGGAGTGTTCTTGCCTTGATGACTTTTTCTTTTCCTAAATTGCTTCTTCTTACTTTTCTTATTTGCATTTTTATTTAGCACTTGAAGGTCTTCATCTATGTTCTTTTGTTTTATTCCAATTTTGTTCAATCTCGACTCTTCTTGGAGACAACCATCTCTTAACCTTTCAAACTTAGGATATTTGGACCTTGCACTAATGCCTTGGACAAATGTATTCCATCCACTTAGCAACCCATCTAGAGCAACGAGTGTTAATTCTTTACTCTGGATCAAATAATCAAGGGTTGCAAGTTCATCTCTTAGGGTTGATATTCGCATGAAGTAGGAGTTGATTGTCTCCCCTTTGTTCATCGTGATATGATTTATCTCTCATTTCAATGCCAGAGTACGACTTGCATTTGATATCTCAAATGTCCTTTCAAGTGCTTTGAACATTTTGTAAGCCGTCTCTTGTTTCTTTATGATGGGCATTATCTTGTTTCTTACCCCATCAACTGTTATTTTAATAGCCTTTTCATTTCCCTCAATCCATGTTGTTTTGTCGGGTTCATTCTCGGGTGCTGCACTTTCAGTTTGAACATATGAATCAACTTTGTTTTCTCTCAAAATCATTTTGATTCTAAACTTCCAAGCCGAGAAATCATCGCTACCTCCGAGTCTATCTTCAAATCTAACAGCGCTGGCCATTTTGGAAATATGATGTAATATATAATTTTGTTCTTGAATTATTCAGAAATTGAATAGCCTCAGATTTGATTAGCCTCGCTTTGATACCATGTAAAGTTTTATTCAACTGCAATAAAAGAACAAATTATATATGTGAGAATTTTATATGATTATATTGTCTGATAATCTGATTGTTTTGTTGCAGGTTGAAGGAGAGAGATCATTAATATTTTTATATATGTCTTCTCCAAATGATTCATGTCAGGCTTTATATGTTTTAGAAGACCGGTCAATATGTTTTAGAAGACCGGTCAATAGATGTCTTGACCGGTCACGTCTTTTAAACATGACCGATCAAGGCACCTATTGATCAGTGTCTTTCCATATTGCACATCCTGATTTCGGTTATGTTTGGTAACTAACATTTAATACTTAAAAACTCATTTGAAATGGTGTTAGTTATGATGCTTTGTTAATGGCCCGATTATAAATGTTTATCGGTATGAACTAAACCCGATAACAAATAGCATTTAGATCGACGCTTAACTATGTTAAGCAAGTCGTCAATCTAATCCATCTTTATCCAATGCCAATATCATAATCATGATCAATGTTACAATCTGATAAACATATTCAGTTCATAAAGCATAAATTAGATAATCTAATAGCATAGATGAATAAACCATAACAAAATAAAGGAGATTAACGAGTTAGAGAAGTCTTATCTTGCAGAAGCTACTAATGCATTAACAGGAGCATGCTGCAAAGAAGACATCAATATGTTCTTCTAGGGTGACCTTCCATCTCCTCCTCTGAACTTGGGTATTATCTTTCTTGATCTCCTAGGTAAATCATGTAACTACCAAATTAAGAGGTCCGATTGCAACTCCCCAAGGAACGGACAAGGACATATTGATTGGATTAATAACAGAGAAATTGACTTGTAAGGGTAGGATAGTCCCTACTAGAAACAATGCTTGGAAGGATGGCCTAGGTAGAGCAATTGGATGAGGAGGAGAAGGTGGTCTACTTTGAGACAATTTTCCTAGTGGGTGGTTCAAATACAATTTTTTTTATGGATTGGAGTAATTCAAAATTAGGATCATAAATGCCTTTCTTTCGATAACCTCTAGTGCATCTTTTAGAAGCTAGCTTTTAGATCAACTAAAAAATACAGTCATCAACATTTCTCTAGTTATTTGGGACATGGTTTGGTTGATTATTCGACTGGTCTCAAGATGGTACTTGATTTATTCTATGAATTGGATTCCCTAGTATAGACACAACAAGATATCTCGTTGCTCTATGTATTACTAGTCTAGGATTTTGGGCTAATTGCTCTTCTTCTTGTAAAGCTCAGCTGACACTCCTATAGAATTTGACATTTCTTCTGCACCTCCAAGCCAAGGTACTCATTTGTGAAATTAGGTCTTCTTGTTCATCTTGTCAGCCTAGATTCAATTGAAGGAATGAAAAGATATCCTCATGTGATAACATCATTCTGATTCATCACAGACAACTAACTCATCAAAATAATCATGCAGGAATAATTATTTTTGATCCTTAGCGGAGTCACCAAAAATCTATTGGTTAACAAATTTTCCACTTCACTCTGTATTCTCATGCCCAAACAAATGACAGCTGAAACCACCAGTTGATTTAGATATAATGATATTTTGTATCTACTCTCTACTTATTTTACAAGGCACAACTACCTTCTAATAGAATGCAATAAATGAAAACCATGTATGCTTTTAACTAGAAAGCAGAGGAAAGGCATAACTTTTAACTAGAAATCTTTAAAAGGCAATAATTAATGAATAAATTTAGAACAAGATAGAATAAAAAGATTCTACACTGAACAACCAAATCACAATAGCTTTCAATTAAATGACTATTATAATATCCATTCAAAGATGAATCATTCATAATAGATGCTGAAATAAAAAATTTAATCACTTTTGAAAACAATAAGAAATTATCTAAACAAAGGTATATACCCAAAAGAAAGAAGAAGAAAAGAAGAGAACCTCTAAAGCCTTCCTATTGTTATAATTTATAGCTAAACTTTAATAACTATCATCAAAGGTAACGACTTCTTGAGGACAATCATTATAAAGACAATTAGAGAAGATTTCAAAATAAAAATATGACCCTTTCAAAGCCTTGCCGCGTTCTTCCATGGATATTTAAGAGACATGTGTCTCCCTCATTTATATTCTTGATACCATCAAAGCCATCTTCTACTATCGGTGGCAATAGAGGGAACCATAATTTTGAGCACAATACACAATCAACTATTTTTTTTTGTAGTACTAGAGTTCAACAAGTGAGTTTGCAAAGGCTTAGGGAAAATATATTACACAGGTCCACGAGAGAAACTTTTATGACCTTGAAGACAACCTTCTTGAAAAGGGTGTTCTAAAGAGAGGAGGTAAAAGAAATGAGGTAAATTGATTCTAACTTGTTTGTTTGCTTCTATGCAACCTCTTTTCTGATGTAGAAAACTCAAAGTTCTTGTTGTTACATGCTTGGGACAAAAAAGAAGGTAGAAAGATGACAACCGTTTTAAGGGTTAAGGCATTAATTACATTTAATTTTGATGGCCAGGGTACTACATTCTCACTTGAGAGTTGTGCTAACACACTTCCCATGTCTTTTGCCACACGTTGGCTATTGATGAACTAAATTGACTGATGCCATGAAAAGACTGTGCCTCAATAGTTGGAAATGTTTTGAGTCGAGCAATCGACAAAATGTTAAGCTATTGAACCGGGTTAGTGAAGGGTACACGTGTTCCAATATCTCTTGACTGACCAACTACAAGAATTCATGCATTACAAAGATCAACAACAAATACATATGTTTTAAGGATAGTCAGATAGCCGATAATTTCTTGAACTTTAGAACCAAAAGGAAAGGTTTAGAGACTTGTTAATCTTGTCGACTGTGGATGAGGACTCGACAAAATCCTAACTGCAAACAAGGCTTAGTAATGTTAAGTAAACATGTCGGGGTAAAAGATGACATATGAACCGAGATTTTAGACTTAAGGTGGGAAAATTAAAATTTCAAAAATTGAGGTAACAAAATAACAGGCGATCTAACTTTTTTGCAATTTTGCTAAAACCTAGTCTTCTGTTTGTCCATGCAAATTGAGCATTTTTGAAAGGAATGCTAAATAAATTGTTTCCTACCACAAAATCAACAAAGTTGTTTTGGGATTGATTTATTCTTTGAAACCCCTCCAATCTTGTTTGATCCTTGTTCCAATCCTATACATAATTATATTTTCTTTCTACATATTGAGGACCCATAAACATTGGCAAGAATAAATTGAAATCCAGATGCCAAGCAAGTCACTTTACGTGCCTACCAATGTCTTGCTTTACCAATTTTCTCCATTGAGATAGTATTAGGACACCAAAGAGAAGCAATACCTCCAAAAGCACTCTCCACAAGAATGTAATGCCCATCCCAACATTTTACTTTAGATTTCATTATTTATATCTCTTTGCTACTCATTTTGTTACTTAAAATATTAAAGCCTACTTTTTAAAATTTCAATGGTACTTGAATATACAGTTTTTGTTATGGGTATTTAAACGCCTAATATTCCACGTGTAGATCTTCATTACCTACTTAAAATTTCTCTTAGGTTGCTCACCAAAATTAGGCTTTTCCTTTTTTGAATTTGATTGTTGTATTCCACACTTATCTATGGAGAACATTTCCAAAATATCTTGATCCAAATTAGGTTCCCCTTCATCTATGCTTGTAGACATTTGATAAATGGTGTATTGCTTTAGAAATTGAGGGTCTTCAATTTCCTCCACTTTTCAATTTTTTTTTAATTCTTATTCTATAACTATCTTTGGTACAATTTGGGGGCCAGGACCTAAAATTAGGTTCTCAAAGGTGCCACAAAATCTATTGAGATTCATGATGTTAAAGAGATTATAGGAATATTTAAAGGCACTTATATCTTGAATTTTTTTTTTTAGAATGGGGGAGTTTGAAACTATTTTTTCCAATTCTTCTAGATCATCCATAGCTCTTGTTTTCTTAGTGCTATGTTTATTAGAGGCATTTCTATTGAGAGGGGATAGGAAAATATTGGTCCTTACTTTGTTGGAGAATAATTACTCATTTTATACATTAGTTCCACACCTTCATGCTTGATCAAAATCCCTTCTCGACCCCTATTTGGATGTGTATACATTTCTATTTTCTACCTCCAAATTTTGAAATCTTATCATAGATCTAGTTCATTTAGAGGAAACTCCCAATTTATTTATATACATATTTTTACATACATCCCAAAGTCTTCACTATCAATCTGGTCATCAATTCTAAGGAATTTACCATTTTTTCTTACATTTTTAGGGTTTTTGAATTTTAGTATTCTATAGAAAGTGTTTAGAGAGAAAACCAAATCAGGGTATTTTTAATTTTATGGGTTGATGGATTAAAATTAGGGATCATATCTTGTAGTGTAGAAACTCACCTATTTATCATCAAAATTTCCAAAATTAAGGTCTATTTTTTTGTTTTTCTTGACAAACATTCAATTCCATAAAGTATTATATGGGTAATGCTTTGATGTTATTTCATTTCCTCCTTTATATTGGCACCATTTCTGTGTTTTTTTCTTTACATGCCATTTCCTTCCCATTTCACATAAAATCACATTTCCTATACCTATTAATTACCCAAATTAAATCAATAAACCAGGGAAGAAAGATTGACAACTTGATCAAGTAGTTTAGGTTGTAGGGGGATTCTATTTGCCCATGTCATAGTAGACATGTCCTTAGGAATCCATCTTTTTTCAAAAATCTTTGACCAAGACTCTAGTTTCTCTATTTGCTACTTCGACCATTGCCACAATTGTATGCTCTAATACTTTCTTTCCTTTCATTTTTTTTTGTTTTTGGTAATTCTTTTAAGGGTTTTAAGGCTCCTTCTTTCTCTCCCTTTCTCAACCCTTTCTCTTGAGAATTTTTTCCTTTTTGTCGTGATTGATTCTAAGATTCACTCTATTTTTCTCTACTTTATATAATATTATCTAAAAGATTTAATTATTGAAACTATTTTAATAATACATTTTTGTTTTATCTTAATTTTACTTGAGGTTTATCTTTAAGTTTAATATCATGATTCACTTACGCATTAAGTTGGGGGAATGATTTATTCGAATTTTTGTACAAGTTGAAAATCTAAATTTTAGACAAATCCTTAGCTTCACACTTGAAAATTTGGTACTGGGAATTTCATTCTCTAGATTGTCTATATTATACTCATTTTCAAACATGATCAAGGTGTATTAAATATATAGTTATTATTTATAATCTATATTTTATGTAATTACACAAGTGGGTAGACAACCTATTTGAGGTCCAAATTTCTAGACAATTATTCGTTAGCTATTACCCTCTTAGGTAGAATAAGGACACACACCTAATTGAGACAACTATTTTATAAACATGGTCTCGTATGAGGTGTTTGATGCAAGTTTTGATTGTGAATATTTTTGTGTCACCTAGGACCTAAGTTGGTTTCTATTATTCAAAAAGGATATTAGTTTTATGTATTGGTTGTATAACGTCTAGTATTTAAGAATTTTACCTTAAAATATTACATCTTAAACTGATTGTTTCAATAATTTCACATTAATCTAATTCTCATCACACCTAACTAGCATGGTTACAAACTAGACCATTTGACCATGTTAAATACACATATATGATCTAGAATCTAATTGCTCAATTAAAATTCAATATACTTCTATAATACCATGCACACTTACCACCTACAAACATTGACTTGCAAGAATTCATATTTGTTAGTGATTTGCAATATTCCCTTAATCCAAACTCACATCTCAAGTTGTCCAAAAACACATAACCTCTACTTTGTAACTTATATTTTTTAATTGTTAATTCAATTTATTCTATATTTTATGACATTATCAACCTAATTTATATACATTAAATCAATAGGATCAATATTTCATTCTCATTTATTCGTAATATGAATAAGATCAAATCTGTATATATACTAATCTTGATTATGTGTGTTTTAATCACAATAGACAATTACTCTAGCAAACCTAAGTTATGAAATCAAATCTAATCTAAACCCATTAAGAAACAAAGTATTAGTTTAATAAGTTAACTTGATGTGGTTTTTTTATTTAGGTCCCACTTGTGTCAGTACCTGCTGAGTCATTTTTTATCAAATTATTATGGAGTAATGCCTTTAAGTGTGGAAGTGGTGACATATCCATTGACCATAAACTAGGGAACTGCCCAATATCTTGGCTAGTAAGATTTAGAATCCATGAATCACTTTGATAGTAATATCATAATAGGAGTTTATCCCATAATGTGTTGGTTAAGTGGTGGTGTTGTTGTTGTGCCCACCAAGGTTCAAACGCCCGCTAGGCCATTGTGATCAGGCTTGTGCCCTATCCAATGTGGTCACGGGTTTGGGCCTCAACATTGATAATTGCAAATGAGATCCCTCATTTGTGACCTCATCAATTCATAGATTTGGGTCAAAATTATTTCATGTTGTACCAGAGAGAGTATCATGCCAACGTCACAATTCACAACTTTACCTAACATTAATTAAAATTTAAAAACCATAATACATTTCATAGTCCATTTGTATTATATGATCCATATAAGCTTACATTCCTATGAGGGATTTCTTCCTCACATGTTATATTATAGAGAATTAAAAAAATAAGGTTTACAACCAACATACTCAAACTTACATCGATTTTTTGAAGTCCAATTCATAAAAGTTAGCCATAAGCTATCTAATATAAATGGTGAGTGTTTACACAAGGTTGGTGTATAAAGTCCCAATAATCATCTACAATATCTTGACATTCATAATAAAATGAAAAATATTTTACAATAGATAGATAAAACCAATTGATATTGTACAACACTCTGGAATAGTTGAATAATATACCATTCCAAATATAAGGTCCACTGATAATCACACTATAGATACTAATCCACAAACATAAAATCATAATACCTAATTACTTAATTATTAAAAAGAACAAAAGACTAAAGACCTTATTATCTTATTGAGATAGAATTAAAATAAAATATCATATTGTAGGCATATAATTTTTTCAGAAATTGTCATATAACTTATCTAGAAGTAAATTAAATTGTAAAATACAATATCATATTCCTATTCTAGTAATCCATTTTTCCTTTAAGGTGATTTTATAAGCTTCATATAAAATTTAATAATCTAGACAAATAATCTTTATACCTTGATATTTTCTAATATGGTTTTCAAATTGATTGATTGTGACAGTGAATTTTAATTCCTGAAACATGAAAATACATAGTTTGTGACAATGAATTTTAAGAATCTTTAACAAATTCTGAATAGCCATAAATAACCATCAAAAGAAATTATCAAAATGGATGCCATTTTCTTTACTTATGGACTAGGTTTAATAACATCATTCAGTACACTATGCAATGCATGTGAGCTATTTGAGATGTCTCCTCAACGTAATGTGGTCTCATGCAAATGCAAATGTGGAAATACTATACTAACAAACTCCATGATTTGTCTGACAAAATGCTCCAAAAAAATGTGGTCTTATAGACTGTGAATAGGTAAATGATTCACATGAGATGGATCTGTGGAAGATGCTTCAGAAACTATCAAGAAAAGAAAAATAAAGCAATTGTGCTACCATATTCTACACTCTTTTCCAGCCTACTCCTAGAGGCACCCATAAGGAAGATTAAACAACATATATACATTGATCAACCATATTGGAATTCATGCACGCACATTGTGGAATCACATGAAAGATTCAGATTTTTTTTAAAGAAAATACATTGGCAAATGTAATGCCAGACTCCCATCCCTTACAATAAAATATGCTTGTGCCATCCTGGAATCTCGCTGCATAGGCTTTTCTCGTAGCAAATAATTAAGCAAGCTGTTAAGACTCTCATTGACAACCTCTATATGTTTGTTTGTCTACGGATGATAAACACAAGTATGATTGAGCCACGTGACCAACTTCTTGCATAGGGCGTTTCATAGATGGCAAAGGAATTGTGTATCTGTGTTATGAGTAATATTTCACAACAATCTATGCAACCACACTATCTCATTAAAAAATAAGTTTGTAGTTTTGGATGTATCAATTTTTGACATAGAATGAAATTTGTCATTAAAAAGAACTATCGACTATCAGAGATGGGGTTGAGACCCTTTTGTGTTCACAATAATCAAAGGATAAAGTCCATGGACAATTCCTCCCATGGCTTATTTGATATACACAATGGTTTATTCAAAACATTATTTTGTGAAGCTACTTTTGTTGCATGGCACGATTTTCAACATTCAATGTCCTCTCACATCTTTATGCAAACTAGGCCAATGATACTTTTCCTCCAACATGGCTAACATCTCATCTATACTTGAGTGGCCTAAAGTCTACCACCATGCAAACAAATCACTAATGAGGCTCTCCCTCATTGAATTGCACAAATTACATAACTATTGTCTCCTATACAAGTACTCCTCTTACATGAAGTAATCTTCAAAAGGGCTTTTAGCTCTAGCCCATGACTTTGCATGTGTGCCATACATCTATAAAATTTCTCTTTGTGACATAAAACTCTTTCATTGTCTCTGTGGTCACCAATTCAATTTTCACATTAGGGAAGAACATTTGCCTTTTGTTAACAATCTCCTATTCTCTCTCATTCTCCTCCATTATTTCAAATGATTGTCTTCCACATATTCCTCATTCATATCTCCCACTTATTGGTTTGTCTCTACCAAACCATGTGGGGGACTTGGAGGTGATTGTTTTGGATAATCTTCTCATGATGGTGTTTTGTCCTATTAGTATAGATGTTGAAGATCCATTGAATGGTTTGTGGGGTTACAGTCTCCTATAGTTCTTGATGCCTCTATAATTTTTAGAGGTGTGTCTTTTGGGTCTCATTTTGTGGGGGACTTGGAGGTGACTGTTTTGGATACTCTACTCGCGATGGTTATTTGCCCTATTACTACGAATGTTGAAGATCCATTGAATGGTTTGTGGGGGTTACCCTCTCCTATAGTTGTTGATGCCTCTATAATTGCGTGGCTTTTTGGTCTCATGTTGATTCTCCTAGTTGTTTTGTGGTGTGATTTATCAACTCATGCCCCATGTTGGTTTTTCTCACACAATTGGTATTTCTGTTTTGGTTGTTAATTTCACTATGAACCTACATGTTCGAACAAATTGGATTTTTCTAGGCAATCCTAGCTAGTGGTGCTATGAAACATGTCACACTTTGTTCTAGTCATTAGAGGTTCTTTTTTGTTAGTGCGGGTTATGGGGTCTCAAGTGTCCTTAGTGTAAATTAAAGCCCCTCCCTTGTGCACAATATTCCCCTATGATGGTGCATGCAGTCAAGATGTGTTTGATAATGAAGAAGTTTAATTGTGTAGGGGCTTGATTTGTAGGTTCAATAATTTTTAGCCTTCCCTCCCCCATTTGTACAACTAAGTCTTGGATTCATTGAAGCCCCTCATTGAGGGAAGATCGAGCTCTTCACTTGTTCCAAGGGATTCATCATTGTGTCTTTTTCCTCTTCGAAAGAAATGGGTTTGGTGCTTAATGACAGTTATAAATGTAGGGAGGGCATTCTCTCTTGGTGAAACCTTGGTCTATCTCCTTCAAACCCATCTCTAAAGTTCTCAATGTTATACTTGTGTGGGTCCAACTTCCAAAAGTTACTCTTTAGTTCTAGAAAGATTCCTACTATGTGACCATCGACAATGCTATTTTTGTTTCTTGAAGAGTGACTCCACTACTTCATACATGGAGAATTCTACATTTGGTTGTATCCTAAAGGACATTGATATCTCAAAAACTTAACATTGATAACCTTAAGGAATTCTCATAACATTACCTTGACCTTGTGATTAAATGATAGAAACTCAATATTGTTGGTGGTTTCTTGTTTTGATTTAGGTTAAACCATCCTTCTCATAAATGTGTATCCACCTTCAGATTTCTGTAGTAAGGTTTTTCTTTGGGCCAATGGAATATTTTTTTATTCTCTGATGCCTTCTCTCCCTTGGATTGTTGTAGGAGGTTTGAATGCAATAGCTAATCTGAATGGGAAAAAGGAGCCACAAATCATCTTGGTTCTTCTTCTTCTCTTTTGAGGGAGAATGTTGCTCTTTTTAATTTGGTGGATGTGGTATTGAGAATTGACAACTTCACCTAGATTAAAAGAAGTAACCAAAATGAATCTATTTCAGAAAGATTGGATAGATTTGTAGTCTCTGATCATTAGATTGGTAGTAGGCGGGCTTCGTTTTTATAAATTCTAGGATGGAAGGGTTCTAATCATTGGCTTACCATTTATTCTCTCCTTTGGATTTTTCACTTCCAAAACATCCTCCTTTCAAGTTCCAACTAATTTCATGAAGAGTTGGTGGTTCGAAGGGAAGCCTATTTTTGGTAAATGTATTCCTTTTTCAAGAGGCTTATTTTTCATTTATAGACTTAAAAACTTGAATCAATTTTATTTTGGCAATATCTTTTAATCAAAATCCTATTTCAAGAAATGGTTTGAGAGATTAACTTTCCAAATTAAGGAGGAAGGTTTAATTGAAGAGATTCTGAAGGAAGATACTACTGCAAAGAATTAGTGCAATGGGAGCTTTAGGAAGAAATATTTTATAAATAAAAATCTAGGATAGATTGGCTTCAGGAGGGTGACCAAAATTATTCCTTATTCCATAATTCTATGAAGGATAGGTGAACTATTTATGTTTTTGCTTTCCTCATCTCAAAACATGATTAATATTTGTCTTCTTTTTAAGATATCTCCAAGGAGGCTATTAGGCACATTCATCTTTGTTTATAAAAAAGGATTGAAACCATGCTTTACAAGAGAAGAGTCTCACCCTTAATTGCAACCCATCTTTGGTTTCTAAGGACATGAATAATTTACCTATGGCTAGAATCTCCATGGAGAAGTTGGAAAAAATCATGTTCTAGATGAGGAAGGGAAAAGCTCTTGGATTTGATGATTTCCTGATTGAGTTCTTCAATTGTTTTTAGAAATTATGAAGTTTGATTTGTTAGAGGTGGTCATAGAATCATAGGAAATTAAGAAGATGCTTAAATTTACCAAATCTATGTTCATTGACCTTGTTTTGAAGAAAGAGGGGGACTATTCAATGAATTTCTTTTGTCCTATTTCTCTATATAATGCTGCTTATAAAATTATCATTAAAATTATTATAGATAGATTAACTAAATGACTGGTTACCCTAATCTTAGTCGAACAAATATTGTTTATGAAAGGACATCATATTTTAGATGGTATTGTGGTTTATGTTGAATTCATTCATTATATGGCCTCTTCTAAGTAGAAGGCCATGTTCATTGAGATTGACATGTCTAAAGGCTATGTTAGGGTTAATTTGTCTTTTTATTCATAAGTTTTATTTTTCTATTGGGTTGAACCTAGATAAGATAGCCTAGGTTTTGAGCTATGTGACATCATCTTCCTTTTTTTGTTCTTATCAATTGTATCCCCTTAGCTATTTTTCTGCATCTCGAGGTCTCGGGAAACATGACTCTCCTTCTCCTTATCTATTTATTTTGCTGGTAGAAGGATTGAGTAGATTGCTAAAGCATTATAAAATGAGAGGACTTATTCAAGGTTAGTCTTGGCCTTAAAATTGTAACTCACAAAATAACTTACAATTTATTGACGATACTACCTTGATGGGTAAGGCTAACATTGATGAGTGAATTAAATTTAGGAGAGTGTTGGACATTTACTAGTTTGCTTTGGGATAACAAATTAATGAGGACAAATCAAGTATATTATTTTTTAACATCTCAGAGACTATTTAATGCAAAATTACAAGAATTCTTCACTTCCAGATTGGGCATCTACCTATAGATTATTTGGGAATTCCTCTCTACTAGTAATCTTACAAGAGAACATTGAAAGAAGAGCCTAGATTAATTTTGCATAAGGGCGAGCCACTAGACCCTTAGGTGGCTATCCTTTGTTAGTAGAGTAATTCTTCTTAAATCTATTAAATTACTATCAATTCCTATTTATAGTTTTTTTTCAATTTTAGTTACTCCTAAGGGATAATTTCTCAAAGAGTTTCATGCTCTTTCAGGGAAATTTATTTGAATGGACCATGTAGAATCTAAAGAATGTAGTTTGGTGATTTTGGCTTTTGTATGCAGATCTAAGAGATTGGGAGGCCTTGATCATTGTAACTTTGAGCTCAATTCTCAAGCGTTAACTACCAAATTATTTTGGATATGGTTTAAGCATCATGATCAACCTTGCATTAGAATTATCAATTTCAAATATTTGGGAGGGGTGGGAGACGTAGATGTTCTTGTAATGGTGGGAAATTAGGGTTAGGGTTAAATTGAGATAATAAAACCACTAAATGACCTAATTAACCATTACATTCGAGAGGAGAGGAATCTAATAGATCTATCCTTGATAGATTAAAACCCTGATCAGATTCCAGCCTCCTTGAATAGGAGCTTTCTCCTCCTTAAGTTGAATTGAATTGGATTGTTGAAGATTAGGGAAAAAAAGGTGATAAATGAAGTGATTTGTCAAAAATGGTGAGCTACAAATGTCTCACAAAACCACCAACTTGGACTTGGGTAAAATAATATGTTTTAAATATGTTCCTAGAGGTTCACCCTATTTTTTTTTGGGATCAGGTAGTATCAATTCACCACGATTCTTCGAATTTCTCACCGTCAAAAGCTTAACCTGTTCGTCTTTCTAGATTTTGTTGACCCTCCTGAATGTAGCTTTGTACCTATTTCCCACACACAGAAACAAAGGGGAAATTGTTGAGAAGAGGGGTTTTTCTAAGTCAAACTCCAGTTCAGGAATTAACCTTGAATGAAATAATGAAAATACTGAATAGATATACCTCAGATCTACAATTGTTGATGATGATGCTTTGCTCTTTGAATGTAATCACAAATATTGTATGAAATAGCATGAAAAACACACAACCCTAATCACATACACATGCTTGCATAAGATTGGTGTAATCTTGCTCCACAATGGTTGAATGATGTATATGAAACCTTGAAGATCTCTAAAAATGCTTCATGGATGGATCAATGTTAGATTTCTTGTAGATGGAGACTTAGATTGCTTAGATGAAAATAGGTTGATAAAATGTCTTTATATAGGGGTATCTAGGTATATTACCGATTAGACTAACCTCCAAAAGTCATGTATAGCCATTGGGATGAATTCCTCTCAGGGAAATACAACACACCCTATTTCAAATTTGGGCCCCTTTGAGGGGGACCATGGCATTTTAGGGCACCATGGTCTAGACCAGGACGTACCACACCTTGGTCCCACTGCAAAGGGTACCAAAATAAGGTGCAAAGGAGATGGGTACCACATCATGGGACCCACAACAAGTTGCACATGACATCGAAGTTGGGTAATTAGCACAAATTGGACCTAGAGAGGGGATTAGGATAGATCACACTAAAGTGGAAGCACAAACATGAGGTGTAAATTAGACAAGTGACAATTTACAATGCTTCACTTCCATGGATGGAATTGAGTTGGAAAGGTTCAATGATTTGGACCGTTAATGAGAAGGGTTCCTCACTGATCAAACAATGTATTTGCTTATGTGTAGGATCATGGTGGGCCAAACAGGCCCTTAAGTGGCAATGAAAATTCAGAAAAACAGAGTTAGGCAACTTGACGTAAAAGTTTGAATAAGTTAACAACATTATTTTAAAAATAAGTTAGAATAGAATCTGTAGAAAATTAAATGTAGTTTCTAATCTACTAGTTGTTTTCTAAAAAAAAATCTATTTGCCAAAAAATTGAAATTTCAAAGTAGTAGTACTAAAATTTCAGGAAAAAGATAAGAAGTAGGTGTCTGTCTGACCACCCTAACCATAATCAAATCATAATATTTTTTTATAATATTTTAGATATAAGTAGAAGACTCATGTTCAGATGTGACACATATTTTTTTGTAATTTTTTTGTAAGTAAATAATTAATTATGAATTTTTTACTACAACTTTTTAAAAATACAAAAACTCGTATGCTTGACCACCTTAACTTGGTCAAAACTTTATGAAATTCATTTTTTTTAATCCTATAGTATGCAAATCATAGAATGTGACACATGTTTTGGATTGAAAAAATGTGATACCGTTTGAAAGTTATAGATGTTTTTCAACCAGCCTATCAATCAAGACTTTAGTTAGAAAGGTGATTCAAAGCTCTATGCTATGGAATAGGTAGTATTTCTATATTTTTTATTGAAAAATAATTATAGATAATTTAAATTCATTCTTCATTTTTGAAACATCAAAAGCTCACAACTTTTTCATATGAATTCCCTCTTTCATGAATTTTTTTGTGACAATCATCTCAAAATACTTGAAACACTAAATAAGTAATTAATAATAAAAAAATTAGAAATTTTATTGAGTTTAATAAATTTTGGTAAGCCTTGTTATCTCTCTTTGTTCATTTCTCTACCTCTCTCTCTCCTAAGATATAAACCTATCACTCCACCTGTCTATTGCCCCCTCCCTCTCTTTTGTTCATATTTATACATCTCTCTATAGACCTATCTCTCTAACTCTCATTGAATCCCTCATTCCTTCTCTCTCTCTCTCAAGCTCTACACTTATATTTCTACCTCTTCATCACTTTCTCCTCTATCTCACTCTCTCTCCCCTAAGATTTAGACTAGCCTCTCTACATCTCCTTCCTATCTCTAGCAAAAAAAATTAGAGGGGAGGAGGAGAGGGGCAGAGGGAAGTATCAAAAAAAGGAGAGGGGGAGAGAGGTGAGAAGGATAGGGTAATTGGGGGGAAGAGAGAATGTGTGTGTGTGTGTGTGTGTGTATGAGAGAGAGAGAGAGAGAGAGAGAGAGAGAGAGAGAGAGAGAGCGAGAGAGAGAGAGAGAGAGAGAGAGAGAGAGAGAGAGAGAGAGAGAGAGAGAGAGAGAGAGAGAGAGAGAGAGAGAGAGAGAGAGAGAGAGAGAGAGAGTTGGGGATAATTAGGGGGTAGGAGGAGAGGGGGAGAGGGGAAATTATCAATAAAGAGAGAAGAGAGAATAATTATGGGGTGGGGGAGAGGGGAGATGGGGAAGTATCTATAAAGGTATAGGGGGAGAGAGGTGACAGAGAGTGTAATTGAGGAGAAGAAATAATGATAGTGATATTTGGGTGTAATTAGTGGAATATAAGAGGAGAGGGAGAGGGGGTAAGTATCAATGAAAGGAGAGAGGCAGAGATGTGGAGAGAGGTGAAGAGAGAGACAAAGAGAGGATAATTAGGGGGAGGGGAGGGGGGAGAGGAAAGTATTAGCAAAGATATGGAGAGAGGGGGTAATTAGGGGTCTCTCTCTCCATATCTCCCCTCTCTTCCTTTGTTGATACTTCCCCCCTTCTCTCTCTCTCTCTCTCTCTCTCTCTCTCTGGATACTTCCCCTCTCCCATCTCCCCTCTCCCCCTCCCTCTAATTACCTTCTCTCTGGACCTCTCTCTTTGAACCTCTCTCCCCATCTCTCACTCTATCCTTTATTGATACTTTCCTCTCTCGTCTTCTCCTCCTACCCCCTAATTACCCCCAACTCTCTCTCTAATTATCTCTTCCCCAATTACCGTCTCTTTCTCACACCTATCTCCCCCTCTAACTTTTCTCCAACTCTCTCTCATTCTCTCTTCCCCCCAATTACCTTCTCTCTCACAACTCTCTCCCCCTAGAGCCCTTTGTTGATACTTCCCTCTACCCCTTAATTACCTCCCACCACTCTCTCTCTCTCTCTAGATAATTCCCTCCCCCCTCTCCCCCTCCCCATAGTTTCCCTCTCTCTATCTCTCTCTTCACTTCTCACACCATATCTCCTTCACTCCCTCTATTAATATTATTGGTGTAAATAATTATTCATCATGAATATTATTACACCTTACTTAAGTTTACTTAGGAAATGCATTTAATAGTAGTTTGGGTATGAGACACTTGGGTGTTTGTGTCACATTGGGATAGTGTGTGTAGGAGAATTTCCACCTTTTATGGTGTTGATCTTGTTGTTACACTCCACATTCAGTGGGTGATCCACCTCATGTGGACTATTATATTATTTCTCCTACCTACCCACACCTATTTCCTACCTACCCTTGTTTTTTATTGAGCCACATGTCATGTTTGTGTGCTCACATATCCATATAGCCTTGCTTATATAAGCAGGCTCATATTCATTGTATGTAAATGATCGATTGATGATCCCGTTGATCAGTATTTTCATCTTGATAGAATACAATTTATTTCTATCATCTATTTTGTCTCTCTCATTTGTGCTTTCCATTGCCTCTTGATCTTGGCAAAATATCACATGGTATCAGAGCTGGTCCATGTCTCACATGGTATCAAAGCCATTAGAGTGTCATTGGTTTGCTAATTGAGAGAAATTTGATGCTATTTGGGGTGTGTATTTTGAAGTTTTCTATTGCAGGTTATTATTGAAGCTTGATGGGTCAAATATGAGGTTACCATTGGATTTAGGAGGTCCAAGAAAGTCATTTTTGCCTTTTGTTTCATCAAAATCGGATTTCGGAGGCCAAATCTAGAGGCATTTGAAGTTTGACGCTGCGGTGGAAATTTTCCAGAAATTATAATTTTGCAGGGAATTTTCAAATAGTGATATCTCACTCATACAGACTCTTTTTTCCAAGCATTTTTTTTTGTTTTGGGGTAGAATTTTGTGATCTGTACAGTGGTGCAGGAATTTTTTGATTTTTGGATACAGGTTTTTCAGAAATCGTGAAATCTCAGTTTTTACAACTTTGGAGGCTTCTTTTGGGTTCATATGGACTCCTTTTCAGGTGCCATTTTTTTTGAAAGTGCATATTTTTTCATCTACTTTCATAATCTGTCATCAGTTTGCAATGATTTTAAGTAGAAATTGTACTTTCTGTATTTGGCCATTTTTGGCATATTTGGTACTTGCATTTTGCTTGGATCTCAGTTTAGATCACTAGCAGTATTTGTTGAAGTCTCTTAGATCTCATTTTGAGAAGTTGTAAATTGAAATCAGAAGTCCACTTTGCCTTTTTTTGCAAGTGGCCCATTGTATACACACTAAGTATAAAGTGCTAAAATCACCATTTTGGGGGGATTTCTTGATTGAGTATTTTGGGGGGTTGTCTTGTGTGATTGTGCCTCTCTCTATCTTGTGTTTTTTCATTTTGGTGCTATGGGTTCTCCTAAATTTCCACTTTTAACTCCTCATAATTATGCATCATGGAAAATTAAGGCATGGAGTAAACTAATGGAAAAAGGACTCATTCATTATGTAAATGAAACTATTACAACACCACCTGATCCTAAGGTTGATCCTAATGCTCAAATTGAATGGCTTACTAAGAATGCTATGGCACTTGGAACTCTTAGAAAGTATGTATCGGATGACCTCATTTTTCACATTGATAAGTGTACAACAATTAAAGAGACTTGGAATATTTTTAAGAAATTGTATGGCCAGGTTGACAAGATTAAGGGCTACAAGCTTGATAGTGAACTCACAACTTTGGATCCCAATGATTTTGATACAATCCAAGATTATTTCACAAAAAGCAACTGAGCTAAGAGGAAAGCTAAAGGATTGTGGAATTGACAAAAAGGATGCTCAATTGGTTTATAACTTGTTGGACAAGCTTCCTTCAGAGTATGCAGCCTTTGTATCTAGCTTTCACACCCATAGGTTAGCTCAAGGTTCCTCATGCACTTCTCTCTCATTTGATTCATTCACGGAGATGTTGATACTTGAGCAATCTAAGTTGACCACAATGGGGATTCTCAAATCTTCAAAGTCACAAGCTTTGGTGGCTAACAAAGGGAATCAAAGTAATCAAGGAAAAGGCAAGAATAAAAAGCAACCTAAGTCTAAACCACAACAAGATGGAGCACAATCTTCCTCTCCACAACAAGGTGATTCACCATTCTCACCTAAGAGGAAATCATATAAGGACAATCTTTTTTGTGGATATTGCAAGAAGTCGAGACATGATGAACATCATTGTTATAAGAAGGATATTGATGAGTTGAAGAATCTTCTTGAGAAGAATAGAATCAACCTACCTTCTAGAATGTCTATATCGGCTTCTTCTTCCAAGGATAATGGAAAGGATCACTCTTTTGGGACAGATAAAGGAAAGGTACAAGCTCTTTGTGCTACTACAAGTCATGATTCAGGGAGATGGCTTCTAGATTCAGGGGCTTCTCATCATATGGCATCTTCACAGTCTATGTTTTCTACATTTGAGCCTTGCCACATGCCGCAAATTTTGATGGGAAATCATACATACATGGATGTGATTGGGAAAGGACCTATTGCCATTGGGGATAACTCCTTCAATGATGTGTTGTGTGTACCCCACTTGACAAATAATCTTCTTTCCATCTATCAAATCACACATGGGGCAACTAGGAAAACTATGGAGTTCACACCTGATTCAGTTAGCATTAGAGACTTGGAGAGTGGAGGTATCATTGCGAATGGGGTGGTTGATCATGCATCTCAGTTGTACTCTTTTTTAGATTTTGGTCCCATTGATAAGGTTGGTTCTTCCTATGTTGATGATTCAGATTTTGAGGAGAACTTTGGGCATTTGAACTTGGGGATTCTCACATGTGACCCCGTTCTTGAGCCTTGCATTTCATCTCCTTCTATTGATATCACACCACCTATTGCACCTGATGATGCAGCTAGTGTGACAGTTTTGCCTTCTTATGATTCAGTGCAGCGGGATATTTCATGTCTTCCAGCTTCAATTGATTGGGATGTCTACTTGATAGACATTACAGGTTTGTTTGTGGACTCCTACATTGCAGATTTGGGAGACACCATTCATGACATTCATCTTCTCTTTGATGAAGATGATCCTTCTTTGATTGTTGCGAGGGATAACTCTGACCCTCTTGTGCATTCTCTACATGATCAATCTTTAGAGGCTGACTTGATTGTCGATACTTTTGTACAATACTTGGAGGAGGTCTCTTTATCTTTTGAGGAGACATATGAGTCTTTGGATATTGTTCTACATTCATCTCCACTAGATCTTGGAGTGCCTTTTTCAGCAGTGTGGCACAATTTACCACCTTTGGAGGGGGTAACTTTCAACATCGACATGGGGACACTTGAACAGTTTTCAGAGATTCCTTTCATCATGAGTATTTTTGCTTCATCTTCCCTTCATGGTTGGGGAGACTTCATGGATACACCTTTGGTTTTGTTTCTTCCTAAGGGGAGGAATGTTGTTCGACGTTCATGGAGCAGTTTCTTCATTCATCTTCGAGCTTCTATCATTGGTGCAGATTCCAGATTGAGGGGGGGCTTCCTAGTCTCTCTTCTTCTTCTCTCATATGGGGGGGAGTTTTTCCTCACATGGGGTTTTGTCCTTCACATACTTCTATGAGAGTTCTTTGTATCTAGTTTTCATCTCTCTTTTGGGGGAGGGTTTTTTCCCATTGGGTTTTTCTCTCTTTCCCCTCTTTGTGAGAGATTTCCTTGCATTGGTTTTCATGCATTTTCATTTGTACATGGGTACCTAACATGGCCTCGTAGCCGGGACCCATCTTGCATTGCTTAGTTGCATTGTAGACTTAAGTGCATTCCCCTAAGTTGCACTTAAGGGGGGGTGTTGGTGTAAATAATTATTCATCATGAATATTATTACACCTTACTTAAGTTTACTTAGGAAATGCATTTAATAGTAGTTTGAGTATGAGACACGTGGGTGTTTGTGTCACATTGGGATAGTGTGTGTAGGAGAATTTCCACCTTTTATGGTGTTGATCTTGTTGTTACACTCCACATTCAGTGGGTGATCCACCTCATGTGGACTATTATATTATTTCTCCTACCTACCCACACCTATTTCCTACCTACCCTTGTTTCTTATTGAGCCACATGTCATGTTTGTGTGCTCACATATCCATATAGCCTTGCCTATATAAGCAGGCTCATATTCATTGTATGTAAATGATCGATTGATGATCCAGTTGATCATTATTTTCATCTTGATAGAATACAGTTTATTTCTATCATCTATTTTGTCTCTCTCATTTGTGCTTTCCATTGCCTCTTGATCTTGGCAAAATCTCACATGGTATCAGAGCTGGTCCATGTCTCACAAATACACCCCTCTCCCCCTCTCCTCGTACCCCCTAATTTCCCCAAATCTCTCTCTCATTCTCTCCTCCCCCAATTACTCTCTCTCTCTAACATCTCTCTCCCTCTGCCTTTATTAATACTTTCCTCACTTCACTCTACCCCTCCCCCTAATTACTCTCTCTACCTCCCTCCCTCTCTCTCTCATTATCTTTCCCCCTATTTACCCTCTCTCTTACACCTCTCTCCCCTTTGTCCCTCCCCCTAATTATTCTTTGTCTCTCTTCACCTCTCTCCCCATCTCTCATTTTCTCCCTTTGTTGATACTTTCCCCTATCCCCTCTCCTCCTACCCCCTAATTATCCCCAACTCTCTCTCTCTCTCTCTCTCTCATTCCCTCTTCCAAACAGTAAGCCTCTCTTTTCCTCTCCCTTTGTTGATACTTCTCTCTTTCCCCTACCCCCTCCTCTTAATTACCCTCTCTCCTTGTCTCTCCCTATCTCTCTTTCCACTCCTCTCCCCATCTCTCCCTCTCATAGTCCCTCTCTCTCTCTCACACACACACCTCTCTCCCCCTCTCCCCCTCCCTCCCTAGCAACAAAAGTCATAGGGGAAAGATACTCCACAAACATCATCAAGAACTAAGATCCAAATATATCTAACACAAAAATGTATATAAATTTGAAATATAATCAAGATCCATTACCAATAGGGAGAGAGATTTCTATATAAATGAAAATATAGATAGAAAGGGATATACAAACAATGAGAGAGGAGAGAGATACAAAGAGGTAGAAGAGATAAATATATACATAGGGAGGGATAGAGATGTGTAAAGATAAAGATATAAATAAGGAGATATATAAGGGTGAAGAGAGATGAAGTGATAAAGAGAGGGAGAGATAGAATGGGAAATAGAGAGAGATAGACATAGCTAGAAAAGAGATAGAGACATAAATAGAGATATAGATATTAAGGACTATGAAGAGAGAGGGAGAAATATTGAAGGACAAGGATGGATAGAAAGAGGGAGACATATCTAGAGATTGAAAAGGAGAGAGGAAGATAGAGATAAAAATGAAGATAAGGGAGATGGAGATGAATAGATATAGAGTAAGAGAGAGGTAAAGACAAAGATAAATATATAGAGAGATAGAGAAAAATAGATATAGAGGGGTACATTGAGTGAGATACAAAAAGGAAGAGATAGAGAGATATAAAGGAAGAGGAATATGGATAGATAAAGACATGTAGATAGTGTGAGAGAGTGATAAAGAGAGAAATAGAGATTATAGATAGCGATAGATAGATAGGGAGAGAGAAAGAGGGATATATATAGAGGGAGTAAATAAAGAGATGAAGGTAGAGAAAGGGAGATATACATAGAGAGGGTGATAGAGGAAGAGAGGGAGAGGTAGATTAGTCATGTATAGAGGAAGAGATATAAAGAAAGAGGGAAATATAAAAAGAGAGATGTATAGGGAAAGAGATAGAGATGAGAAGATGAAGGTAGAGATAGATATGGATAGAAAGTGATAAAGAGAGTAGGACAAATGGAGGGATAGATGGAGTGAATAAGTGAGCTTTAAAGATAATGAGATATAAATATACATGAAGATAAATCTGTAAGGAGATAGAGATAGAGGGGACAAGATAGGGAGAGAAAGGAGGTGATAGAGACAAGTAATAAATAGGTATAGGTAGGATAAGGTAGAGGGGGGAGATAAATAGAGAGAAGAGAGATTATTAGAGACATACATAGAAATAAGGAGTGACAAGGATAGAGTGGGAAAGGGAGAGATAGGAATTGAAAGAGGGAGACGTATGTAGAGATAGATGTAACTTGGGAAATATCTGGATGGGATGAGAAATGAAGTGAGATAAGTAGAGAAGGAAGAGATAAATAAAATATATTTATAGAGGTATAGATATACAAGTGATAGATAAAAAAAGAGACTTTGTATGCAAAATTTGTGAGTATTTAAAGTTTTAAAAATGAAGGATTAATTTCAAATGATTATAATTAATTTTTGGTGTATAATCTAATATAATTACCTTATTCATTTGATAGGTCTCTGAATTACCTTTCCAATGCCTATAAAGATTGAAATTTTGATAAGAAATGCAAAAGTTATGCCTAGTTTACTAAAGTATGTTTTTTATGTTGAGAAAAATGGATATCTGTTTTGGAAAACATGACATCACAATAATGATGTCACAAAATGGATATCCATTAATATTGGATATCCGTTATTAACAAATATCTATTTAAGTTTGGTATTACTAAACCAGATTGAAAATTTGGCCGACCCATA
The DNA here is from genome assembly GCF_030272615.1 of Cryptomeria japonica. Lineage (NCBI taxonomy): Eukaryota > Viridiplantae > Streptophyta > Pinopsida > Cupressales > Cupressaceae > Cryptomeria > Cryptomeria japonica. The sequence goes on along the minus strand of NC_081414.1, from coordinate 93,179,361 downwards.
CAAAAAGTCAAAGCAAAATTTGGTGTGTTTGACAAAGTTTAAAACACATTTTTTCCCCCATTGCCACTTTTTGGCCCCTCATGATCATGCACATACCCATTTTCTAGAACATTAATAAAGGCAATAATGATCTATTTTGGAATTATTCTTGGGACAATAATTCTCCCACATTTCTTCATTTCCTCTTCTTTAGGCTCTTTGTCATATTTTATTGGAGGTTAGGATGGTCCAAGGTGGAAATATTTAAGCATAATCTCTCTTCAAGAAGGTCGTTTGCATGGTTGGAAGAAGTCCAAAAGTTGGCCTAGAGGAGGTTTTGTTAAAAGTACAAGGAAGTCCTCACTTCTCTTTTGACTGCAAGACCATGTTGTCTTTTGGAGGATCTAAATATTCTTCCTTGAGGTCACAAATCTAAAGGAGAGTATTCAATTGCTCTTTGTTATAAATCTTTGGAGTCACATAAAGGAAGAGATGTTGAATTCCCTAGATGGAAAATAATTTGGACCAAGTTTTGTTGGCTTGAGCATAATTTATTTTTATGGTTGTTGACCCAAAATAGATGCCTAACTTGGGAAAATATTTGTATAGAGTATTTTATGGGCCTTCCAATTGTGTCCTTAGTGACACTAATGAATAATGTATGAATCACCTTTTCTTTCAATGCCCTTTCTTTATGGAGTTAAGGGATCCATGGTGACCTCTCTAGAATAGACCCACCATTCATTCTACCTTTTTGTCTGGGTTATGGAATAGTTTGGGTAGGCTAGTCAAGAAGGTATCCTAAAAATTGATACAAATCTAGGTCCTCAAGGGATAACCAATGTCTAGCAAGAATTAGTGGGATTGCTCATGATATTGGCAACTATGTTCAATTTTTCTTCTCCGCTTTCTTGGATACTTTCTCTGACAATAATATTGAGGTATGTGGCATTCTATATGTCATTGAGAAATATTGTGCTAATGGTTGGTGTAAAGGAGGATAATCGAATCTCTATGATGGGTGGTTAGACCCCATAAGGACTCAGTATCCATCTCTCCACTCTGAGTAAAACTTTGTCACACTACAACCTCTAAGTTTTATCACGAGGATGGTAGAGTGCATATAACTATATGATGTTGAGAGAAAAATGTTTTAATCAAAGAAGCCAAAAGTACAAGCTATCAAGGCCACTTAGACATCTCTGTACCTTCTCTATCCAGGAAAACATGCAGGTCGAGGATGACAACGAGGCATGCAAACATCATATATAGATGAGATACAAAAGTTCGTACCAGGGGGTCAAAATAACATATACTTCCCACTCTATTCTAAATGCGATGAAAATACTAAACTAGAAACTAACAAAATAAAAAGGATTGATGAAAATATAAGAAGGGAGAGATACTTTTAAAAGGTCCAATGATGGAGCCTCTAACACACTCTACGATTTTCCTCATTGTACCTACACAAATACAACCAATAATGAAATGTTGGGGTGGTTGTGATTAAATGTTTGTCATAGTCAAACCCCCATTTTGGTGTTTCTACCTAGCCAGATAGATAAACTAGATAAAATAAATGAAATGATGAAAATAGAAGTAAATGATAATGAATAATGATTGATATGCTAAATAATAAGAATGAGATAACTCAATAAAGTGCACTTCCTTCCAACAACAAAAGTCGAGAGCTTGTTGGAGTGAAGAAGAATACAAGCTTACCAAGTTGGCAAAGGTTCAACATGGATAACAATGGGGATGAAGCAAAATAGTGAAGTAAAGTAGTTGTTAAAGATCAAGAATGGAAAAGACAGAAAAAAGTATAACCAAAGAGCTTGAAAGAATGTCAGGGAGAGAAAAATGAAGCAAAAATAGCAAGTTAAAGGGGACTGGGAATCGTCCTGACATCAATGGGAGTCGAAACAAGCATTATACTACCAGAATTAGCAGGTGTAGTCTCAACAACCACCTTTAGTCATGGACATTTGTGGGATGAATGCACGACATGCGGATGTCTCTACGATGCACAAGTGTCCATGAATAATTTGGACCAAACGGTCAAGAAGATAGACATGATAGGTGGTAAGGAATGCTAGTGAGGTGGAAGCTCAACCATTGCCCTCAATTAAGCTAAAGAAAAGGCATTATGCATTATGAAATTGCACGGGGTGCAATTTATGATGTTACAATTGGAAAAATGTTTATTTGTGAGATTGACTCTATGATTATTTTTAGCCCCTTGGATTGTGGAAATTTTTAGGCATTCTCTTGGAGGTTAGGCTTGTTGGCTAAGTAGATCCTTTGTTACCCACTAAGTTTGAAATTATATCTTTTGTTCGTGTTCTCTAGGAATGGGATATGTTTGATGATTGGTTAATGAAGTGGGCCTCACATGAGAGAGTAGTTGGCATGTGCAGAATTGGGAAGCTCTGGATCAAGACAAATCTAAATTGCTTCTTCAAATTCTTAATAATAATGGGTAGAATTGATTTATGCAAGCGAAAGATAGTGATGGTGAGGGTTGCCCAAAACTATGGATCTCTTATGTATTACGTCATTTATTTTTGTAGGGATTCTTTGTGGATTCTTCTTCCATTTTGTATTGTAGTGGCTATGGCTAGCGAGGAAACCTTTTGATGTCTCTGTATTTAAATCTTTGCCACCTCCCCCAAAGAAAATTACTTTTAAAATTAAATAAATAAAGTTCCTTAAAAACCCCATACATACATACATACATATATACATATTATATATATATATATATATATATATATATATATATATATATATACATGTATACATGTATATATACATATATATATACATATATATATGTATATGTATGTACATATATATACATATATACATGCATATATATATGCATATATACATATACATATGTATGTATATGTATGCATATACATACATATACATATACATATACATATACATATACATATATATATACATATATGTACATATATATCTATATATATCTATATGTATACATATATATACATATGTATATGTATATATGTATATGTATATGTATACACACACACATATATATATATACATATACATATATACATATATACATATATATATATAGATAGATATATATGTATGTATATATGTATATATGTATACATATATGTGTGTGTATACATATACATATACATATACATATACATATACATATACATATACATATACATATATATACACATACATACATATATATACACATACATACATATATATACATACATATATACATATATACACATACATACATATATATATACACATACATATATATATACACACACATATATATACATACTGATGCTTTGCAAAAAGGATGGTTAGAAAAACCCGTGGTGATACAACACACTAAAAACACAAGAAATAAAGAGAGTTAGTGTTAATCAACCAAAGACTATTCTAATCAGGCATACCAAGAGAGACACTAAAAACACAATAAAGCATTTAACTATGAAAATAAATTCAAGAAGACATCTCCAAATGCCTTCCACCATGCTTGTAGCTCCTCCTCCCTTGTTCCTCTCCTCTCCAAGTTCCAAATTAGTGTAGCTCTCAGCAACTTTTTGCACTATGGATGCCTTATGGAGGTTCAAGATTGAAATGTTTTAGCTATTCTATGCAAGTGTAAAACAAACTAATTAGACATGCTATGAAATGAACTAAGATTTATTTTAGTCCAAAATGACAATATATGTGATTTATGCTAAATGCTCTCTCTAAAAAGACTATAATGTAAATGCATACAAGTTTTCAGAATTATGGCTAAGAATGCTAAATGCTCGAGAGCTACACTCATTTGGGACTTGGAGAGGGGAGAAACAAGGGATAAGCATCAAAAGGCATCATGGAAGCATCTTAGGGAGGCTCTTCTCCTTTCTTTTGTTTTGTTAAACTTCTTTCATGCTTTTTGAAATCTCTTTTGACATGTTTGGAATGGTTTTTAGTTCTTTGTTTTGGTTTTATGGTTGAAACTAACTTATTAACATTGAACTTTGTTGTTGCCTTGTCCCCATTTCCATGACATCATTTGGTGAACCCGACGTGAATTGAACAGCAACTGTTTTCAAACTACTAATTTTTTTGATTGTTTTAATTGACACATAGGTCGCGCTTCGGTGCTTTTGTTCTCGCTTTAGCGCTATCGTAATTTGGTCTTTTAGCACTATGTCCCCCCAATAGCGCTATTGTCCCAAAATTAGTGCTTTTGTTTATAGTATAGCGCTATTAACCATTAAGTAGCGCTATTGTTCAAGTATTAGCACTGTTGGCTCTCTGTGTAATAAGTTATTTTAGCGCTTTTGTACTTACCGTTGCGCTTTTGTGTTAAATAGCACTTCTGTTCTCACACAGAGTAGCTCTATTGTAACAAAGCGTTGTAAAAAATGCCTTGTAACCAAAAAATCAATTTTTTTAAGGCTTGTAGAGGCCCACCATGTATGCGTACTTTACTGACTTTTTGTTTCTTGTGCAGGCTTGAACTAACCCAATTTATTTCTTAATTTTTTATTTATTTTTATTGCAAGTTAAAATCGAACCTCAAAGATTTCATTTTGGTGCTTTAAAACTCACAACAAACTTTGATTTTCTTGCAAGTTAGGGAACTCAAAGATTTTATTTTTGGTGCTTTAAAAACTCACAACAAACTTTGATTTTCTTGCAAGTTAGGGAACTCAAACTTTATTTTAGTGTTTAAAACTCAACAAGGCAAAATTTGCTTTTCTTGCATCAACTCCAACTAAAATTCACGATCCACACTTTGTTTTGGGCAAATAAAAAGAACAATCAACTTGTTTTGTTTTTCAAAGCGATTTACTTCAAGCAAATGTACTTTTCATTCAGTCGACCAGGATTTCATTTTCCTAGTTTACTCAACATATTGCCTTTGAAGGATAAAAAGAACACCATGGTTGTTGAAGCAACATCTCCAAATAGTTAGATCATATTGCAATGATAAGTTAAAAAGAACAAGTGTCTTTTGTGTTTGACACACTTGTGCAAAAAGTTTGTCGAGTGGTCCTACTTCTAACACACACTATCCTCTCCCTTGGCTTTCGTGGTCCTAGGTGCAAGAGACACATCACTCTTGGGAACAACCTCGCGCAGTAAATCCTTCGAGCCGCTATAGAAATCAGGTGTGAGCGAAAGCTGTAGCCTTGGGTATAGTTGTTCCTACAGTGTAACTTGCCGAAAGGACAAATGGGCCCCACCACAAGTTACAAGGCTCTTAAGTGAGTCACTGCAAAATGAACTTATGTCCAAAGACATCAAAAATTACTAAACACCTTTAAGTAGTAGCCCACCCGTTCTATTGAATGAGGATATTTGTGAGAGGTTCAGTGCAAGAGCATAGAAGGTTTTGCTCCCAAGATACTCACCATACATATTTCCTTGAGTAGAAACATAGCTTTTTGAAAGGTTACTTGTAGCCTGATAAAAGTGGTGACTCCCCCATCATAGGGATCATCTATTTGTTATGCTCGTGCAAGACTTAGTATATCACATCTTTACCTGCCACGACGGGATTCATAAGGTATGTAGTACCAAAGTTGAAGAAATATCAAGATGTGGGCTAAATTATCGCAAATGGTCATTTGACCTTAGGGATAAAGAGTGTTTGAAGTGTCTTCATTTTGTGTCAAGACCAGTGATAAATTGAGCTGACTTCAGGCTTTTTGAAAAAAAAACATACTCAAAAACATTTGAAGGAAAGGGTCATAAAAGTCCAAAGATTGGGTTGATCTAGACCTACACTATTTTGTGCCTTTTGAGGCAACATTCTTGTGTTTGTGAGCTTGCTTTGTTTTCTTGTCAAATTCAAAATAAAAAACAAAGATAAAAAACAAAGTGCAACAACAAAGTATCCAACTATATGACCATTCTTCACATTTTGAGAAAGAAGAATCCTCATCAACATATCAACTTGAAGAAAAGACCATTGAGCTCAAAGGCTTTCACCAAAATAAGGAAATTCTTCTATCTTAATAGACAAATCTTTGTATCACATAGAACCTTCTTACGTCACATGCGTCTATATCTTCAAGGAAAATCAAACGAGTTTGATCAAGAGTCATTAAACCGTAGAGCTTTTACTCAATATAGAGCTTTGAGTTATCATAAAAACAAGGGAGGCAAAATCAATCCTGCCTTCTTTCCAAACATTTGCATTACATATAACTCAGCTAGGGAAGAACCACCAACCCCTGAAAGAGAAGAGGAAGAGTTTGTTCCTTTTGTAACATAGAGTTTCTATTGAATTTAACATTTCATCCATTCTCACATTCACACATCATCAATCCATTCCAACTCTTGAAACATAAAGAGGTTTTTGTCTTGAGTTCTTTTTCGATATTGCTTTAATCAAACACAACACATCACTTTTTTTAGAGTGTCTCTCCATCTAGGATAAACTCATCCTAAGAGGCATTTCTACGCAGGTTAAAACTAGTCTATGAGTGAATCCTCTCATTACTAGGTAGTTGGGTCTATAACACATCTCAGATCTCTCTAAACCTTATCATATCAAACATTGTCAACCAAACACAACAAGCAATTCAAGGAAAATTTTTGGTCACATCTACCTTTAGTGCTAGAGATCCATATGCAAAACACTCCACCAAACATTAATCTCTCATTTCATCACCAACTCATCATCATTTTCACCAAACTTCAACAACAACTTATAAACAAAATGGCTCAAACCAGATCAAGATCTAGACAAATGGAAATTGAGGAAGAAGAGGAGAAAAATATCAATGAATTCTAAGAAGCCCTTGGAGGAAACCCAAATGATGAAAATCCAAGTACTCCTACTCCTGCAGGAATAGAAAGGGCACAACACAACCCTCTCTTTAATCAACTTTTTGACAAAATACTTAGGAGCAAAGCTGATGCTCACTTTTTAAGACTTGCCCAAGAGGGAGCCAAACTACCCTTTGATTTTGATATTTCTCAACTCAGGAAAGCATCGGAATGCTAAAGTCGTAATGAGGATGAAAGAGGTTGAGATCACATCAGATACAACCTTCATCAAGGAAATCCCCCACCACCTCCTCCTCCAAATGACATTGACATGTTGCGGCAATAAGTCGAGAATTTAGCCCAACAACTCCACAGTGGTTTGAAAACAAATTAGTTTTCACTTAATGATATTCGTCCCTATCCCTTTGATAGGAATCTACATATGTCACCTTTTCCACGAGGGTTTGAAACACCTAAGTTTGAAAAGTATCGAGGAAAAGGAGACCCTCGCGATCATGTTAGAGAATTTCATTCAGCATGCCTAGAAGTGGCATATGAGGACACATACCTAATGCGACTCTTTCCTCAAAGTTTGGGAGGAATAACCACAACATGGATTTCTTGACTACCAGGCCACATTAGGACATTTGAAGAACTGGTCTAGAAATTCCTAGCACATTACTCACACAACATTGAACGTGATATCACCATGGCCGATCTGTGTAACACTAAGCAAAAACCCGGAGAGCTATTTTTAGTCTTCTTGCAACGATGGCGTCAAATGTCTAGCCGACATTCTCTTCAATTACCTGAACAAGAACTAGTGGAAATATTTATTTCCAACTTAAACGACGAAATGGAATTTCACCTAGACACGAAAGACACAGACTCCTTCAATGACATGATCACCAAGGGTTTAAAATGTGAACGGGCTCTCATAAAAAAAGGGCTTATCAAGATATACAATGAGCGAAAGGATGGCCCTCACCCACGCTTCAATAGTGATAATCCTAACTTTTGGAATAAAAACAAAAACATCATCAATGACGGGGTTGTGGATGCAAGGACTATCAAAAGTGCACAACTTGTGGTCCGATTTGCGGGACAAAACCCCCCACCCAAGAATAACATAGTTGCTCCCCCAAATCAAGGATGCAATGTCCCTCAAGAGGAACCAAGACAACGCCAGCAAGATTATAAACCAAAACGAACATACACTCCCTTAGGGGAACCTATTGAAACAGTGTTACGTCAGTTGATTTCTTCAAATCTGGTGACTTTACCAAAAACATCCATTACGAACCTCAGGTCAAACCTTCTTGGTGGAGGGATAATGAACATTGTGAATTCCATCAAGGGAAAGGGCATAAAACAAGCAATTGTCACAAATTGAAAGATCTTATTCAGGACCTTATTGACTGAGGCAAGATTGAAATTGAAGGAAACGACCCAAAAACTACAAATAATGATTGTCTTATGTTTAAGAATCCACTTCCATCACAAGATCAAAGAGGTCCTTCCACTTCAGGGTGAAACACAGATACCACTGATTATACACGAGTTGCCTATAATTACACTGTGAATCACCTATATGATGCCAATGAAAAAATTGCAACCATTACCATCAAAGATCCAAGCTCTACCTACAATGTTGTTACATGTCATGGCAAGATCACCATTAAAGCAACTCCACAAGGCACAACTTCCATCCCAAAGCAGTATAAACTTGAGGAACAGTTAGATAAGACACCCGCACTTATATCTATCTTAGAACTTTTGCGCCTATCTCCATCTCATAAACCAATCTTGGATCAAGCTCTCCAAGAGGTGTTAGTCCTTGCAAATCTAAATACAAATCAATTCCAAGCTATGGTTGGGAATCTAAGGTCATCACCATGTCTCACTTTCTCTGAAAGTGACAATACATCCTTCCAACAACCTCATAATGCCTCACTCCACATTGAAGGATTTATCAACCAACATAGGATCAAGCGAGTCTTGATTGATAATGGGGCAGGCCTAAATATCTGTACATTATAATTGGTCTCAGCATTGGGATATGCAATTGAATAAGTGGATCCTTGCAAAAAGATAACCATAAAAGCCTATGATGATGCAGAATGTTCATCCAAAGGAGCAGTTGTGTTACCAATCCGAGTAGGCCCAGTGGTGAAACACATCATATGTCAAGTTCTGGACCTTCCTCTACCATATAATTTGTTATTAGGAAGACCTTGGATACATGCCATGCAAGCTGTTCCATCCACCTACCACCAATGTCTAAAGTTTAATCATAATGGAGTAGAAATTACAATCCTGGGCGATGAAAATACCTTTGCATATTGTCACAATATAAATCACCAACCAGAGATTACCGTTCCCAATAACAGAGAAGCCATCTCATCCACCTCATATATAAGTCCAACCTCTCTTTCCAGTTCAAACACCACTATACCCAAGCAAGAGAAGCTCAAGATGAAAATGGCAGAGGAAGGTCCTGGGGAGTACAATCTCAGCCAGCTCTTTTGTGTTGGACAAATGCTCACTTCTCCTAGAACTCATGGTAAACCTCAACGTTTACTTCAAGCACCACTGATCAAGCCAGCATGCACTTTGACACCCTTCATCCTTGGAAAGAGTCAAGAAGAAGAGACAAGAGATGAGGACTTAGTAGAATGGATCTATAAAGATCCTATCACCACAAACATCCCACAAGCTAAGCTTCCCACAGATCAATATGGAAACGACCTTCTCATTATGCAAAGAATGGGTTATGATGGTCAGAGTGCTTTGGGACCTTACAAGCAAGGACAACATGAGCCACTGCAGCCGGAATAAAAGCCCAAAGATAACACGGGATTAGGCTTTTAAAAGGAGATCCTTCCTAAACTCAGATTCAAAGGGAAACCCAACAAACCTCTTTATTAGCCTACTACAAACATAAAGAGGTCACCCTTGATTATATCAACAGCACCAAGAACCACACCAATTGCTCCAATATGGCTAAGAATCCCAACAAAACTATCCACAACACCAATCATCCCACCAATCAAACCAGCAACCCCATCAGCAGCAACAACTACATCAATAACACCATTAGCAGTATCAGAACCTCCAGCAGTATCAACACTGGTAATTCTAGCAAAAGCAATAGATTCAATAATGCCGATACTCCCTGCATAGGATTCACTGATCCCCATAATCCTTCCTACAACACCAATCATTTCCTCTATAATGGTACATCAGTCGATCATATATGCAGTGTTTAACTCAATGGATATCCCAGTATGGTATAGTAATCGGATACTGGAAAGCGATTTAGAGACCAACTCACATGAGTGGGAATTTGATTCACTACATTTCAATACTTCAAATGAGGAAGACGCATCACCCCCTCCACCTCACAAAGAAATCCCTATTTATGGAGAAGCACAGATTAAAACCTCTTGGGTTCCTAAACTGGAAACACCTTCCATAGACCCTACGTCACATCCTATGCCCGATTCTGACAGGGAGAGTGCCATCAACGACCTTCACCACAACGTCTTGACCCTCACTGACACATCTTATGAGCTTAACCTGATCGATGAGGTAATGCCCATTATCCATCCTGAACTCATCGAATGGAACCAATCTAATCCCCCATGCCTTGACCATTTCCAAAACGATGAGGCGATCATTGACTTTTTGGAACTAAGGGATAGCATACCAAGTGGGGATCACAAAGCTGGATTCACCATTGAACTTAATAACGCAACATACTTTGGAGCGGATGCCAAACCTTTCAGCTGCAAAAATATAACAATAAAACATGGATCTTCCAGTGAAAACCACACTGTGGCACTGTTTGATCCCGCAAAAGTAAAAAGAAAGAGCGTATCCAACAGTGAAAACCTCTCCGAGGTGCCTGAGGATGAAAGGTTTGACATTCTCCCCTCTAGTACACAACAGGAATGATCAACAATCCTTATTGAAGAGACAAAAGAATACAATGTGGGGACTCCTGAAACTCCTCACCACATACATCTGGCATCTCTTTTAAGTCTGAAGGAACAACCTAAGTTTGTCGAATTCTTCCAGAAATGCCAGATCAACTTCTCATGGTCATATGCAGACATGCCTGGTCTTGATCTTGATTTAGTCATGCATCACCTCACTGTAGCAGAAGGAGCTAAGCCTGTCAAGCAGAATCTTTGCAAGATGCATCCCCAGATTGCGGTACTAGTCAAAGAAGAACTTAAGAAACTCTTAGATGTTGGTTTTATTCAACCAATTGATTATGCAAATTGGATCTCCAACATTGTGCCTGTCGGCAAACCAAATGGGGGCATCCATATTTGTAATGACTTCAGAGATCTGAACAAGGCATGTCCTAAAGATGACTTCCCCCTACCAAACATTGATATAATAGTGGACCTGACAACAGGGCATGCCATGCTTTCTCTCATGGATGGCTTTCTAGGGTACAATCAGATAAAGATCTCACCAGAGGATCAACATAAGATGACCTTCACATGTCCATGGGGAACGTACTGCTGGAATGTAATGCCTTTCGGTCTAAAGAATGCAGGAGCGACCTATCAAAGACCAATGACAACCATCTTTCATGATATGATGCATACTATAATGGAATATTATGTTAATGACTTACTGACAAAATCACTCACAAGAGACGGTCATCTGGACATATTAGAGAAAATCTTTGATAGACTGGAACAATATCATGTTCGACTCAACCCATAGAAATATATCTTTGGAGTAACCTCAGGGAAACTTCTAGGATACATTATCTCAGGAAAAGGCATTGAGGTTGACCCAGCAAAGGTCAAAGAAATCATGGACATGCCACCTCCGAAGAACATCAATCAGCTAAGGACATTACAAGGGCAACTACAATCCATCCGAAGATTCATTGCACAACTGGCAAATAAGTGTCACCCCTTTACACACCTATTACAGAAAAATATCCGCTTTCAATAGGATACCAGATGCCAGCAAGCATTCTAGATACTTAAAGACTATCTCATGAATACACCATTGTTGATCCCACTGGATCCGAGTAAACCTTTATTACTCTATATTTCAACAACTAATACAACCTTGGGAGTGCTACTGGCTCAACACAATGAAGAAGGGAAAGAGTGTGTTGTTTGCTACATCTCTCGCACACTGGTCGGCTATGAACTCAATTACACACCTATTGAGAGAGCTTGCCTAGCAATAATCTTGGCAGCCACTAAACTGAGGCACCACCTGTTAACACATAAAGTACAACTCATTGCAAAGATCGATCCACTAAAGTACTTACTCAGCAAAGCAACATTGATAGGTCGCTTGGCCAAATGGGTGATGATTCTAAGTGAATTTGACATCGAGTATGTGGACCATAAGGCTATCAAAGGGCAAGTTATTGTAGATTAGTTGGCTGATGCACCTCTCATAGGCGATCATCCTCTCATTTCCAATTTTCCCAAAGAAGAGATATTCATGATCACAAAAGCACAACCATGGAAACTAGACTGTGATGGTTCATATACTAGGTATGGCTCAGGGCAGGCATTCTATTTATCCAAGTCACCGACAAGCAGATCGCCGCATTCATCCTTAATTATATCATCTGCCGGTATGGTGTACCCATGTCCATCATCACAGATAACGGTCTTCCTTTCAAAAATCGGGTTGTCCGTGAGTTTTGTGAGAAGTTTCACATCCAACACCGTTTTTCCACTCCCTATTACCCACAAGGAAATGGTCAGACCGAAGCATCAAACAAAAACATATTGAGAACCCTCAAGAAGATAGTCAATGATGCTGGCTGTGATTGGAATGTTCAATTAAATCCAGCACTATGGGCATATCGAACTAGCATTCGAACCCCTACAGGCACAACTCCCTACTCACTAGTCTATGGCGCAGAAGCCATCCTTCCTATTGAAGTTGAGATACCATCTCTACGGGTTTCCTTACATAATCTGATAGATGACGATGCATACAAAGTATCACGTCTTCAAGACTTGTAACTAATTGATGAGAAACGACAAGCTGCATACAATCACCTCAAAGCCTATCAGCAGAAGCTATAATCATTGAGTTAGACCTCATACATTTGAGGTAGGTGATCTTGTTCTTCGAGAGAATCCTCGTAACCAATCCAACCGAGAACATCAGGGAAAGTTTGAATCAACTGGCTGGGTCCATATGTTATCACTGTTGTATTTGGGTCCGGGGCATATCAGTTGGCTACTTCAGAAGGAGAACAGCTAGTAGATCCAATCAACAACATGCACCTCAAATGGTTTTATACATAAGCTGTACAAAGAATCAGGATCCATACATACCAAAAAAACACCAAAAAAAACATTGAGATAAATGTCCTGAAGAAAATACAAAAAAATCAAAATAGTAAAGAAAAAATCATGCATCCAAACGGTGAACAACCACTCCGGTGGTACCTTGGGTAAGTGCGATGGTGAAAACCTAGCAAACAGGCGCCACTTTTAAAGGCTATAGCTTCATTGTCTTTTAGACTTGTTACAACCACATTCATTGCATCCACACATCCATCCATCAAAACCATGCTTGTTATTGATATGCAATCAAGGATAGTACTTAATGCGTCTTGCATCTCGCTTTTTCATAGTCATGTCTAAACTAGGGGCAATGCCCTTAACCTATTGATGGAAGTGGATTCTACATTACTTGTGATTCATTGAGTTCTTCATTCAAAACCGTCTCACAAAATACCAAAAAAATTCAAAATTGTCTCATAAAATACAAAAACATTCAAAACTGTCTCACAAAATACCAAAAACATTCAAAACCGTCTCACAAAATACAAAAACATTCAAAATTGTCTCACAAAATACAAAAACATCCAAAACTGTCTCACAAAATCCAAAAAACATCATAAAACATCAAAAATCAATCAAAAACATGGCAACGTATATAAAATCCATTGTATATACGCATTGAAACAAACACCAAACAAACATTTTGAGCTACTCAAATGATGATCATTTATCAAATCAACCAACCAATCAACATCGACACACAACTGTCTTAACACGGATGCAACCTTCCTTACCCAAACAAAGACATAATAACATTTTCTTTGACAAGAAAATTATGTTTAAGCTATCAAGTACTTGGCCGATTTGTTAGTTATGATGTCATGGAAATGGGGACAAGGCAACAACAAAGTTCAATGTTAATAAGTTAGTTTCAACCATAAAACCAAAACAAAGAACTAAAAACCATTCCAAACATATCAAAAGAGATTTCAAAAAGCATGAAAGAAGTTTAACAAAACAAAAGAAAGGAGAAGAGCCTCCCTAAGATGCTTCCATGATGCATTTTGATGTTTCTCCCTTGTTTCTCCCCTCTCCAAGTCCCAAATGAGTGTAGCTCTCAGCTTTTAGCACTAGCCATGGATGCCATATGGAGATTCAAGATGGTTGGATGTGATAAACAAATGCTATGCAAGTGTAGATAGTGATGCTATGAAAAAGCTCTATGCTAATACCAATATAGCAACAATACTCTAATGATTCCTTCTTTGCTTGAGGATAAGGGTTCTATTTATAGAAGAAATGGAGAAATGAAGGGTTAAGATTGAGCAATCTTAACAAGGGTTACGATTGAAAGATATTCAATCCATGTGAAACTTTCAACCCAATCCCATGTTGACAAGTGTCACCATGAGGAGGCTTGAGAGGAGAGATAAGGAGCATTAAATGTTTGAGGGGACATGATGGTTACCCTAGGGGGTTGGGTTAGGGTTAGGTTAATGGATATTCCTTTTATCCAAGGGATAAATGAATGTGCAAGGGTTAAATGGTTACTTTAGTCAAAGAAATAAATGCTTTGAAGAGACCCATGAGTCAAAAGGATGGTTAAGTTAGAGGAAAGTCTCTAACCAAAGGTAAAACGTGAGTTAACCATAAATGGTTATGTAAGAGTCTTTAATGGTTTGGAAGACTTTAGAGGTTAACCATGCAAAGACATAAAGCCTTTAATGGTTATTGAAGACTTTGGAGGTTTTTGAGAAGTGACTTCCTTTTATTTAGGAATGTGACAATGATTAGGATAGGATTAGGCTAATTAGAAGGAGTTAGAAGAATCTGGAAGGGATTTAGGCATGCAAGTGGATTTTGTAGGAGAATGCAAGTGGGAGGAATTTTGGGATTTTCAATTAAAATAAAATCATTTATTTCAATTAAATGGTGTAATTTGCATTTGGATAGATATTTAAATAAATATTAATTTATTTAAATGTGAATGTGAATTTTGGATTTTATTTAAATAAATCTTAATTTATTTACATGAGAAAAATGAAGATAAAGCATTAAATGCTTGAAGACTTTGATTTGAGGGAAACCATTAAAGGCTTAAGAAGACTCTAGAAAGAAGCCATTAAGGGAAACCATTAAAGGCTTAAGAAGACTCTAAAAGGAAGCCATTGAGTTTGAAGACTTTAAGGGAAACCATTAAAGGCTTGAGAAGACTCTAGAAGGAAGCCATTAAGTTTGAAGACTTTAAGGGAAGCCATTAAAGGTTTCAAGTGGGTGAGGATAAATAGGATTTTAAATAAATAATTTATTTATTTAAAATAGTTGTGCAACTTGCATTTGTAGGAAAATACAAGTGGGTGGAGGATAAAGGTGATTTAAATAAATGTTAATTTATTTAAATGTGAGATAAGATTTAATTAAACAAATATGATTTATTTATTTAATTAATGGTCTGAATTTGGTTAAGTGAATTAAATCAAATAAATTGAATAATTTATTTAATTAATAGGAGAAGAGGGTTAAGGTAAATTAATTAAATATTAATTTAATTAATTATTGATTGATGGTTAAATAATCAAATAAATACTAAATATTCGTTTAATTAAGTGGACGGATTTATGTGACTACACACACACACACACACACACACACACACACTATATATATATATATATATATATATATATATATATATATATATATATATATATATATATATATATATATATATATATATATATATATATATAGACACACACACACACACACACACACACATTTCATTGAAAGATAACTAAAATTGTATTTAAGAATACTCAACCTTATTGTTAATCTTATGATCATTAAATATTTGTTACATGATAGTGTAAGTGAAAAGGAAAAGAAAAGTGTAATGATATATTATATTAGTGGTATGAAAAAAATAGAATAATAAAAAAAATCATATATACTCAAAGTGAATGTAGGGTCCAATCAAAGAGATAATTCACCTATACCCCTTGCTCTCTTAATAACCCTATGCATATTTATAAAATGCCCTAAAATCCTATCCATCTAAAAGTAATCCCCGTTTTAAAACTCATGTGAAAAAGACTACAGATTTTTTGTTTGTTATAACAATAGAATGAATTGTCAAATCTATAAAACTAGCATACCTATATTTTATAAATAAAATTCTTGTTGAGGACGTCGAGAGATATCAATTTTTTTAAAAAATTAGCATTCATAAATATAAACAAATGACAAGATTTACTCTTTAAAACAATTAAAACATATATAAGGATCATATTACATTGATCAATTGATGAGACCTTGAAGCCTTGTTTACAACATAGATATACATGCTAGAAATTGAATGTAATAAAACCTACAACTTAGCACTAGAATCTAATAAAATATTGCTTTCAAATGAATAATTAATCAATCTTAATCCATTAATCACTATGATCTATGCTCTTTCCTTATCACTATTATAACAAATAGTCTAAACCTTAGAGTAGATAAACTTGATGATGGTAGCTTTAAGTTCTAGCGCATTATAGTTCAATTTATTGTTCAATTAGGTTTAAGGTTAGTGTTTAATTTTTGTTAAGGTTTTATAAGTTTAAGAGGTATAATTTAGGTTTGGATTTAGAGTTAGGTTTTAATTTGGTTTATTATTAGGGTTCAAATTTATTTGGTGTTAGGGTTAAGGTTTAATTTAGTTTCAGATTTATGATGGATTAGATTACTAGTTTAAAATTATGTAATGAAGACATGTTAATTAGAAATGAGATCACTTGATAAGACACCAATTAGGGTTTTCATTTAATTCATTTAAAAAAAATAGGGCTAGTATAAGGTTCAATTCAACGTTTGGGGCTAAGGTTCAATTTGGTTGAGTGTTAAGATTAGGGTTTAATTTGGTTTAATTTGTAATTTGGTTTAGTGTTAAGGTTAGTGTTCAATTTGATTCAATGTTTAATTTGGTTTTCAAGCTAATTATTGTGAGCTCCAAATTGTGGAATCAACCTGCAAGAGGAGAAAACAACAAGCAAGCACACACATGAAACATTGCTAGAGTTAGAAACTAAACTAGATAGCTTCAAAATCAAGAACTCTAAGCACGTCTCATGTTCCTCTATCTCCAAGGATCCTTCAAATCAAGGTGGCTCTCAGCTTGGAAGAGCATTTGATCTCTAGGATGACTACCTAAATAATGAGAGACATGAATGATTCTAAGATCTAAATGGAATGCAACTAAGATCTTAGTGAGATGATCAAATGATAAGATCTAATTAAGCTAAGATGAAGATAATAATGTCATGAAATGATGTGCAATTAGGCTAAATGATTAATCTAACATACGATAAAATCTAGAT
This sequence comes from Cryptomeria japonica, assembly GCF_030272615.1. Classification (NCBI taxonomy): domain Eukaryota; kingdom Viridiplantae; phylum Streptophyta; class Pinopsida; order Cupressales; family Cupressaceae; genus Cryptomeria; species Cryptomeria japonica. The sequence goes on along the minus strand of NC_081414.1, from coordinate 93,161,945 downwards.
ATGATGCAATAAAAATGGCCTAATCCTTGAGAAAGGCACAATGAGAACTCCTTGATAACCTGCAAAACAACTATAATAAGGATGCATACAAAGTGGATTCTTTGATAAGAGATAAGGGCTCAATTTATAGAGTTGAAGGCCTAGAAATGGACGGTCAAGATTGATTATCAATCAAGGGTCAAGATTGAAGGAGGAATGTGGTCCCAAGTTTAAAGGCTTAGCCTTGTGACAAGTGTCACAAGTGGGAGAGGGTGAGGATCAATGTGGTCCCACAAGTGTGGTCCACAATTTGTAAGCTTAGCCTTGTGACAAGTGTCACAAGGGGGAGTGGGATGAAAAGTCAATGTGGTCCCACCTTGGGAGAAGGGGGATGTGTGCTCACATGTGTGAGCAACCTTGGAAGAAATAAAGTAGATTAATTAGGATAATGAAGGGATTAGATAGGTTCTAGAAGGATGATTAGAAGGCAAGTGGGATATGTAGGGTTTTGAAAGTGGGTGAGGGAAAATAGAATTTTTAGTTAAATTAAAATATTTTAATTTAGCCAAAAGGGATGCAACTTGCATTTGTAGGATTTTGCAAGTTGGGGGGAATTTACAAATAAATTTTGATTTATTTAGATGCAAAGGGGATTTTAATTAAATGCATATTTAATTAAAATGGGAAAAAGAATAAATTGATATTTTTAATTAAATGTGAATTTAATTTAAATGGCTAGAAGGGGGTATTTAATTAAATGTGAATTTAATTAAATGGCCTAGACAGAAGAAGGGTATATTAATTAAATCTTAATTTAATTAAAAAGGTCGATTAGAAGAATAGGGATATTAATTAAATCTTAATTTAATTAATAGGTGACTTAATAATGATTAAATCTATTTAATTAGTTGTGCTAGTTTTAGGTGTCTACATTTTACCCCTCTTCGATGTGACGTGTGACCACATGTTAATTCAAAGAAAATGTTTAATTTGTCATCAAAATTTTTCGATATGATGTTGTTGCCAGATTTGTCGATATGATGTTGCCAAAGTCGATATGATGCCCCAAATATGAAAAATTATTGTGATATGAAAAGTCGATATGAAGCTGGTGTCGATATGAGACTGATATAAAATTGATGTCGATATGCCCCCTCGGGAGATAAATTGATAAAAATATGATTTCCAGGGCAGTGGTGCGATGCGGGATGATTTTCGAAAGTTGGATGATTTGAATTGTTAATTTTTTTGATATTTATTTGTCGATAAATTTTTTAAAAGGAATATTGAAGAAATGAGGAAGACTAATGTGGTCATAGCACGTACATTCCCCACACGTCCACCAAGGTCACGTTGGTATGAATCTTGATTGCCGATATGGTTCAAGTGTTGATATGTTTCAAAGGTCGATATGGGTCAAACTGATTGTTGATATGAGTCCTGATTCGATATGGGTCTTGATTCGATATGGGTACTGATTCGATATGGGTCTTGATTTGATATGGGTCCTGATTTGATATGGGTCCTGATTTGATATGGGTCCTGATTGATTGATTTTCAATATGGAACTTGGATTGATTGATTTTAGATATGGCACTAAAATTGATTGATTCTTGATATGGAACTTGGATTGATTGACTATCAACATGGAACTTGGATTGATTGATTCTCGATATGTTTCTTGATTCATAGACTTTGTTATTGATATGATATCTAGGGACTTTGGAAATTTATTTGTTCTTACTGATGATTGGTTCTGACTTGTATCATTGATTTTACTTTGGATCAGCATGTGGTCAGACATGTGCATGATGATTGACATGGATGCATCTATTTTGATTTCGATGAGCTATATTATATGCTTTTGATGACTTTTGCAGATGATGATATAAATGATGTGATGTGTGTATTTTATTTTTATTTTTATGATTTACATTCTTAAATGATGATTGTCATGATACTATATGTTTAGAAAGTGATATGCAAATGATGGTTGGATTTGATGATTGTAGATGTTTCTAACATGTTTTTGTGCTTTTGTGTGCCTTGTATAATGTAATCTAGAATGTCACATGTTTTCATATGATATGCAAAATGCGATAGTGATGTTAAATGTGAAATGTATCGTGAAAATGAGATGGATAATGATATGCATGATATGAGATGTAATGCACTTATAATGATATGGAAATAATGATGATATGGTAGGAAAATGCAACTATAATGTGATATGAAAATGATAATGCAAATGAATGGAAGTGGAAAATGATAATGTGAATGCACCTAAATGCAATATTAACATGATGATTATATTCAACCTAATGCAAGATTAAAGATGATATGCAACCTAATTGAAACTTAAAGATGATAAATGACACTAATGGATAATGAAAATGATGTGCAACCTAATGCAAGATTTAATATGATAATGATAATGAAATGATACTAATGCATTCTCATTCCCAAATGTTGCCATCCATTTTTGATCAAATTGCCAGTGCTTCCCTATTTCATCATCGAGCCTTGATTTGTTGAAAGCTGATACAAGCATTATGGTATAATTGAACCATAACGACCTGAGTATAACTTACATGGATTTTTATATTGCAAGCTAACACAAGTGTCGAGGTATAATTGAACCAAGACGACCTGAGTGTTGCTTGCATAAAACAAACAAGAGTTAACCTTTGTCCCATACAAATCGGAAATGTCTTAAGTGATATGTTGCCTGATCACGTCATAAGACAAATTTGCATAGTAGAAGGCTTCACTTGCAAACAGTAGACAAAGAAAAACATCACATTCCTTCCTTGATTCTCTAGTCTTTGAGACATCCTTGAGTCACTTAGGAGATATGATAAGCAAAAATCAACAACCATAAGTAAGCATGCATGCTATTGGAAATGTATTCTTGTCAAGTAAAACATCTTGCAAATAGATCTTTTGTTCAGTTCTAGTCAGTTCAATTCCATCATGTCTACCCTTCTTGCATTGTCGTTGTCATTGTTGGGTTGTCTTGATCCTTGTTGTTATGCTATGTGTTTGGTCTGATATCTAAAAACCCTCAAGGCGAAATGCCCCTAGCAAGGTCAGGATTTTGCCCCTTGCTGCCGATACTACTTCGATATGGATATGTACACTAATCACCAAACCATGGTGGGATAGGATTCAAATAATCAGGGACAGTGACTATGCTAAGTATGTCCGGGATAATGTTGAGTTTATAAGTGTTTTGCAGTGGCTATTGGTTCAAATCAGATGGAGCCAAAAATATGATGCGAGTACCAGTAGATAGAGGAGTTTCTCTCTCACAAATAGCGCCTGTTGCCAAGTTTTCACCACTTGTTTTTATTGCACTTTTTGATTGGTTTTTTATTTTATTTTTCTGAAAGATGAAACATGCACTACCATCAATTGATAAAGATAAGGCTAACTAGAACAAAATCCAGCAGTCATACTGATCTATGTCATTGTTTTGATTTGTTCGATGATTGATAAGAATGTCTGGTTTCAAAGAGTAAGTACCTCGTATAAGATCGATATGTCTGGTTTCGAGTGTACCTATCCCTGTATAAGACATGTTGATGTTGATATATTTCGAGTGATGAATTGATTAACAAGACATGTGATCAGTTTGATTGTAGTCTTCGAGAGTTTTCATGTTGTTGAATTTATGGATGGGCCATGCATTCATGCTTTGATTTTTAATTTTTTATTTGATTTTATTGATTTTTAGTTATTTTGAGACATTTTTTATTTTGTAGAATTTTTGGATTAGAAGAAAGATGTATTTGGTTGCACCAATGTACATCAAGACAAGGAATATTATGAATAGATGACTAAACCGTTGAGGTAGAAATGGATAGGAGAAAGACGAAGGTAGCTTATGGGGAGACACGTGAAGAGCTTTTCAAAATCATGTTTTTGTCCTTAGTTTTGATCAAGATCAAGAATGGAAAAGGGGATATGGATGGAGATAGGATATGGATAGGAGAAACAAGATCATAGATAGTGATAGATGATGGAAGAAATGAATCGATAGGATAAGGGAATGGATAAAGTGAAACAAGATCGTAGATAGAACTGGATGATAGAAGTAATGGATAGATAGGATAGATTGTATGGATAAAGTGAAGCAAGATCATAGATAGCACTGGATGATGGAATAAATAAATAGATAGGATAGATGGTATGAATAAATTGAAGCAAGATCGTAGATAGCACTAGAGGATAGAAGCAATGAATAGATAGATAGATGGCATGGATAAATTAGAGCAAGATCGTAGATAATGATGAATTTAGATAGGGTAATGGATATTGGAGGAAGGATAATGGCAGATAAGGTAGGAAGAATAGAGTGGATGAACTTTGCCCCCAAGCATAGAGTTTTCCATTTGTAAAAAGACAATATGTAAGATTGTCAAAACATCTAGCACCACTTGAATACGTGTTCTTGAACTTTTTAAAGATAGAGACCCAACCCACACTTAGAACCTTCGGAAAAATTCAACCGAACATATCTAGCAACTAGGAAGTAGACTCTAAAGGGAAGAAGAATCCCAAATTGGATCAAGGTACTTAGTCTTTGATTACCCATGTGTGTGCAATTGAGTTCATTTCGGCTCATATGATCATTTTAATCTTCAGAATCCAATGTGGATAGCTACATGAGTTACCTTGACTTCAAAATCATCCTGGATAGAGCCTCGCTGTCAGCAAGCATCCATAGCTCCGACGAGGTTATCATTGTAATATCACAAATAGTGCTCCATTTCCGGCCAGGTGTCTATAGCCCCGATGGAGTTACTCGCATGTTCCCATAGCCAAGCATTTTGATATGCCATTTCTTTGCATTTTTTTTTTGAAATTTCTTTTCTTGCTCATGCTTTTGATCTTTTGATATTGCCCTTTTATCTTCTTATTTTGCTTGCATTGGCTTGTAAGTAATGAAACTTACATGGGTCTGATAATTAAAGTGGCACAAAAGCAAGATTTTAAGATTTTTCACTAGTGGTGTCTTCAACTAAGAGATCACAATGGTTTAGAGCAATTGATTAAGTGTATGAGATATAGTAATCAAAAGATGTCGGTACCAAGATACGATAAGTGGTTCTTTTCTGGATTGAGTGTGTATCCCAACCAAAAGAAAATGTTAAAGATGAACAACCTCAGATTCTTGAGCATTTCATGAATAGATATCTAGGAAAAGAACTGAACATGAGATTTGAGCATGGGCAAGCATGTGACAAAATGACACAAATGCCTATTTCACAGATGATGAATTTATGCAAAGGATTGAATGAAAGGGGTGGAGGGATAGAAAAGAGGTGTTGGATAATAGATAGAATATTTGAAGATTTGTGCGAGGATAGATGGGAATGTATTCAAGATGAGTGTTGGTACACAACTCAAGAAGTGATGAAGAGATGGAGGAAAATTGAATTTTGAGACATAAGGACCCAAAATAGATAAAAGAAATGATGGAAGAATAATTTTGAAAAGATGTTTAGATAGATGGTTGAAAGAAGTTCAAAGATGTGTGCCTTTGTTGATCTTTCTTATGGATCATTTGAGGTGATGGATTGGTGGATGGAGGGAGGTAAGGACCCAAGATGGATGGAAGGGATGAAGAATTTGACTTTGGAATGAAAGGACCTAAGATAGATTTGAAGGATGAAGAGTTTGACTTTGGAATGAAAGGACCTAAAATGGATTTGGAGGATGAAGAGTTTCCTTGATCTTGATCTTGACTTGGAGTAGGATCATTTGAGTTTGTGCTTTTCTCTTGATTTGGAATTAGATTAGTGAAGGAGATGGAAGGGATAGCATGCTCCTGCGTAGGAGGTGGATGTTGAATGGGACTCTGCTCTTGAGATAAAAGGGGATCATCATGGATGGAATACCAAAAACTTAGGGGATCATCATAAGATTCTAGATAGGTGGGATCTTGATCAAAAAATGGGATTAGATTAGAGAGCCATGATATATTGACCTTGATTTAGGCTAGGACTCATTTCCTTTGAATAAGCTTCTTCTTTTGCAAGTAGTAAGGGATGGTCATACGAGTGATCAAGTGTTGGTGTTGGTGGTTGATATGGATACTTCGTTTCAATACTCAAGCCTACTTGTCAAGTAGAGGTTTAGTTTGATTCGCCCCCATGACAAAGTGTGTCAAATGACATGGATCTAGTTTCATGATATAGAAACTAAATTTGACAACTTGAGCATCTAACTAGGTATCATATTCGATAAGATAGTCCAAGAGTTGATGTTGATGGTTGATATGGATACTTTGTTTCGATACTCAAGCCTACTTGTCAAGTAGAGGTTTAGTTTGATTCTCCCCTATGACAAAGTGTGGCAAATGATATGAGTCTAGTTTCACATTATAAAAATTTAATTTGACAACTTGAGAACTTAACTAGGTATTGGTTTTGATAGGATTTGGATGGTAGAACCTTTGATCACTTTAATTGATACTCCTTAATCTTGTTGGATGAAGTCTTATTTAAGATAGTTGAAATATTGATAACCACCTCCAAGGGTGTCTTGTTGGATTTGAAATCTCCTCCACTTATGATTTCTCCTTGTTTTTGAACTGATTTTTAGTGTGATTTTGGATGTTTTTGTTACATATTTCAGCATTTATGAGAAGAATACATAGCACGCATGAAAACAGTGGCCATCCTAATGCTAAAAATTAAGTGCATGTTCTTTTGAGGACGTGTTCAAATCCCTGATGTTTTCATTGGTTTGGATCGCAATAAATACACATCAGATAGACTCTTTATTCAAAGGTCATTGACAATATCATAGCCCACTAGTCTCGATACTCCACCAGCTCAAACAACCTTGTCATCCCCTATAGGTCACCCATTTTTTTGCCTTTTTTCCAGAAATTAACCCAAAGTGAATTGCTTCACAATTGGGTAGTTATCTTGGGAGATATATGGTGAGTAATCTTGGGGGTGACTTCTTCCCCACCCTTGCATTATGATATTGCCAATGTTTGGCAATTGACTTGGCTCAAAGTCTCTATTGCTATGGCTTTTAGTAAGGATTTCGTTTGAAGATATTCCTTAAAGTCGTGCAAGAACGATTGAGGCCTATAGCCCAACAAAGAATCTAACAAGATGTAATCACGCAAGCGTGATTGAGACCACGAGTCCCTACAAAGTGCTCGACATAAGAGATCTCAAAGAGATAACTCAAATATGCTCTGTCCTTGAGATTTTCATCTCAAAGGATATTTATTTATAGTGAGCTAGAAAACTTGGCTTTAGTTGTGCTCACTTGGGTCATTCTCTTCTCACTATCCCCCTCAGGGCATTCAGGAAGACAAACCCTTTAAAGGATTTAATTGCATGAAAATGAAGAAAGCATGAAAAGAGTGGTTTTGGCCTTTTGGTCACCCAATTAAGGGGAGAGCATATACCTACCACTTTCGAGACAAGGAAAACAATGTTCTTTTTATCTTTCCCAAGCAATGATTTTCTAAATCCTAATTGGATATGTTGCTCCAATCAAACATGGTGTTCTTTTTAATCCTTCAGGGCAATTATTCTCTAGACTAGGAAGAGGAAATCCTGGTCAACATAAAGTAAAACACGTTGGTAGAAAGTAAAGCGATTTGCAAAAAAAATGGACAAATTGATTGTTCTTTTTAATCGATATTGCAAAATGATGGTTTGAGTTTAGCCAAGATAGTAGATGAAATGTTCTTTTTAATCCAAGATAGCAATGTGTGATTTGTTCGTTTTTAGACCAAGATAGCAAAATGTGCAATTGTTCCTTTTAACCTTGATTGTGAAATGTGAATGACTATCCTAGGATTGATCAATTTGCCCAATTACAAACATGTTAATGAAAGTTTTGAAAATTTTGATGAGCCACCTGTAAACAATTTTGTTAGAAAACCCTCTTTGAGATCCTGCAACTGTACTTTGTTAGACAAATTTGTTAGCAAAAATCAAAAGCAATGACGTAATGACTTGAGAAGACAAATGTTACAATACTTACAAGCCTTCATGTGTCGTCCTTTGCAAGTTGTATTTTTTAACCCACATGCTTTGATGTTGCAAAAATATTAAATAAAATAAAATAAAGCTGGACTTTTTGAACATATTGATGATTGAGTGTGTCAAATTTCTAACATTAGAACCTTTTCTCCAATGTTCAAGAAATTCAATTTTTTTTTTTGGCCCTTCTCCCTCTCAAATTACGCTTAAGATCTACAATCTATGATTAAACATGCTCTATACATTGACATATATGCATGGAAATTGAACCTTTCGATAATATGCCTCCCAGAGATGTTTTATCTTTGAATACAATGGTTCCAAGATATGCACAAAATAGATTCACTTAAAAATGGTTTAAAACCTCAAATCCCTGATTGTAAAATATGCACCAAAGAGGTTTGTTGAATAAATATCTTTCGCTTAAGTGCAATGAGAAGTCCAAGAAACAAGGTCTATCCCCTTTTAGAAGCATGAAGAACCAGAAATCTGCACCAATAAGAGATCAGGGAAGATTAGCATATCGCGTAAAAAATAACTTTATGATATGATCTGGTGACCATTAGGGAGTGTGGGCACTTAATTCTCACGCCATTGCCATCCAATCTCAATGCATCGATACACCTTTTCTCCTCGTAGCCAATGGATGTGAGTGCATATGCATCATACCATAAGCAAGTCTTTTTAACACCCTGTACTGTTCTAATAATATGCAATGTGATATTGACTTAAGGTAAAGGAGCCTTGGAACGACTTATGCACAAAAAGCATATACGAATATTTGACGTTGTCAAAGAATTCCTCAAAGAGATGGTAACAGAGGCATTATCTCATGGAAAGCAATGATTTCAGGATATTCGCCAAATGAATTAGTTGAAAAGACTTTAGGAAGATGGCAAGCAAATATGGTTTTGCATGATACACAAAAAATGTTTTAAAGATTCAGAAAAAAACTTTTGAGTAAATGTAATAACACGGGTGTAAAGTTTTACGATCTGCACAAAACTTTTTGACAGAATGCCTTCAAATGATGTCAGCTCATGGAATACATGGATTGCAAGATATACGCAAAAAATGATTTCGTTGAAAAGGCTTTAAATTTTTTCAAGCAAATGCAATTTGGAATGCGTACAACCTCATTACCAACATCTGCAAATAGCTTTTCCATGCTATCATCCTCACTGCATTCCTGTGTGTACTGGGTACTGTGAAACGGTGATCAAGCGAAAAACCTTATTCAACGACATCTACCAGTGTTCTCCTTGGCCCGTGACCTGATGGAACGTTGGAGCAGAGTACGAAACTGTGGAGCCGCTGCAATTGGCAGGTGCGAAGTCAAATTTTGCCACCTTTGTCAGTGTCCCTTCTTGTCTCGAGCAGTGCGCTACTCGTGTTGACAACATGGTTTAAAGAGATGTCACTTCGTGGAATGCATTGATTTGCAAGATAGTCAAGATAGTCATTGAGTAGGGGAAAGGACTCAGTAGTTGTGCACCCTAACTTCGTGCTTCTCAAAGTCTTACGTGGAAATTTCAAATCACTTTGATTTTTTTTACAGCAGCTTACTTGGCAAGTCCCTTGCTTATAACTAAGGTTTCAGGGCCACATCATCAAATATGATGCCACATCAGCATGTTTTTTGCCAAGGTGTTCAAAACAGCCCCCCCCAAAAGTGAGACCAATAGGTGTGCAAAAGGGGATGCATCTATTCTGGCTCCAAAATGACAGTACGGATTGACTAACATGCGTGTTAGTCGCGCGTTTTACACCGTTGATTTTGCATTTAACGACTGCGATTGACTAAGCTGTCGCTAACACACTGTACGAAAGGTTTGTTTTGGAGCCAAAATAATCGTGGCCTGCAAAAGGGCCCCAATACTTGTGCAGCTGATGTGGCATCACATGATTGGTTAATTTTCACAACAAATGGTATATTTCATTCAATTATTGGTACTTATCATACAACTATTGGTGCAAACTTATACAAAGGTTGGACATTAAATCAACGAGTATGGGGTATTAAATCAACAACTTCTATCACAAAAATTGGAACGCGCTCAACCACTGGGTCCTTTCCCCTAGTCTATTTGGAGACATTTTAGAGCATTTCATTTTTTGGATCTGAGAAGATGTGCATTTTGGGGGCATCCTATGGCTATTTCAACCTCACCATTGTGCCTAGGACGCTGTTTCCATGAGTTTTGAGTATAAATTCACCTATATTTGGTGAAAATTGATTTCAAGCCTTTGGAGGAAAAATTTGCCCAATTTGGGTATATATGGTACAAATTTTCAAAAAAACAAATCTTCAAAAAGTTTTTAAATTACATATTATTTTATATTTTTTGCAAGTTTTTTATTTTATATGTAAAAGTTTTATTGAAAAATCAAAAATAAATTTTTTTTTTTGGAAGGGAGATTTGTACCCCCGCCCCTATCTGTATCTCGCATGTGAGTTTTTTGTTGCATGAGAGTACCAGAGAGTTTTTTAGTGGCGAATCTTCACCAATTGACGAATTCCGCGTGAATAGTGAGGGGCACAATCATGGTCAAATCGCCTAGAATTTTGAAGAACAATGCAAATATTTGTAATCTGGTTTCGCCATTGACCACACACTGTTGACGTGCATGCCCATAATGATCACCTGGAATCACTCGGACGTGGGTATTAGATCACCTCCGCTATTCACCAGCAATAGTAAAACGACCACGTACCCAAGACCTAATTCGCCAATGGTAAATTAAATGTTCATTGCACGCGTCGACCAACTTCGCCAATATCAATTAAAACATTATAAGCATTCGAGGACCCATTTCGCTCAGCTTAAATTAAATGTTCATTGTATGCCCGTGCAATTTGCCAAAAATGCAATTAAATTAAATGTTTATTGGCAATTGCGACTCCCGGGCCCCGCGCAATTCGCCAAAAAAGCAATCATGGATTGCTATAAATACACTATTTCTTACACTCTTTCTTACAATTTGTTCGTGTCTGATTAGTAAATTGGGAGCTCTCGGAGTCTCGAGTCTCGATTCGCATTCCACAAATTGAGTTGGAAAGTCGAAGTTCACTGTAGGGAGGAGGGCCAGAGTTACAATCTTGCAACACAGGCCCAGGCATTCATTCCTGATTCTTGATTCAGAGAATTGAGAAGGCATAAAGGTGAGTAATCATTTCTTCATACTTGATAGTATTAGTTTTAACTTTTAATTCGTAGTGAGAGGTCAAGACTCAAGATGTCACAGTCAGACATGGGTGAGACTCCTCAGGGTGGTGAAGGGATTGAGATGTCGCACAAGGGTGAGACTGAGACTCCTCAGGGTGGTGAAGGGATTGGGATGTCAGACAAGGGTAAGACTCCTCAGGGCGGTGAAACTGAAGGGATTGAGTGGCCATTAAAACGCCCAAAACCTAAACTTAAAGATACTACCATAAAGTCTTTCTTTGGAATTGGCAAAGTTTCTGGTCCATCAACTTCTACAGTTGCAGAAGCCATTCACAGTAGCTCATCACCACCACAAGGTGGGATTGTCATTGAGTTAAATGCATCAAATGAGGATGACAATACTGACACGACAGAAGATGTTGTAAGGGATACACACAATGAGATAATTCACTCGGATGCAAATGCTAGTACTGAAGATGATGTTGGTAGGAAGAAAAGAAAAAGGAAAGTAAAATGGGGGCGAGAGTGGGAGATGACAAGGAGTTTTAAGATTGATTTGGTAGCAAAGTACCCATTCATTGAATCGGTCCCAAACAATGATGAACAACCAACAGAATGCAGGTGTAAGATTTGTAGCTGGAAAACTAAAAGAGAGAAGAAGATGCAGCTAAAGCTTGACACCATAGAAAAGCATATTGGTAAATTTTATGAAAAACAGATCATAGACGGAAAGGAAACACGAGTAGTAAGATGGAAATCAAAGGAAGAATGTCTTCATGTTAAGTATGCTGCGAAATATGAAGAGCATAACCACAAAACGACACTGATTGGTAATAGTGGATTTGGAAATACAATCAAGGCTGGGCTTGAACATGCAGCGAAAGATGCAAACCTGGCAAAGACTGTTCAGATGAGTGTTGTTTTTCATATTATGTCGAGAGTGCGTGCTATGAAAGATTTCCTAGAATTTAGTAATTTATTATCTTTTTTGAATGTTCCTCACTATCCTATGTCACATTGGTCAATAAATGCTAGATGGGAAATGGCAAACTGTCTCGCTGAGGTGGAAAAGCAAAATTTACAAGAGAGTGTAAAAGAGTCAAATTTCATTTCATTATCCATAGATGAAGTTAATGCGGTAGATAACACTGCTTGGGTTTGTATGCATGTGTATACTGTAAAAGAACACGTCCGTCGAGCTCATCTACTCTGTGTTCGTAAAATGAGGGGCAATTCAACAACAGAAAATTTATATTTGGAAGTTAAGAAAGCTTTGAATGAAATTGCTGGTATGGATGACTTGGCAATTGCCAAGAAGTTGGTGTGTGTTGGAGCTGCAGTAATGCAAGGTCAAAGGATCAATCTTTGCGCAAGATTACAAACTAGTATTGTACCATACATGATTGGCATTCACTGCATGGCCCATTAAATGAATTTAGCATATAGAATTGTAAGCAATTTCCCTACAATGTCAAAAGTTGAAGATCTGGTCCATGATATCCACTCATACTTCTGCCGAAGTCCTAAACGTTTTGCAGAATTTTAGATTTTTGCTGAGGGAGTAACTAGAGGAAACAAGCTTCTCAAGGATGTTGAGACTAGATGGATCTCCTTGCATGGACCAGCGGAACGAGTTCTAACAGAATATCAATCCTTGATCGGTCTAATGTATGAACAACGCCTCACAGTAGACAAAGCTCCCGATCTTTTACATAAGTTAAGTGATATAGAGACTCTGTTAACTTTAACTAGTCTTCTCCCCATGCTGGATTCAATAAAAAAAACTTGTTAAGAAAGCCCAAGACCGAACTATGTATATCAATGAGTATAACACTCTACGTAAAATGACATGCTTGAGTCTGGATGGTCTATATTCAGATCTAACAGGGCGAAGCCCAAATTTTTTTAAGTGGCAGATAATTAAAGATTTGAATCATGCTGAAATTTTTTTACATTTCAATACCAAAAATGAGCTATGTGTCTTTGTAAAAGGATTTCAGATACCAATGCACCAATCTAAGACGGGCAAGCGAGGCAGAGCACTACCAGTTAAAAAGGAAGATTTTGACAGGATTGTTAAATTTGTTAGTGATAATTTGAAGTCTATTGCATATGAACTTTCAACTGAGATTCGTGAAAGATTCCCTCGAGAAGAAACACTTGAAGCCATGGGTTGTGTGTATCCTCAATTTTGGCATTCAATTGGAGATAATCCAAATGACGTAAAGATGTATCATAAAAAACTAGAGGAATTGATATTGACATTTTCAAAAGATGCATATTGCAATGGACAACCAATAGAAGGAATTTTAATTCAGATCATCTTAGAAAACAATGTAAACAATTTGCATTGGTTATGAAACAATAGTTGGTTAACTTGGAGAATCCATTTGAACCTAGATCAATCACAAGGCTTTGGAAAAGGATAGATCAAAGTGAAGAATTGCGTATTGTAATACCAAAATATTTGAAACTTGTTGATTTATGTCAAAAAATGATATTGGGGTCGGTGGAAGATGAGAGAGTTTTTAGTGCATTAGGGCTTTTGAAATCAAAGATCAGAAACAAATTAGACAAGAATTTGGAAACTTACTTGAGGTTGTTTGTAACCCAGTATAGTGTTAGAGATTTTCCATATGATAGGGCACTGGCAATCTGGAATTCCATGCGTGAAAGATGAGGGGTGTGCAACACTTTAAAAGCTGGTGGTGTTACTGCTAGTGCTAGTGCTGAGACAAATGAATATGATAGATCACAGACTCAGAGTCAGCATGAAGACAAAGACATTTTTGAATACCCGACTCAGAATGAAGATGAACCTGTTAGTACTAGTCAGTTTCTGAATCTTGAGTCCATTTGGGATATAGAAGCCTCGGATAGTTGGACTGAGTCACTGAAGTGAATTAGCAGTCAGTTTATAGGTATTTATAATTATACTACAGTTCTTGAGTCATATTACAATTTCAATTTGCAAAATTGCAATACTATAGTTGTCATTGATGATTTTTGATATTGTATTCCTTGAATTTGTCAATCAGAAGTAGAACGGATACTTATTTCATATTTTTAATTGTGAATTTAAATTATTACTAAACAATTGAATTATTAGTAAATTGGTATTTGGTTCCACATTATGTTGAACATGAAATGTAACAATTTGTGTCACAAGATCCATAAAATTATTCATATTGCATAACTGTTATTGCTAGAACCTTTCTACTATTCTACATTAAATGCTTAAAATGATGTTCATGGCGATTAGGGTTTTGTGTTTGATTTTTGGCTTAGTTGGCTAGTAAACCGAAGTTGTCGTGCGTTGAAAATCTGAGTTGTCCTTTATTTATTTGTCCATGTCAACGTCAAGTGTGGTCAAACGGTTGGTTAGACATGTTTAATGTTTCATCTCTAACTCACAAATAAATTTCATATTTAACAATTTAAGTGGCGAGGTAGCGAGTGTTGGACCTGTTGGTTTGGGTTTAAATCGCGAGGTCTCTAGTTTTTTTAGTGTTAGCATTTTATGTTAGCGAGGTGGCGATTGTTAATGAAATCACTTTGGTCGCGAGGTCTCGAATTGGTTTGATGCCATGCATTATAGCCATTAGCCGCAAGAGTTAGTGAGTAAGTACTAAGTCATTAATGGTTTGTGTGCCACTGCTCGCACCTGTTTATGATGGTAATTAACATAAGACATCGATAAACAGTTTTTAGATTTTATGTTTTGCACTTGACCATTTTATGTTGCGAGGTTGCGATTGGGTGTGATTTTATGTTGTCGCACGGTCGTGAGGTGTTTGTGGTTAAGTCATTTTAATTTGCAATCATGCGATGCGGTTAAGTCACTTGCTCGCAGGTTTTGAAGTTGTTTAGCATTTTAAGTTGCGATCTGGCGACAGGTAAGTTTTGGTCTGATTTTGTGGTCATCGCATGCTTACGGGTTTGTAAGTCTTAAGTCAAAAAGTGTTGCGAGCATGCGATGGCGGTTAAGTGCCTTGTTGTCATGGGATTGCAAGGGTTTAAGTCAAGTTAAGTTTCGAGTTGCGAGTTTGCGATGAAATAAGCTATTTTGTTAGATTTGCAGTGGTCACCAGCTCATAGGTAAAGAAAGAATATTATAAATGTTGTTGCGAGGTTGCGACTGAAGGGCTTGATGAAGATCAACGGTTGTCGCTCACTCACGAGATTCTTTGAGGATTAGTAAAAGGGGTTGCGAGCTTGCGATTAAGAGGATTTGGTAGCATTGTCGCTAACTCGCCGGTTCCTTTCCTAATTGTTATAACTGATTGAGAGTGTGAGATTAAAGATGGGGATTGACACGTGGACTTGTTTGTCGGGTTCTGTAAAAGTTTTGAATGGAAATCGCCAATCAAATGCCACACTAGCTAGTTCATGCACGTGTGGCAATTAATGAGACTTGAGAGAAGTGATGGCGCCCAAATACCATAAATTGCATGATGATCGATCTAGCCGAGATTTTGATATTTGTACAATTGCATTAATGCATTCTATCAGTTTAATTGAATTAATGCCACACTAGCTAATTCATGCAAGTGTGGCAATTAACGAGACTTGAGAGAAGTGACGATGCTAAAATACCATTTTATGTTGCGAGGTTGCGACTGGGTGTGGTTTTATGTTATCGCAAAGTCGCGAGGTGTTCGCGGTTAAGTCATTTTAATTTGCGATCATGCGATGCGGTTAAGTTGCTTGCTCGCAGGTTTTGAAGTTGTTTAGCATTTTAAGTTGCGATCTGGCGACAGGTAAGTTTTGGTCTGATTTTGTGGTCATTGCATGCTCGCGGGGGTTTGTAAGTCTTAAGTCAAAAAGTGTTGCGAGCATGCGACGACGGTTAAGTGTCTTGTTGTCACGGGATCACAAGGGTTTAAGTCAAGTTAAGTTTCTAGTTGCGAGCTTGCAATGAAATAAGTTGTTTTGTTAGATCAACGGTTGTCACTCACTCGCGAGTTTCTTTGAGGATTCGTAAAAGGGGTTGCAAGCTTGCGATTAAGAGGATTTGGTAGCATTGTCGCTAACTTGCTAACACGTGGACTTTGTTTGCTGGGTTCTGTAAAATTTTTGAATGCCAATCGCCAATCAAATATAAGGGCATGAATTCAAATTTCCCTCGAGTACTTTAGTTTGAAGTTTGAATTAATGCCACAATAGCTACTAGCTAGTTCATGCAAGTGTGGCAATTAATGAGACTTGAGACTTGAGAGAAGTGATGATGCCCAAATAGTAAATACCATAAATTGCATGATCGAGCCGAGGTTTTGTATAATTGCATTAATGCATTCTATCTTCGAGGTAATCCAGTGAATTGAGCTCTGCAACAACGTTGGAGAATTCAGAGTGTTGGGTGTGAGAAAATTTCAGAAAATTAGTTAGGTTTTTCTCTTGCAGCTAAAATGAGCCAGGTGATGAGTGGTACTGGAGGTTCCAAGACCAAGCCCAAGCCCAAGCCCAAGGCCACGACAAGTGGAGCAGGAGGACCTGGAGGTTCCAAGGTCAGTGCCACTAAGGAAATGATGGTTAAGAAATACAAAGAAGAATTTGTAGATTTGATGCCAGGGACTTTCGTTGCTTTGAATACAAATCATTTGGCATGGAGAGATTTATGGAGCCAATGTAGAAACCCTACCATGCCTAATATGACTGGTTCTGCTCTGTTTAATTATTTCTGGAATAATAGGGTTAAGGGTGTCCCGATGTCAAACCCTTGGGATTTAAATATGGCAAAGTTAATTGTGCCAGATGTGTATGTTGATGTGGATTTGATCAAAGAGTTGGCCAAACGCTATTGCCCAGTATCTAGGGTAATCAGAAGAAAGAACCAGTCTGCCCTAGTTTCAATTAACAGAGCAAGCTTTGTTGAAGCTTTCCAGATTACTAGTTCTGCATGTACAAATATAGATTTGGAGTGGATTGCAGAGGATTATGACAAATACAAAGGTGTTATCAAGAAGCATGCAATCCCCAGATACATGCCTAGGGTGGATAGGAAGCCGGTTATAATTCGAGAGAGTATCGAACCACCATTTGACATCACACCTTTCCACCATTATATGCATTGTACAATCTATGGATTATGCAGAGTGTTGGGTTTTGATGGAGATTCAACAGTGTCAGCTGAATTACTGATGATGGCTATGGACATTCAACACCTTGATGTTAACAAAGATTACGATTATGTGGGCTATGTGGTTGAACACATTCATAATGCTCTAGTTGAAATTTAGAGTGGTGCACCCAGCCCTACATTCAAGCATTATTCACTGCTGATGCATTTAATCTTGTTCTATAATGTTGAGTTCTTGGATAAAGAATTGGATCTTTTCAAAGAAGAATTCGGTGACTTAATGCCAATACAAAGATGGACCTAGGTTTGGGACAGTAGTTCTCCCCATTCTTCTTTCCTTTTCTTTGAAAATTGGATTGTTTCGCCAATAATAGAAATGCTAGGAATAATTAGGGAACTATTGTCAATTGATGTTAGGATAGTTTTGAGACCTTGCCAGTTTGTTCCAAACTGGTCTATTTCACATAACTGGGGGGACTTATTTTTTTGATAACTTTTCTGTGATCAGAGTCTATGGGTGTCCTCAACCTCCCCATATTTTACCAAAATTTGTTCCAATTAGGATTGCTTTTATGGAGTTTATCTGGCAGTTGACCCTAGTTGAAAAAGAATACCTTGATAAACACAGGAAGGGTTCTCTTCTTCCTAGGCTTTGGGTTGCATCTGATTTTACCGTTGGTAGGAGTTGCTTTGATCAAGTAAACAATTTCCTTAAACAATATAGGTTGGTTAATGATGTGTCTAGATTCTGTGATCCGGAACAATTTATTAAAATTGCAATGCCAAAAATGACACCTTGGGCCACAATAAAGGACAATGAACCATTGGATGATGAAGATGTGGTTAGAAATTTGCTGAGAAAAGATGAAGTACAAGAAATGAGAAGAAAATGGAAAAATTTGATGAGAGTTGAAGCAGAATTGAAGGCTGCTGACCCTAGTTTCTCAGGTTTTTGCCCTGATAGCCCGTACCTGGAGAGGATTAACAAAATGTTGAGTTTATATGAAACTCTGATGGAACAAATGCCTCAAATTCCAGATTCAGAAGTGGCTGCTCAACAGCAAGACCCCCAAGATGTACATTCTTCACATGGAAAGAGGCTACTTAGTGTGTCTGTTAATGATGTAGAGAGTGGGGATGAAGTTCAATCTACCCTAGCTGCAAAGAAACAAAAAACCAATGAGGTCGGTACAATTGTGAGGAGAGACCCTGCTAGAGCAATTGTTACAGAACAAGGACAATACTTTCATCAAATAAGGACACATCTCAGAGAAGCAGGGAAGAATGAAGAACAAGGAGAAACAAACGAAGCCCTTTCTCAAGGCTTTGATGAGCGTGTAATGTTGTCAAATGAGTTCATGAAAGATGATGACTTTATTAAGTCAGATGAATGTAAAAGTTTTTTGTCAAGATTGAAACAAAAACAATTAAGACAAAATCTGATCATAGAGGAAGCAAATGAAGAAAAGAAACAAGAGATCATCAAGGCACTGCAGGAATATGATCTTGATAGGGAGAAAATATCTGTGGAACAAGAAAAACAATTGATAAAGAGTACTGGTATGATTATGATGCCTGACTGGGATATCTAGTCTACTTTTATTATTGATCAGATTAGGAAGCAAGAGGACCCAATGTTCAAAACTGAATTTGAAATTGGAGATGTAATAAGAGGATCAAGATTTAATCCTAAGTCAAAGACACTTGCTGCTTGGTCTTTGGCCCCTTCCACTCAAAAGCCCCACCTTCTAAATATCCAAGTAGAAAAGAAAGCTGATAGAATGATCTAGAACTTGCAAAACACAACTGACACGGAGATTGCCTCTTTTTTGACTCAAGTTGAATTTATCAAAAACAAAGGATTTGTCAAGAAGATACACGAAAACATATACCCAATTGATTGTATTGAATAAAGACTATGAAGAGACACTGATGAAGAAGGGCGCTCTAGAGGAAGAGTTAGTGGAGTTGAAAGAAAAAATTGCAAATGAGCCCCCTCCAATACAGATTACAGAACAAGTACAAGAAATACCAGCTAATGTGACAACAAAAATGGAGGAATACACAGGGAAAATTGAAAAGCTTGAAAAGGAACAAAATGTCAAGGCTATCTCTGTTGTGTCAGGAATTCTGAAACACAGGATTAATGTATTGAAAGGAAAATTGATGGTAGTGCATGATTTGCACATTTTTTTGAAAGAGGCAAGTAAAACATCCTCTAAGGTTGTCGCTTTTCTTGGACCTTTGTTCAATGTTTGGTCAAGAAGAAGAAGATTAATAGATAAGCTAGATACTGCAATGATGTATAGTGACGAGTTCCCTCCCAAGATCAGTGACACCAAAGACATGGTGGAGGTAATGAATGTAGCTTATGCATTTTTCACAGGGAAGGATGTGCTTATAAATGAAAAATTGCAGACATTTGGGGAAGGTTATAGTAAATTGGTGTCTTCAATTTATGGTAGTAATAGACATTTGAAATCAGTTTTTGATTGGACCAACGAATTTGATTTGATTCTGGAGCAAGAAGAAATAATCAAGCATGTAAATGAACAGGTTGATGTCGATTTCCTTAACGGTATGCTTGATTCACTGTTCAAGGTTGAGGTTGACCATGCAAAATTTATTGTTGAGTCCAGGGCAGTTACAGATGCCAGATGGCCAGATTCAGTTGCAAAATTGGAAGAGGTAAAGGCATTCAGTTGGCCAACAGACAAAGAGGTGGACAGGTGGCAAGCCATGCTAAAGCCAAAGAAGAAATCTCAGGTTGAGGTTGCTACCCAAGATTCCTCACGGTAATCTTTTTCTTTTTGATCGGTAGAGAGGGATGGCCAGTTGGCCACTTTTATTGATGTTGAACTTGAAAACTCTTATATAGTTATAAATTTATAATAGCTCAACTGTTCAAGAATTTGATAAGTGCATAGTTTAAAACTTGAATCGCATTGTGAATTTACTTTCTGTTATTATTATGAATATAATATCAATATCATTTGCAGTTTGAGATCTTCACATAATTGTCTTTGTGTTAAATTTATGTTTTCACTGTGAATTGAATGGTCAAGGGTTTTTCAGTTTACTTATGAATCTGGGTTGTGTATGTAATGGCATTATTCATAATTTCATTCCTATTTATCAGCAAATGAATCTTATTGAAGTTTATTATCGGGTTGTCTTGAATTGTAAGTTTAAAGTGACTCTATGCCCTAGGATAAGGCACCGGTCTGTTGTCTTGATGTTTTACTAATTATGTTGTATTCCTATCTATTGTGGTGTTTAATACTTTCATTCTTAATACTCTTATGATTTTATATGCTATGGATGTTTATGTAATATATATGGAGGTGTTGTATGACTATCTATAATCCGCCCACCAATTACAATGAGGTGAATCCTTAATATGTATTATGATTCCAGACTAACAGAAAATTTAAATGAAAAATTACATACACC
This sequence comes from Cryptomeria japonica, assembly GCF_030272615.1. Lineage (NCBI taxonomy): Eukaryota > Viridiplantae > Streptophyta > Pinopsida > Cupressales > Cupressaceae > Cryptomeria > Cryptomeria japonica. The sequence continues at coordinate 93,141,249 of NC_081414.1, read as the reverse complement.
ATAACAATGCAACAAATGAAAAAAGTTAAATCTCATGATTCTGATCATTTGAAAGAGATAGAATTATACACAAAATAAATTTATATATAACTCCTTCAAGAACCTACACAAAACTTGACACTAAATGCTTTTCATTTGCTATATAAATGACTATACAGTATACAACTTGCTCCCTTCACCTAGAATCTAGAATCACTACTGGAACCAGAAAAGGAACCCCAATGACTATACAACTTGCAAAACTGCTTGAGCCATGCCATTATCACCGTGATGCCTTCAGATGGAATATGAGATGTTACTTTCTGTCCAATAGATCATTTACAAATAGAGGAGGAAGCCTTCATGCCCAGGAACAGAGACAATGGAAAGAGGAGCCCGAGCCTTCATGCCCACGATCAGGGAAAGTGGAAACAAGAGCTTTAGGGTAAATGTAATATGTTGGGGAGGGGTTGCAGCTTCCATGTGGTCATAAAGATGACTGGCCGCCACTCCCCACCCAAACAAATCCTTCTTTCATTCCTCTGCGAGCTCCTTCTTCAAACCCCTTGCCATCCTATGGCAGAGTAGAAGAAGAGGATGTGCTAGGCATGGCCTTTCTTGACAAGAAAAGACTTTCACACCCCCTCTGGAAGTCCTTCTCACTTTCACAACCCCTTTGACAATAAACAAACTCACACAAAAGAAAACAAAAAAACACCCATCTGATATCACAGAGCACACAACAACTAGGTTTCTTTTCTGAGTTTCTCTTCTACCAATTAAGTCACCACTCCATTGTATTTATAACATTTTCACACTTCATTTGGTGATGCTCATTCACGTGAAAAATCATCATTTAGGTGTTTTTCAACATGACTGTAGACTCTAGAAGTCATGCCTATCAAATCCACTACATCCTGCTAAGGCTCATCTATTGTGAACAATTTTGTTCTGATTTTATTCCTCCTTGATTGGACAAATTCTGCTTCAAAATCCCTGACAACAAGCAACCTGAGCTCTTATTTCTTAGAGAAATCTGTGATCTCCCATCTCTAACTTAGAAGCTATCAAATCCTTTTATGCCTCTGAAACCGTCGTCCTCGCTTGTCTAATCAACCTCGACTCAAGAGAAACCTTCAAACTAGTCCCTCAAGAACGAGTCAACATCCAAGCCTTAAAAATTTTAGGTTGCGAGCTAGCGACCAGATAGTTTGTGGTTAAGTTTTATGGTTATCGCCAGCTCGTGAGGTAAAATGTCTGAAGACGTGATCAAGCCACGAGATGGCGACAAGTTGGTTTGGGTTTACATCACGAGGTCTCTAGCTTTTTGGGTGTTAGTGTTTTATGTTACCGAGCTGGAGATTGTTAGTGAAATTGCTTTGGTCATGAGGTCTCGAGTTAGTCTGATGTCATACATTATAGCCACGAGGGTTAGCGAGTAACTCATTTCATACAGTTGTCGCTAGCTCTCATGTTTGTTTAATGTTAGCATTTTTAGGTCACGAGCTAGCGACTAGACAGTTTGTGGTTAGGTTTAATGGTTATCACTAGCTCACGAAGTTAAATGTCTGAAGACTTGATCTAGCCGCGAGCTTGCGAGTGAAGTGCTAGTGGTTAAGAGATAAACAGTTTTATGTTGGCAAGTACACGACAAGGGTTAAAGTTACCACTATCTCCAAGTCGTTGCAGTGACGAGGACTTAACATTTGTGGTCAAGAATTGGCGAGTGCCAGTTCAGTTTCCCTCAATCGCTAGATCTCGAGGTTATGAAGGCTTAGCATTTTCAGCTTGCGAGTTGGAGATAAAGAGAGTCGTAAGGGCTTGTCGCTAAGTCGCGAGATTTTCTAATGGGCAGTCTTCTAGGCAGAGACTTGACGACAGTGTGCCACGTGTTTTAATTACTTAAAGTTAATATCTTGAAATTGCCAATATTTTTTTTTTATGGTTTGAAAATAGCTTGAAATCGCCAATATTTTATTTTTGTGGTTTGAAAATAGCTTGAAATCACCAATATTTTTTTTTTTATGGTTTGAAAATAGGTTGAAATCGCCAATGCAAATATTTTTCTGGTTTTAAAAACATTACAATTCGCCCATGCAATTATTTTTTGGGTTTTAAAAACAGTACAATTCGCCAGGATTTTTCACAAACTTTGAGCGATCAAGGCTAATTCGTCAATGGAGATTATTATTTTTCTCCGTAAATCGCAAAAATTCGCCAGTAAAATTAAAATTTTCTTCGAAATTATACAACTTTCGCCAATTTTTTACACCTTGTCCAAGGGAGAGGTTTCTTAAAGTTTTCCCTGGAGAGTACGTGGGTCATCGTCGTACACACCCCGTCATAAGTCGTTGCTCCACCTGACAACTCCTTTCACCCTAGCGTCTCCGACCAACTATTAGTGGCTTCCTTCACTCTGTCGACCGCCCTCCAATTTCAGTCGAGCACCTTTTTCGATGCCCACTCTCCACTCATGACCACTCGCACAGCCTACCCATCCTCCCAATGCCGCTTCACACAATGCACTACCCCTCTGTTAGTGTCGAAAAATAAATGACATGCGACAAGTTCTTACTGAACCAACTCAGCAGACCCCTACCACCTACGATGCCACGTGGCAGAGTTTCATACAACCATGCCAACACACTTTCCATACAACCAACCTACCATGTAGACATACAACCAACCAACTTAGCAAGCCATGACATCAAGCCACGTCAGTGTATGAATTGCCAACAAAGCAGCCCATTCAGTACGATCATACAAAATAGTCATCCTAACACGTCATCAGTTCGTACAGACATGTCATCTCCCTGTTAGATTTTTTGTACTGCCACGTCACCATACAATCTAATCATATTCTGCCACATGTCTTTTCCTACTACACGGATCCTTGTGCAGGTAAGGAGCTGAAGTTTTGGGAGGGATAAACGACCATCAATTTTAATGCTATGAAGTGTTGATGGCAGCCTCCATCAGCACCTTTATGAAATTTTTTTGGACCCCCTCTTATTAAGCTTTTTGGTTTTGGAGGTGAACTTTGAATTCCCATATCTCACTCATTTTAGCTCCTTTTTTAGTGCATTTTTTTTTATTTGGGCTAATTTTTCGTGCTCTTTGCAGTGGTGGTGGATTTTTCTTATTTTGTTAATGGATTTTTCAAAAAATTCAATTTTTCACAACTATACCTATCTAATCCTCAATTTTGCAACTTCAACGGCTTCGTTCGGGCTCATACGACCTCCTTTTCATGTGTCGTTATTTTTAAAACTTGTATATAATTTTTTTGTCTACTTTCACGTGGTGCTATCAGATTTTCACCATTTTGAGTAGAAATTGTACTTTCAGTATTTGGTCATTTTTGGCCTATTTGGTACTTGTAATTTGCTTGGATATTAGTTTAGATCTCTTGCAATATTTGCTTGAGTCTCTTATAGCCTATTTGAGGTAGTTGTAAAGTTGAAATCAAAAGTCTACTTTGTCATTTTTTGTTTGAGTCTCTTATAGCCTATTTGAGGTAGTGGTAAAGTTGAAATCAAAAGTCCACTTTGCTATTTTTTGCAAGTGGCCCATAATTTCCGCTTTAAACTCCACATAACTATCTTTCATGGAAAATTGATGTGTGGAGTAAGCTAATGGAAAAGAGATTAACTCATTACATTGATGGAACTATCACTGCACCAGCTGATCCTAATGCTCACATAGAATGGCTCACTAAAAATCTTATGGCAATAGGGACATTGAGGAAGTATATATCGAAGGATCTCATCTTTCATTGATAAGTGTACAACAGTTAAGAATGCATGTGTCTTGGGAAAATTGTATGGCCAAATTGATGAGATTAGGGACTATCAACTTGATAATAATCTCACCATGTTGGATCGCATGAACTTTTTAATAGAATCCAAGACTATGTCACTAAGGAAAATGAGCTAAGAGCACAACTGAAGGATCGTGGCATTTATAAGAAGGATGCACAATTGGTCCACAACCTTTTGGAAAGATTCCATCAGAATATGTAACATTTGTTTCTAACTTCCAAACTCATTGCTTGATAGTGGGTAGTTCTTTCACTATGCCTTCATTTGATGCATTCACAAAGATGTTGATGTTCAAAGTTGTTGAGCATGGGGATTCTCAATCCTTCAAAGTCCAAGGCTTTGGTGGCTAATCAAGAGAATCAAGGAAAGGATTCCAACAAGAAGCAAAAGTAGTTCAAGACTAGACACAATAAGATAGAGCACACTCTTCCTCTCCACAACACAAGGATTCAACATCCTCACCTAAGGGAAAATCATATAAGGAGAGGCTTTCTTGTTCATATTGCAAGTAAAATGGTCATGATGAGCATCATTGCCAGACCAAGAAGATTAATGAGTTGACTGACATCATCAAGAAGAATAATATTAATTTTTCATCTGCTTACAAGAAGAAGGATTCATCTCCTTCCCTTTCCTCATAGTCAAAAGGAAAGGGAAAATCTCTTTGTGCTACTACAAGTCATGATCCGGGGAGATGGCTTCTAGATTTAGGATCTTCTCATCATATGCCATCTTTGCAATCTATGTTCTCTTCATTTGAGCCTTGCAACATGCCACCGATTTTGATGGGAAATCATACATATATGAATGTGATTAGGAAAGGATCTATTGCCATTGGAGATAACTCCTTCAATGATGTGTTGTGTTTACCCCATTTGACAAACAATCTTCTTTCCATCCATCAAATCACTAATGTGGCAACAAGGAAAATTGTGGAGTTCACACTTGATTCAGTTATGATTAGAGACTTGGAGACTGGAGATATTATTGCTACAAGGTTGGTGGATCATGCATCTCAGTTGTATTCCTTTGTAGATGTTGTTCCTATTGATGAGTTTGATTCTTCATATGTTGATCACACTTCTGTGTTGATTCAGATATCGAGAAGAATTGAATTTGTTTAATTGAACTTGGGTGTTCTCACATGTGACCTCATTCTTGAGCCTTTCATTTCATCTCCTCTTATTGATATCACATCTACTATTTCACCCGATGATGCGGATATTGCAATAGTTTTGCCTTCTTGTGAATTAGTGTAGCAGGATATACCTTGTTTTCTATATTTAGTTGCTTGGGATGACTACTTGATAGATATTACATGTTTTTTTGTGGAGTCCTACATTGTAGATTTGGGAGACATCATTGATGACATTCATCTTCTCTTTGATGAAGATGATCCTTCTTCATTTGTTGCGAGGGAACATTCTGACCCTGATGTTCATTCTCTACATGATCATTTTTTTGAGGTTGACATGATTGTAGATACTTATGTACACCACTTGGAGGAGGTCTCTTTATCCTTAGAGGAGACACTTGAGTATTTGAATCATGTTCTACATTCATCTCCACTAGACCTTGGATTTCCTTTTTCAGCAGTGTGGATTAATACACTTGATTTGGAGGGGGCAACTTTCAACATCGAAATGGGGACACTTGAGCGATTTTTAGAGACTCCATACATCTTGAGTTTTTTTCTACATCTTCCCTTCATGATTGGGGAGACTTCATGGACACACCTTTGGTTTTGTTTCCTCCTAACGGGAGGAACGTTGTTCAATGATCGTGGAGTATTTTCTTCATTCAGTTTCAAACTTTTACCATTGGTGCAGATTCTACATTGAGGGGGGCTACTTGGTCTATCTTCTTCTCTCTTATGGGGGTACTTTTTCCTCACATGGGATTTTGTCCTTCTCATTCTTCTTTGAGAGATCTTTTGGGGGGGATTTTTTTCCCATTGGGTTTTTCTCTCTTTCTTCGTTTGTGAGAGATTGCATTTGCATTTGTACATGGGTACCTAACATGACCTCATAGCTAGGACCCATCTTGCAATGTTATCTTGAGTCTACATTTCCCTAAGTTGCACTTAAAGAGGGGTGTTGGTGTAAATTGTGTCTCATAATTACACTTTACTTAAGTTGACTTAGGATAATGTATTTCATAGTAGTTTGCATATGAGACACTTAGGGAAGTGTGCACATAGGAATGATGCATGTAAGAGGAATTCTGCCTTTTATGGTCTTATCTTATTGATACATTCCACCTCTTGTGGAGTATTTAATTTTTTCTCCTACCTACCCTCACCTACCCTTGTTTCTAATTGAGCCACATGTCATGATTGTGTGCTCACACATCCATATGGCCTTGCCTTTATAAGTAGACTCATCTTACATTGTATGTAATGACCCAATTCATAGTATTTGCATCTTGATTTGAATATAGTTTATTCTTATCAATACCTTGTCTCTCTTTTGTGTTATTCATTGTGCTCTAGATCTTGGCTATATTTGACAAATTCTTATAGTTAGGTATTGATTAAGTTTAGGATTTGGGTTCAATTTGGTTTAGGGTAATATTTCAAGGGACCTCTTGGTCTATATTTTTCTTTCTTTTTTATAGATTATAGTATGATTTGAAACATTAATTCAAAAAATTATCACCTAATTAAATTTAAAATAATTTTATAATAATTACATGATAGTTTATGGACTAATATTTTTTATAATTTTTATGATCTATTTTTTCTAATGATGGACTATATTATGTATATGAAAAGATCAAGAAATTTCACCATCCTTCATCACATGCAAGGCCTTGATATTGAATTATTTTTATTGTTCATGGAAAGATATAGATATTTTTTCCCAATTTATTTTCTAATCATTTTGTTTCGCTTTCAAATAACTCATAAAAGACTATATATAATAGGAAGAAAGAAATCTTTTATATTTTTTTTCAAAATAATAATTTTCTTACTATATTCATATTTATAGACATGGAAAAATAATTATAATATAATCTTAATTTATTTTTAGCAATTAAATTATAGAAACATCATGGAATTGAGAATTGAATGTAAAGACAAGTAATGAATATTTTAAAATAACAATTTTGTTACTATATTGATATCTATAAATATGAAAAATACTTTGACATTATCTAAATTTATTGAAGTACTTAAATTTTAGAAATATAATGAAATTGAAAGTATAGAAACATCTTTATTCTTATTAATTTCTTTTATATTTATTTCTAGAGTTCAATTCAGTTTATGGTTAAGGTTTATTTTATTTTAGTGTTAAGGGTAGAGGTCAATTTGGTTTGGGTTTAAGGCTTAATTTAGTTTACAATCTTCATTTATTTTAAGTAATTAAATTGTAGAAATATTATGGAATTGAGAATTGAATGTAAAGACAACAAATAGATTTTTTTTTTAAATAACAATTTTGCTACTATATCATATTTATAAATATGAAAAGATACTTTGACATAACTTTAATTTATTTAAGTAATTAATGAAGAGGGGAAAACAGATTTGAAGGTCAAAAGATCAAAACATAACGAAATAAACATGCAGAATGCTTAAATATCATTAAAAGACCATTTCACCTTGCTATTTTACCTTCTCCTTCGGATTGAGCTTGATGAAGTGAAGGCGCCCCTTGATAATGCTCCACTTGATGTGCTCCTTTGATTGCTAGATGTGGATGGCTCTCCAATGTTGTGCACAAATGGAATGGATTTGAAAAATGATAAGGATGAGATGATCAAGTTGCCAAGTTGATTTCTTGGGCTCAAAAGGGCAGCATAAATTTACTAGATTTCAAGATGTTTTGAATGAAAGGATGGAGCTCTATTTTATAGGAAGAGGAGAGGAAAACGGATGGCTAGGATGAATTCAAGATGAAGGGCTAAGATTTACTTGTGAGCTCACACAAGGTCCAAGAGAGGGTGTGGAGACCAAGAATTATGCCTTAAAGGCATTTCGTATCTCCACACTCCACAAGATGCATTGGAGGAATTAAAAATTCTCCAAAACATGATATCATGGGGATTGGAGGAATAAAAAGGAATTAAAAATTCCTTGGGAGAGGGGATGCCTAGAGGAATGTGTGATTTTGAAAATCTTACATTCACCTAGGAAAAGAGCATTTAAAGCTAGTGGCTGGATGAAAAAGACAAAGAGTTGACTTTGTGACTAACTATGATGATTAACCATTAACGACTCATTAGGAGGGGGATTAGAGGAAATGTTAGGTGGGATTAATATTTGTAGGAGAATTTGACTAGGAGAGAGAATGAGTGGAGGGAATAAAAAATTAGAAGAATAATGTTAAGTGAGTTTAGGGAGTTTCTAGAAGAATTTATTATGTTAATGATGAAGTAAGAAGATGATTTGTAGGAATCATGTAGGTTAACTAATTAATTGAAATTAATTAGCTAAGAGGAAGATTTGTGAGGATTTGATTTTTTTAGAAGAATAAAGAAAGGGATTGATTTATTAAATAAATCAATCATATGCTATAGTGACAATATTAATTATATTTAATTAATATTGAGAGGAATTTGAATTAACATAATTAATTAATTAATTATGCGAGGAATTAAAAATAATTATTTTTAAGTGTCTACAATTAAATTTTAGAAACATCATAGAATTGAAAATATAAAAATATTTGTATTCTCATTCAGTACTTTTTTATAAAACTTTAGAAGAATTCTTTCATAGATTTTTTCAAAATAATAATTTTATTACTATCTTCATTTTTATAAATGACATAAAAATATAATTTTGATATAATCTTAATATATTTTAAATAATTAAATTATAGAAACATCATGGAATTAAGAATCGAATGTAAAAGAAACAAATAGATATTTTAAAAATAACAATTTTGATATTTATAAATATGAAAAAATACTTGTGATATTATCTTAATTTCTTTTAAGTAATGAAATTTTAGAAACATCATGGAATTGAGAATTGAAAACTCTTAATTGATTTTTAACATTGGTATGAGGATAATAACTTTTTAATTAAAACAATTTCAATTTTTTTTTTAAAAGAATCAATGAAATTTTTTATTTGGAGCATTATTATTCTATTGAGTCAAATATTTTAACATAAATCTACCCAAAAAATTCATATGTTTTTTTTATGTTTTACTTGTGCAAAAAGTTTTATTTCATATGTTTGTTGATTGAAGATGAAAATGATCATTATTGATTAAATTTACAAAATCAACATTATCATTAATGATAATATCTATAAAATCAAGATTATTGCCAATTACATCTACAAAATCAGGTTTTCATCTAAATTCCTCAATATTTCTATAATCATGTGTATAAAAAGACTTAATTAAAAGTTAGAGTTTTGTCTAAGAAGGTGATCTTGTCTATAACTATACATAGACAAAGACTTTATTAAAGATTGTGATTGAATAATTCAATCAATAATGTTAGTTTAAAAAACAAGCAGAGAAAACACATAATAGTGAACAGAAAAAAGTAGAAAGAATAATAGACACAACAAAGAACTCAAGACACAAGATTAATGTGGTTCACCACTAAGTGGCTACGTCCACCAGAAACCCAAGGAGAATTCTTATTAACCAATATCCAATTACACAGTACATCATGTATGGGCTGCACACAACCATTTATATAAACATATCAAATATGAAATGAAGAGTCTTCTAGGGAAGACAAACAACCATGTGACTGTTGGGCTTCATATACCCAACAATCTCCCCCATGAAGTCCAACCAAGACAGCTTGTAACACTCCTTGCATCTCCATTCCAAAGCTCATACTACAATCAGCCTGCTAGATTTTAGCTTCACGATCTTCTGCTCGCATACACTTCGGATTAATCTTCTCCAAAGCACGTCAAACTGAATAAAACCTAACCACTGAACCACATGACATTACGATTAACTCCTACAGCTGATATATCCAAAACATTGAAAAGATCATTAACTGGTTCTAAAATGAACCCTTCATCCTGAAATGAATCCTTAAGATCATCGGTGCTCCCCTGTGACAGAACATCATTGTTTGAAATTCTATCCACCTTTGCCAACTCCACACTATCCTTAGCACCTTCTGAAGCTTCAATTACAAGGTTCGAAGGTCTGGAAGAGAAGCGTGAAATCAATACATTCCATTCTGCATCCACTTCTACAATCTTCATCAATAGATCATCGCTTCTGCAATCTGTCTCTTCGTCTTCAGGGTCATCCTCATTCGCTAGATTCGAGACTACATCCTCCTCACCTCGGGAGGCATCCTCCTCATCTTGGAAGGGAAACAAACCAGTCTCTTCTTCTTCAAACAATGAAAACAACAAACCCTCTTCTTCTTCAGCCAAAGTCTCCTCTTTCCAGCCATCCCACCAATGACATTTGGTTTCAACCTCCACTTGGACATCACTCTCTACCGAGTCTAGACTGCCAAGAAATTTTTTGATGATTGATTCGGCTTCGTCATTTGAATCGGCCTCATCATTTGAAACTTCAGCCTGTTTGTCAATAACATAAAAGCACCCAGCTCTGGGATCAAACACAAAGTAAGGGCACCCATATCCAGGATCAACTATCCAATCGGATCCCATCTCTACTCAAGCCAACTGTGACTCTGATACCAATTGTTAGTTTAAAAAACAAGCAGAGAAAACACATAGTAGTGAACAGAAAAAAGCATAAAGAATAATAGACACAACAAATAACTCAAGACACAAGATTAACGTGGTTCACCACTAAGTGGCTACGTCCACCAAAAACGCAGGGAGAATTCTTATTAACCAATATCCAATTACATAGTACATCATGTATGGGCTGCACACAGCCATTCATATAAACATATCAAATATGAAATGAAGAGTCTTCTGGGGAAGACAAACAACCATGTGACTGTTGGGCTTCATATACCCAACAAATAAAATGTGCCCTTGTCCAGATTGCATTGCGAACCTGCAACCTTAATTCAAAGGATAATATATAAGATAAATTAAAATCAAATGAAATTTACCTCTTTCCTAAGGAACCTCCCTACAAGATATAATATAATATATATGACTATATGCAATAGTGTTCTATGCAATTAAATTAAAACATGTTTCAATTACTTTCTTTTATCAAAGATCATCACATGCAAATGAAATTGTAGTATTCTTAAAAAATACAATTTTGAAACACAATAAAAGATATAAGGCTAGAAACTATCTTCTCAATACTCCTATCACTTTTCAAAAGGTGAATCCTGTAATCACACAAATCTGTCTAGCTTAATTAAATAAATAATTGCTATTTATTCGATTAAAAATCCACTAGCCATCAGTTAATTAATTAATATTTAATTAATTCATCTTCAAACATTCTTCTATTAATTAAATAAATTATTCAATTTATTTTAATTAATTCATTCAACCAAAATCACAAATCAATTCCCCTATTCCTTTTTTAAATAAATTAAAATCAAACATTTATTTAAATCATTATCCCCCCCACTTGCATTTTCCTACAAATGCAACTTGCACACATTTATTGAAATAAATGAATTTTATTTTAATAAAATCATATTTTTCCTCACCCACCAAATCCACTTGCATTCCTAAACCCCCCTTCTAGATTCTTCTAACTCCTTCCTAATTAGCCTAATCCATTCCCTAATTATTGTCACATTCCTAAGCAACTTTAAGTCACTTCTCAAAGACTCCAAAGTCTTTGAAAAACATTTAATGCTTTGTGTGTTCAACAATTTAACCTCCAAAGTCTTCCAAAACCACTAGTGGCTCTTACATGACCATTAATGGCTCTTACATAACCATTTATAGTTCTTTCAACTTGCACTCATGTGTTTCCTCAAGCATTTATTGCTTTGACCATGTTTATTCCTTTTGCCTTTGCACAAGAGTTTATCCATTGGATAAAAGCTTTATTCTTTGAATAAAGAGTTTATTCATTCAACTAACCTTGACCTTAACTCCCAAGGTCATGTCAAGCATTTAATGCTTATTCCCTCTCCTCTTAACCTATCTCACATTGACACTTGTCATCTTGGGATTGGGTTGAAAGCCCTCACATGGATCTCAAATCATTCAATCTTGACCCTTGTTGAGATTACTCAATCTCAACCATCCATTGCTCCATTTTTCTTATAAATAGAGCCCATTTCTTCATAATCCAGATCCTGAAAACTTGTATGCATTTAAGCTATAGGCATTTTGAGAGAGCATTTTAGCATAATCAACTAATAATATTGTCATTTTGGTTAAAATAAATCATTTTAGTATCAATAGCATAGTATTAGCTTTTTATTCACATTTAGAGCAAATACTTCAATCTCAAACCTCCATAAGCATCCATAGTGCAAAAAGCTGTTGAGAGCTACACTATTTTGGAACTTGGAGAGGAGAGGAACAAAGGAGAAGGAGCCAAGAGCATGTTAGGAGGAATTTGGAGATGCCTCATCATATTTATCTTCCTAGTTAGACATTCTCTCATGCTTTTGGTATCTCTTTTGATATGCTTGTGTAGGAAAGTATTTTGTTTATGATTTTTGACACTAACAACTTGTCTTCTCTTTTTGTTTGTGTGTTGTTATCATTGACTAACCTTCCTTTTTTGCAGAGCATCATTTGGTGAACCCGACGTGAATCCAAACACTTAAACAAACAATTTTTTCGACCCATAACATGTTTGAATGTTGAACTTGACAAACAGGTTGCGCTTTAGCACTTTTGATCACGTTGTAGCGCTATTGCAACTTGTTGTTCTAGCACTATTGTTCTTACAATAGCGCTATTGTACCAAGTTTAGCGCTATTGATCTTATTTCAACGCGTTTGAAATTGCTTTAGCGCCATTGAGAATGTTTTAGCGCTTTTGTCGTCATTGACATTTTTTTTCTTTTAGCGCGTTTGTGTTAATAGCGCTTTTGTTTAAACACAGGGTAGTGCTATTGTAACAGAACGTTGTAAAAAAGACCCTGTAACCGAAAAAGTGAAAATTCTTAAGCTTGTAGAAGCCCACCATAGGTTCAGTTTTTACTAACTATTTGTCTCTTGTGCAGGTCTAAAAACCAACCTCCTTAAAAATCAAAAACTTATATTTGGTGTTTTAAAATTGAACAAAACAAAATTTGCTTTCTTGCAAGTTTAGGATCAAAATTTGTATTTGGTGCTCTAAAATTGAACAAAACAACTTTGTTTATTGCAAGTTTAGGCTTAACTTTTCATTTGGTGCTTAAAAATAGACAAGACAAATTTATTTCTAGCATCAAACTTAAGCAAAAAAAAATTACAATACACACTTCAATTTTTGGTGCAAATAAAACTCACAATCAACTTGTTTCAAAATTTTTGCAAAGCGATTTTTCCTTCATACGTGCTTCAAATTAAGTTGACCAAGATTTTCAAAGTTCTAGTTTACTCAAAATTTTGCTTTTGAGGTTAAAAAGAACACCATGATTTTTGGAGCAACATCTCCAAATAGTTAGAACACATTGCGATGGCAAGTTAAAAAGAAAAAGTGCATTTCATGTTTGGCACACTTGTGCAAAAAGTTGGTCGAGTGGTCCTACTTCTAACACACACTATCCTCTCCCTTGGCTTTTGTGGTCTTAGGTGCAAGAGAAAAGTGTTAGTAACGCTCAAAATTTTATCTTTTTAAGAGAGGCCTGCCAAGAGACACATCACTCTTGGGAACGACCTCGCGCAGTAAATCCTTCAAGCCGCTATAGAAATCAGGTGAGAGTGAAAGCATTAGCCTTGGGTATAGTTGTTCCTATAGTGTAACTTGCTGAAAGGACAAATGGGCCCCACCACAAGTTACAAGGCTCTTAAGTGAGTCACTGTAGAATGAACTTATGTCCAAAGACATCGAAAATGACTAAACACCTTTAAGTAGTAGCCCACCCATTCTATTGATTGAGAATATTTGAGATATAATTCAGTGCAAGAGCATAGATGGTTTTGCTCCCAAGATACTCACCATACATATTTCCTTGAGTAGAAACATAGCTTTTTGAAAAGTCACTTGTGGCTTGATAAAAGTGGTGACTCCCCCATCATAGGGATCATCTATTTGTTATACTCGCGCAAGACTTAGTATATCACATCCTTACCTGCCACAGCGAGATTCATAAGGTATGTAGTACCAAAGTCGAAGAAATATCAAGATGTGGGCTGAATTTATCACAACTGGCCATTTGACCTTAGGGATACAAAGTGTTTGAGGTGTCTTCGTTTTAGTCAAGACCAAGTACAAATTGAGCCGACTTCAGGCTTTGCAAAGAAAAACACCTAAAATACACTTAAAGGAAAGGGTCATAAAAAGTCCAAGGATTGGGTTGATCAAGACCCATACTCATTTGTGCCTCTAAGGCAACATTCTTGTGTTTGTGTGCTTGCTTTGTTTTCTTGTCAAAGAAGAATAAAAAATCAATTCCAAAACAAGTATTCATCCAACCAAACATCCTTCAAAACAACCAAAAAGATAAAAAAAACAAAGAAAAGTATCAAATTTTATGACCATTCTTCACATCTTGCGAAAGAAGAATCATCATCAGAATATCAACTTGAAAAGAAGACCATTGAGCTCAAAGGCTTTGATCAAAAAGAGGAAATTCTTCTATCTCAATAGACAAATCTTTGTCTCTCATAGAGTTTTTTTACGTCACATGCATCTCTACCTTCAAGGCAAAACAAACGAATTTGATTCAGAATCATTAAACCGCGGAGCTTTTATGCAATATAGAGCTTTGAGTTATCACAAAAACCAAGGAGGCAAGATTAATCCCAACTTCTTCCCAAACATTTGTATCACATACAACATAACTCGAGAAACGCCACCAACGCCCGAAAGGGAAGAGGTAGAATTTGTTCCATTTGTGACACAAAGCTTTTATTGAAGTTAAAACATTTCATCCATTATCTCATTCCTACATCACCACTTCATCATCAATCCGTTCCAACTCTCAAAACATTAAGATGTTCTTGTCCTAAGTTCTCTTTTAGATATTGCTTGAATCAAATGCATCCCATCACTCTTTAGATTGTTTCTACATCTAGGATAAGCTCATCCTAAGAGAATATCTACGCAGGTTACAACTAGTTTATGAGTGAATCCTCTCATTACTAGGTAGTTAAATCTGTAACACATCTCAGATCTCTCTACACCTTATCACATCAAAACCTTATCAAACAAACAAGCAATTCAAAGAAGGAATTTGGGATACATCTACCTTTTAAGTGCTAGAGATCCACATGCAACACAATTCACCAACCATCAATATCTCATTTCATCAACAACTCATCATCATTTTCACTCAACTTCAACAAAAACTTGTGAACAAAATGGCTCATACTAGATTGAGAACTAGACAAATGGAGATTGAGGAAGAAGAGGAGGAAAACATCAATGAATTCCAAGAAGCTCTTGGAGGAAATGCGAATGACGAAAACCCAAATACTCCTACTCCTGCAACAATAGAAAGGGCCCAGCGTAACCCTCTCTTTAACAGACTTTTTGATGAAATACTCAGGAGCAATGCGGATGCTCACTTTTTAAAGCTCACTCAAGAAGGAGCCAAGCTCCCCTCTGACTTTGATCTTGCCCAATTAAGACAAGCATTAGAACGAAAAATTCACCATGAAGAAGAAAGAGGTAGAGATCCCATCAGATATAACATTCCTCGAGGTAACCCACCACCTCCTCCTCCAAATGAAATGGAGATGTTGCGGCAACAAGTTGAAAATATCGCCCAACAACTTCATAGTGGTGTAAAAACTAACCAATTCTCACTCAATTACATCTGTCCCTATCCCTTTGATAGGAAACTTTATATGCCACCCTTTCCACGGGGATTCGAAACACCCAAATTCAAAAAATATAGAGGAAAGGGAGATCCTCGCGATCATGTCAGAGAATTTCATTTAGCTTGCCTCGAAGTGGCATATGAGGACACATACCTAATGCGAATTTTTCCCCAAAGCTTGGGAGGAACAACCACATCATGGTTTTCCCGACTACCAGGTGGCATTAGGACCTTTGAAGAGCTAATTCATAAGTTCTTGGCACATTACTCTCATAACATTGAACGTGACATCACCATGGCTGATTTATGTAACACTAAACAAAAACCAGGTGAACTATTCTCAGTATTCCTGCAACGATGGCATCAAATGTCTAGCAGATGTTCTCTTCAGTTACCTGAACAAGAACTAGTGGAAATATTTATTTCCAACTTAAACGAAGAAATAGAATTTCACCTGGATGTCAAAGACACAGACTCTTTTAATGACATGATCACCAAGGGATTGAAATGTGAGCGGGCCCTCATCAAGAAAGGACTTATCAAAATCTATAATGAACCAAAGGATGGTCCTCGCCCATGCTTCAATAGTGAAAAACCAAGCTTCTGGAAGAAAAGCAAAAATATCATCAACGATGGGGTTGTGGATGCCAGAACTATCAAAAGTGCACAACCTATGGTTTGATTTGCAGGACAGAACCCCCCACCTCAGACTAACACAATTGTTCCTTCAAATCAAGGTCGCATCACATCTCACGATGAACCCAAACCTCGTCAACAAAAACAAAAATGAACATACACTCCCTTAGGGGAACCCATCGAAATAGTGTTGCGACAACTGGTTTCTCAAAATTTGGTAACTTTACCTAAAACATCAAACTATGAACCTCAAGTCAAACCTGCATGGTGGAGGGATACTAAACATTGTGATTTCCATCAAGGGAGAGGACACAAGACGAGTAATTGTCACAGATTGAAAGATCTTATTGACCGAGGTGAAATCGAAATCGAAGGGCATGACCCAAAAACAACGAACAATGATCATCTGATGTTCAAAAATCCACTTCCATCACAAGATCAAAGGGGTCCTTCCACTTCCAGGAGAGGCACTGATACCACCGATTATACGCAGGCTGGGTATAATTATACTGTAAATCACCTGTATGATGCCAGTGAACAAATTGCAACTATAACAATAAAAAATCCCAGCTCCAATTGCAATGTTGTTACACGTCACAACAAGGTTACCATAAAGGCAGCTCCACAAGGCACCACCTCCATACCAAAGCAGTACAATCTTGTGGAAAAATTAGACAAAATGCCTACACTTATATCCATTTTAGAACTATTATGCTTATCTCCATCTCATAAAACAATCTTGGATCACGCTCTCCAAGAGGCATCAGTCCTTGCAAACCTGAATACAGACCAATTTCAAGCCATGGTTGGAAGTCTAAAGTCATCACCTTGTCTCACTTTTCCGAAAGTGACAACTCTTCCTTCCAGCAACCTCATAACGCTTCACTACACATTGAAGGCTTTATCAACCAACATAGGATCAAGCGAGTCTTGATCGATAATGGAGCAAGCCTGAATATTTGTACACTGCAGTTGGTCACCGCTTTGGGATATGCAAGAGAATCAATGGATCCTCGTAAGAAGATAACAATCAAAGCCTATGACGATGCAGAGTGTTTATCCAAAGGAGCTGTGGTACTACCAATCCGAGTGGGCCCTGTGGTAAAACACATCATCTATCAGGTTCTGGACCTTCCTCTTCCATACAATCTATTGTTAGGAAGACCTTGGATACATGCCATGCAAGCCGTTCCATCTACCTACCATCAACGTATCAAGTCCCCACATAACGGTGTAGAGATCACAATCCTGGGCGATGCAAATCCCTTTGCATATTGTCATAATATCAGCCATCAACCAGAGATTACCGTTCCTAACAATAGAGAAGCCATTTCCTCCACATCATATATAAGTCCAACCTCTCTTGCCAATTCAAACACCCCTATACCCAAGCAAGAAAAGCTTAAGATGAAAATAGCAAAGGAAGGTCCTGGGGAATACAACTTAAGTCAACTCTTTTGTGTGGGACAAATGCCCACTTCTCCTAGAACACATGGAAAACCACAACAGTTACTTCAATGACCACTGATCATGCCAGCATGTGCTTTGACGCCTTTCATCCTTGGGAAGAGTCAAGAAGAAGAAACCAAAGATGAGGACTTAGTGGAATGGATCTATAAAGATCCCATCACCACTGATATGCCGCAAGCTACACTTCCCACAGATCAGTATGGCAAAAGCCTCCTCATTATGCAAAGAATGGGTTATGATGGTCAGAGTGCTTTGGGATCTTGCAAACAAGGAAGACATGAACCACTGCTGCCAGAATTAAAGCCCAAAGATAATACAGGCCTAGGCTTTGAAAAGGCAATCTTTCCTAAACTCAAATTTAAAAGAAAACCCAGCAAACCACTATATCAGCCTATTGCAAAGAAGCCACCTTTCATTATCAAAGTAGCATCAAACACCATCGCAATTGCCCCACCGAGGCTCAAAATCCCAACACAACCATCTATAATGCCAATCATCCCACCAAACAAACTAGTAATCCCATCAGCAGCAGCAATCACATTAATAGCACCATTAGCAGCAACAACTGTATCAGAACCCGCAGTAGCATCTACAACACTAGTAGTTCCAGCAGAAGCAACTAAGTCAACACTACCGATACTCCCCGTATCGGATTCTTTGATCCCCATCATCCTTCCTGCAGCACTGATCATCTCCTTTACAAAGGTACATCAACCGATCACCTCTGCATTATTTAACACAAAGGACATCCTAGTATGGTATAGTAATCGAATGCTGGAAAGTGATTCAGAGACCGACTCACATGAATGGGAATTTGATTCCATACAGCTTAACACTTCAGATGAGGAAGACACATCACCACCTCCACCCCACAAAGACATCCCTGTTTACGAAGAAGCACAGATAATGACTTATTGGGTTCCTGAACTGGAAGCTTCTTCCACACACCCTACGTCACATCCTATGCCTGATTCTGACAGGGAGAGTACTATCAATGACCTTAACCATAACGTTTTAACCCTCACTGACACATCTAATGAACTTAACCTAATCGATGAAGTAATGCCCATTATTCATCCTGAACTCATCGAATGGAACCAACCTAATCCCCCATGTCTTGACCTCTTCCAAAACGATGAGGCCATCATTGACTTTTTGGAACTACGGGATAACATACCAAGCGGGGATCACAAAGCTGGATTCGCCATAGAACTTAATAGCGCAACATACTTTGGGGCGGATGCCAAACCTTTCAGCTGCAAAAATATAACAATAAGACATGGATATTCCAATGAAAACCACACTGTGGCACTGTTTGATTCAACAAAAGTAAAAAGAAAGAGTGTATCCAATGGTGAAAACCTCTCTGAGGCACCTGAGGATGAAAGGTTTGACATCCTTCCCTGTAGCACACAGCAGGAACGATCAACGATTCTCATTGAAGAGACCAAAGAATACAATGTGGGGACTCCTGAAACTCCTCACCTTATACATCTGACAACTCTTCTAACTCCAGAGGAACAACCCAAGTTTGTCGAATTCTTCCAGAAGCGCCAGATTAACTTCGCATGGTCATATGTAGACATGCCTGGTCTTGATCTAGATTTAGTCATGCATCACCTCACAGTAGCAGAAGGAGCCAAACCTGTCAAGCAGAAGCTTCGCAAGATGCATCCTCAGATTGCAGTACTAGTCAAAATAGAACTCAAGAAACTCCTAGATGTTGGTTTCATGAGACCAATTGATTATGCAGACTGGATCTCCAACATTGTTCATGTCGGCAAACCAAAAGGGGGCACCCGCATTTGTACTGGCTTCAGAGATCTGAATAAGGCATGTCCTAATGATGACTTCCCCTTACCAAACATCGACATCATAGTAGATCTGACAACAGGACATGCCATGCTTTCACTCATGGATGGCTTTTTAGGATACAATCAGATAAAAATCGTACCAGAGGATCAACATAAGACAACCTTCACATGTCCATGGGGCACCTACTACTGGAATGTAATGCCTTTCAGTCTCAAGAATGCAGGGGCAACCTATCAACGAGTAATGACCATAATCTTCCATGACATGATGCATACTATGATGGAAGATTATGTTGATGACTTACTAGCAAAATCACTCACTAGAGAAGGTCATCTCGACATATTAGATAAAATCTTTGATAGACTGGAACAATACCATGTTCGACTCAACCCAAAGAAATGTGTCTTTGGAGTAACCTCCGGGAAGCTTCTAGGATACATTGTCTTAAGCAAAGGTATTGAGGTCAACCCAGCAAAGGTAAAAGCAATCATGGACTTGCCACCACCAAAGAATATCAGTTAGCTAAGGACATTACAAGGAAGGCTACAATCCATCCGTAGATTCATTGCACAACTGGTAGATAAGTATCACCCCTTTACACATCTGTTACATAAGAACATCCGCTTTCAGTGGGATGCAAGATGCCAGCAAGCATTCTAAATGCTTAAAGATTATCTCATGAATACGCCATTGTTGATCTCACCAGACCCAAGTAGACCTCTATTACTCTATATATCAGCAACAAGTAGATCATTGGGTGTACTACTGGCACAACATAATGCAAAAGGGAAAGAATGTGTTGTTTACTACATCTCTCGCACACTGGTTGGCTATGAACTCAATTACACAACTATTGAGCGAGCTTGCCTAGCAGTAATCTTGGCAGCCACTAAACTAAGGCACTATCTGTTAACACACAAGGTACAACTCATTGCAAAGATTGATCCACTCAAGTATTTACTCAACAAAGCAGCATTGACAGGTCACTTGGCCAAATGGGTGATGATTCTAAATGAATTTGACATAGAGTATATAGACCATAAAGCTATCAAAGGTTAAGTTATTGCAGATCAGTTGGCCGATGCTCTACTCATAGGTGATCATCCTCTCATTTCCAATTTTCTAGATGAAGAGATATTCATGATCACAACATCACAACCATGGAAACTATACTTTGATGGTTTGTACACTAGGCATGGCTCGGGGGCAGGCATTTTGTTTATCACACCTCAAGGTGACAGCATCCCGAAGTCTTACAGGCTCACATTTCCATGCACAAACAACATAGTAGAATATGAGGCCTTGATTGCAGGACTCAGGCTAGCTGTACAATGGAAATTACAAGAACTACAAGTATATGGTGACTCACAACTGGTCATTCGACAAGCAACAGATGAATATCAGACCAAGGATGATAAACTCATGCCATACAAGAAAATGGTGGATAGTCTAAAGGCATCATTTACTACAATTACCTTTGAGCAGATACCCAGAGATCAGAATCGAGCTGCTGACGCTCTGGCTACCATCGCATCTATCCTAGATCTTCCACAAAATTCAACAAGCTATGAGTTCTTGGTAGAACAACTTTGGATCCCTGCTTATGATATCCCTGAATCCGAGATGATATGTCGCCTTGTCGGTTCTGAATCCCCATGGTACGGTGAGTTCTACACCTATCTCCGTGATCACACCCTTCCTCCTAACCAATCGAATAACCAACGTAAAACCTTCATTCGCCAAACTGCTCGATATACCATTATTGCCGAAACCCTATACCGACACAGTCTTGATGGTACTCTCCTTCGATGTTTGGAACAAGATGAGATAACAAAGGCCTTGGAAGAGGTGCATGAAGGAATTTATGGAACTCATGCAAGCAGTTTGTCACTAGCCAAGAAACTCCTGCGCAATGGATACTATGGGCCATCTATGGAAAAAGACTCCTACTACTTTGTCAGGAAGTGCAAGAAATGCCAAGTTCATGGAGACCTGATACATGTACCAGCACAGGAATTACAACCAATCACAACACCATGGCCTTTTTGTCAATGGGGCCTTGACCTTGTGGGTAAAATCCATCCATCTTCATCCAATGGCCATAAATTCATTATTACCGCTACCAAATACTTCACAAAGTGGATCGAAGCTGTTCCACTTACCCAAGTTACTGGCAAGCAGATCGCCTCATTCATCCTCAATTACATCATTTGCCGGTATGGTGTACCCATGTCCATCATCACAGATAACGGGCTTCCTTTCAAGAATCAAGATGTCCGTGAACTCTGCAAGAAATTTCACATCCAACACTGCTTTTCCACTCCCTATTACCCATAAGGCAATGGTCAGGCCGAAGCATCAAACAAAAACATATTAAGAATCCTAAAGAAGATAGTCAATGATGTCGGTCGTGATTAGCACGTTCAATTGAATCCAGTATTGTGGGCATATCGAACTAGCATTCGAACCCCTACAGGCGCAACTCCATACTCATTGGTCTATGGTGCAGAAGTTATTTTACCTATTGAGGTCGAGATCCCATCACTACGGGTTTCCTTGCACAATCTCATTGATGATGAAGCATACAGAGTATCCCGTCTTCAGGACTTAGAGCTACTTGATGAAAAGCGACAAGCTGCATACAACCACCTCAAAGCCTATCAACAATGCATGAGCATAAGTTATAATCACCGAGTTAGGCCTCATACATTTGAGGTAGGTGGTCTTGTTCTTCGAGAAAATCCTTGTAACCAGCCCAACCGAGAACATCAAGGAAAGTTTGAATCAAATTGGCTGGGCCCATATGTTGTCACTGTTGTATTTGGGTCAGGGGTATATCAGTTGGCTACTTCAGAAGGAGAACCGCTAGCAGATCCGATCAACAACATGCACCTCAAACGGTTTTATACCTAAAAATATGTACAGAGCATCAGGCTCTCATATATACTGGCAAAAATACCAAAAAACATTCAGAAAAATGTTCTGAAGAAAATACAAAAAAACACCAAAAAAGAGTAAAGAAAAATCATGCATCCAAATGGTGAACAACCACTCCGGTGGCACCTTGGGTAAGTGCGATGGTGAAAACCTAGCAAGCAGGTGCCACTCGTAAAGGCTATGGCTCCATTGTCTTTCAGACTTGTTGCGATCACATTCTACTTCATACATACATCCATCTGTCCAAAACCATGGCTTGTTATAAATCTGCAATCAAGAAAGTACTTCATGCATCTTGCATCCTACTTTTTCATAGTCATGTCTAAACTGGGGGCAATGCCCTTAACCTATTGATGGAAGTGGATTCTGCATTACTCATGATTCATTAGTTCTTCATTGAAAACTATCTCACAAAATACCAAAAACATTGGAAAACTATCTCACAAAATCCAAAAACATTCAAAACAATCATCACAAACTCCAAAAACATCAGAAAACATCAAAAAATCAAACAAAACAAAAACATGGCAACACCTTGTACATACTCATCTGAGTAGATACCAAACAAGCATTGAAAAATACTCGCACGATGATCACTTCTCAAATTAACCAAAACAAATCAACATCAACACTCAAAAAACTGTCTTCAACAAGGATGCATCCTTCCTTACCAAAACAAAGACAAAATGACGTTTTCTTTGACAAGAAAATTGTGTTAAGCTATCAAATACTTGGTTGATTTGTGAGTAATTCATTCGTTTATCTCTATCAGGTTCCTATAGCATTGTTTGTGTATCTTCAGTGCATTATTCCAATGAAGTTCTAGGGCATGTACTAATGGTGCCTACGTGGGAAGTTCACTAAGCTACATGATCTTATGCAAAATGCAGTCATAGATCACTACGGCTTGCTGACTACAGCGTATACCTCGACCATATGAGCATGAACCATTACCAAGGCTCCATATTCTTTATTCTTTATGTACATACTGTTTGCTTACCCAACAATGCTCCTTCTTTGGTTCCTCATCATCCAATTTGGATAAAGGTTTTTGTCTCTTATTAAGGTGTGAACTTGTCTCGGGATATGATCAATTCAAGATCAAGGAGGACGATCCAAGTCATGCATAAACAGAGATGATCCTTGTCTGTTCTGCAAGAAATACTCTGGTTGACTTGACCCATTATATCAAGTTGTTTGTATTAACTTGCTATATCAAAATCCATGTAAGAACTACTCTGGTCATCTTGAATCATTATGTCAAGTTGCTTGTATTTTCTTACAACATTTTAAAGCTCAATGATGAAAATAGAGCACTATGGATCGTCATTTCATCTCATCTGTTTATATACTGCATTCCGTTGCATATCACCCATCCATTCACTTATTCATATGTATGATTTGTATGCAAATATGAGCAAGGTTAATATGGACAGTTATGTAAGAATTGAGCTGGTCTTGGATACAATCGCGACCAAGTACTCTGATACATCATCAAAGCATCATGCAAAGTCTCAAAAACCTTGCATTCATCATGGTCATATCATCATTACATTTAGTTGCATTTTGCATTAAGTACATTCACATCATTTTTAAATTAAATTGCATATAGTTCGTTTAATTTATTGACATTAGTCTTCTTATATCATTTGCATCATTGCATAATCATGATGATTAGATTCATTCATATGATCAAATTGTCCTTAATTGTATTAACCATTTACTATGCATTCATTTAGTGTCAGTTATCAATTATCACTTTATTCATCCTTTATCATCCTTTATCATTTATCATTGCATACATTCATTTATCTATTCATTAGTTGAAAGGTGCATTCATTCATCCATTATTAAGTATCTTATTATGCTCATTTTAGGATTCATTTACATTTCATTCATTATCCTTTTTTAATTGCATTAAGGTGCAGTTATTAAACCATAAGTTGCATTATCATCACATTATCATTTTTACTTAATCATATTTAGGCATTTAAAATCATAAAACCATTTGTCTCCGAACATTGGTTCATACCATTTTATATATCCATTATACATATGCATTCATTTAGACATTATCATATAAACATTTGTACTTTACATTTGTTTATCCATATTACATTCATCTAAAAACATCTAGATGCATATCTATACATAGAATCATTCATTCAAACATTGCATTAACATCATTGCATATCATTATCTCATCATTATATCAAACAGGAAACACCAAAATCCTGTTCATAAATCATCATGAGCATACAACATCATCATGGCATTACATACATAAAGCATTACATCAAACAAAACATGCACACATGTATAACCCTGCATTCATATGTCAGTATCCAACATCATAAATCATCATAAAAACATGCATATAGGAATCATCTCATAAATACATAACTTATACACGTATCCATCTAAGCATAAAACTCATAAAAACACCATCCTGCATAGCATCCATACATCACAATATGCATATAAATCAAAAAAATGGGATCTCCTCATATATATCATCTCATGTATCAGAGTATAATGAAGTCTACACAATCGGCTACCAAGAGCCATCCAAGATACAATCCAAAAATAAAATACATATATGCAAAATGCTCTCTCAGATGCCACTCTGACTAGATGTTGCACCACCATCGCCACCTGCTCCCCCACTCGTCCCCGCACCACCTGATCTATCTCTCCATGGAGGCCCCATCAATCCCCCACTAGCTCCTGCACCCCCTGACCTGTCTCTCCGTAGAGGACCCATCACACCCCCACTGCTCTGCATCCTCTGAGATCGCTCTGATCTGGCCTGTCGCATCTACGAATAGCTCAGTGCTCGCTGACTGGATGGTACCACCTGCTCATATAGGCCTCACCAATAATCAACCTCTCCACCTTCTCTCCATACCTCCCTCGCCAATGCCTCCATAGATGGCCCCTGTCCCTGTACTCCCTCCAAAACCCTCACTCTCTCCTGCAACTAGATCATCCTGTCCACGGCTTGATCTCTCTCATGCAACACTACAGTCAGCTCTAACTCTCGTGCAAATAGCTGCACATCTCTAGCTGCAACCTCCGCCTCCAAATCCTCCGCCCGTGTTTCGGATGCCTCAAGTCGAGACTGCAAATGTGTTATCAGTCACTCCCACATATCTCCACCTGATCCCTCTCCTGTCTCCATAGCTGCCTCACCAGTATATCCCTCTCCAGTGGCTCTCTCCCCTCTATCCATTGGTATCTCCCTCTCAATACCTCTCCCACCCAATCTAACTCCTCCCTGCATCAATGGTCCCTGCGATATCCGTAGTGGCAATCCGCCTCTCCTCTCCGCTGGATCCGACTGCCCAACCCACCACCTCCTCCACCTCCACCACCACCTCCTCCTCCATCCCCACCATCTCCTCTCCCTCATCCAGCTACCATAGGTCCTCGCCCCCCTCTCCTCCTCCGTCTCCATCCCCTATCATCCTCAAAATTGGGCATCGGCTCCGCCGGATCTGATATCCGAAGAATCAGATGAGCCGCCATATATTGCGTATACTCATTCGATACCCCTGCATCCACCACCCTTGGTCGTATATCCCAAGGTCTCACCTGCAGCATCCGAAACTCTGCCAGTGCCTAATCATACGGAAGTACTATCCCCCATGCATATCTCTCTCAAACCACTCTAGCATACTCCCCTGATCTCCTAGGCAATCCCTGTTACCGTCCAAACTGCCTCATCACTCTACCTGACACCTATCTCTCTACATGATATGAGGTCCTCCCAATGAGGAATCGACTCATAAATACATACGTCAGTGCCTCTGCATCATCATCCCAGGGCTCACACTCCAGATAGGGTCTCCATATCACTGCATCAAGATCATCCAATGCCCATCACCACCACTCTAACTTCCATAGGTGGGGCTGACTCATCATACTGCTATACATAAATATATACGGTTGATCTACTTCTCAGAATCTGAGACTCACTGGTCAAGTCACTGGTAAGTGCTCCCACGCCCAAATATGTAGCAGTGTCACTCCCACTGCTAATGAGCCTCTCCCACGGTATACCACCTCATGCAGCTCCTGATATAGGTGCGCAAGCACACATGGTCCCCAAGCAAATCGGGTCTCCTCTGTAATCATTTGCTCTATCACCTGTCCCAATCCGACGACCAAACCATGTGAGCGCCTATCAAGACACAGTAGTCCTCCCACAATGCCTGACAAAACTGCTGGTAAAGGCTCGTATAATGCAGCAATATCCTCCCAGGCAATGGAGCCATCATCAATGAACACATCCTCATCAAAGAATCTCTGTACTGCTAGAGTCCCCCATGATCTATCGTATGTGACCATCTCCCCCCGAATCGGAATACGAAGGATGCGCCACACATCCTCCAGGGTCACTCTCATCTCCCCCTGCGCAAGGTGAAATGTGCACGTCTCACTGTGCCAGCACTTTGCTAAAGCGGTAATCAATCTGTGATTCATCCGAATCATGGGCATATGCATCACATCATATAAACCCGTCGCGGCAATGCAATCGATCTCAGCCTCTGTCAGCCGATCCCGCAACCCCTGTGTCACTGGATGTCTCTCGCGTAACTGCAACACGCGTAGATCCTCTTGCACACGGGCATCAATCAATCATCATCAGTTGTTTTGTTTTCAAACTTTCTTAAGTTTAAACCTAAGACTATCAACAGATACTTTGATCAAGTATCTTCGGGTCTCAACAGGTAAGCAATCATGGCACACCTAGACTTCAACAGACATTTATCCTAAATGACCTAAGTCTCATCAGGCTACTATGGTTCAAAACAACTCCCACTTCACATCCCTATCCATCCATCCTTGACATCGGAAGATTTCTTCACACAAATTGGGGCATCTATTATCATGCAAACAATAGCGCTAAACCCCTAACAAAAGCGCTACTTCTCTACAATAGCACTAAACCCCTAACAAAAGCGCTTAATCAGCTATGCAAAAGCGCTAAAACTACAAAAGCGCTACAACAGCTATACAATAGCGCTGCTTACACACAAAAGTGCTCAATTGACCCCTCAATAGCGCTCATCCAACAAAAGCGCCTAAACAAGCCTACAATAGCGCTAAAATTTTCACAAGCGCTCAAACAACACCTCAATAGCGCCATTGCGGCACAATAGCGCTAGTTAATTGGACAATAGCACCAAAACATAGTTTCAGCGCTATTGTCCCGACTCAACTTAGACTTAGCAAAAAACATGACAAAAATGCATAAAAATAAAAATTTCAAATTTCCATAATCGTCTGGCTGCTGGAACCAACGGACTCGCTCAAATCGATGCTCTGCTACTAGTACCGGCATCCTGACTGTTGCTTGCTCCTCCAAAAGGTCACTGTTAGAGCTATAGTTTCACACTGGTCGCGGTAACAAATGATCCTGTTTTCACCCCCTTCTCCCCATTTAAACCCTTTGCAGTCACCGTAACTTTCCCCCGCTCACCGTCGTGGTCCTCATGCACTTCCCGAGCCCCCGTTTCTCCATTTTCTCTCTGATTTCTTCTATTTTTCACCTGCATTGCTAACTTCTTCTCTTCTACCACCATGTCAATTTTCATTCTTTTTCGAGAGATCGCTCGATTTTTCGAAAATTTTCGGCCCATCTCTCAAGGGGGCATACCACCCATTAAATTTACATTTTATGGGGCATTTCTTCACACCTATTTTTCTTTCTTTGAAACGACGCGATAAACCGCACCGTCTCAAAGAGGGGCAAATGTAGTCACACAAATTTGTTCAGCTTAATTAAATAAATAATTGCTATTTATTCGATTAAAAATCCACTAGCCATCAGTTAATTAATTAATATTTAATTAATTCATCTTCAAACATTCTCCTATTAATTAAATAAATTATTCAATTTATTTTAATTAATTCATTCAACCAAAATCACAAATCAATTAAATGAATAAATACTATTTATTTAATTTAATTCCCCTATTCCTCTTTTAAATAAATTAAAATTAAACATTTATTTAAATCATTATCCCCCCACTTGCATTTTCCTACAAATGCAACTTGCACAGATTTATTGAAATAAATGAATTTTATTTTAATAAAATCATATTTTCCCTCACCCACCAAATCCACTTGCATTCCTAAACCCCCCTTTTAGATTCTTCTAACCCCTTCCTAATTAGCCTAATCCATTCCCTAATTGTTGTCACATTCCTAAGCAACTTTAAGTCGCTTCTCAAAGACTTCAAAGTCTTTGAAAAACATTTAATGCTTTGTGTGTTCAACAATTTAACCTCCAAAGTCTTCCAAAACCACTAATGGTTGTTCCATGACCATTAGTGGCTCTTACATAACCATTTATGGTTATTTCAACTTGCACTCATGTGTCTCCTCAAGCATTTATTGCTTTGACCATGTTTATTCCTTTTGCCTTTGCACAAGAGTTTATCCATTGGATAAAAGCTTTATTCCTTGAATAAAGAGTTTATTCCTTCAACTAACCTTGACCTTAACTCCCAAGGTCATGTCAAGCATTTAATGATTATTCCCTCTTCTCTCAACCTATCTCACATTGACACTTGTCATCCTGGGATTGGGTTGAAAGCCCTCACATATATCTCAAATCATTCAATCCTGACCCTTGTTGAGATTACTCAATCTCAACCATCCATTGCTCCATTTTTCCTATAAATAGAGCCCATTTCTTCATAATCCAGATCCTGAAAACTTGTATGCATTTAAGCTATAGGCATTTTGAGAGAGCATTTTAGCATAATCAACTAATAATATTGTCATTTTGGTTAAAATAAATCATTTTAGTATCAATAGCATAGTATTAGCTTTTTATTCACATTTAGAGCAAATACTTCAATCTCAAACCTCCATAAGCATCCATAGTGCAAAAAGCTGCTGAGAGCTACATTATTTTGGAACTTGGAGAGGAGAGGAACAAAGGAGAAGGAGCCAAGAGCATGTTAGGAGGCATTTGGAGATGCCTCATCATATTTATCTTCCTAGTTAGACATTCTCTCATGCTTTTGGTATCTCTTTTGATATGCTTGTGTAGGAAAGTATTTTGTTTATGATTTCTGACACTAACAACTTGTCTTCTCTTTTTGTTTGTGTGTTGTTATCATTGACTAACCTTCCCTTTTTGCAGAGCATCAAATCCAATTCATTTTCATCAAACTTGTAACTTGTAATTACAATGAAAAAGACAACATGAGTATTCATATAAATATATTAGTGACAACTCTATTGGGCATCTCAATGTTATCTCCCTTTGTCTCATCTTGCATTCATAATACATGAAAATAAAATAAAATAATAAACAAAAAAGACAAATGATTAGAACCACACTTTACCAATGGATCTCCCAGTTTTTTAAAACAAAATTTCATCAAACATTGGTTAATTGTGTTCTTCCTAAGGTAATAAACCCTCACGCTATGTTTTAAAGACACAAGTTTAGCAATGATCTAAAATGCGCAATTAAATAGAAATTTATGAAAAAGAAAAAAATTGAAAACTATCCTTCTTTATTTGTTTTCTTTTTCTTTTTCTTTTTATGACGCAATAAGAAAGTGTAGTGTTACTTATAGTTACGCCTCGACATAAAATTAATAATATAAAATAATATAATAATTTAATTTCCACAATTTTACTTAAAATAATTTATAATCATTTTATAATATTATTACAAAAAAATTATTAATTTTCTTTTTAAGAATTGGAATAAATGATTTTTCATTTTTAAATATTCATAAATATTTTTTACATATGAATTTAAAAACTTAATTAATTAAGTCAATTTTTAAGAAGGATATCCTTGACATGACAATTTATTATTTATATTTAAAAAATATACCTTTTTGAAAGGCCATATCATTCTTATATTTTTTTAATATAAAATATAAAGAAAAAAAAAAAAAAAAATTTACTTAAAAAAAATAATCTAATAATAATAAAGAAAATCAAATTCTTTTATCTTTCAAAACAAAATATTTGAGATTTAAAAATTATAAAATTTAATAATAATAATATACTTTTTTAATTAACAAATTTGTTATTTACTGTGAGTGTAATAGGTCTCAGGGAATATTTTATTTAATAAATAAAAATGTAATAGGCAGAGTTTTCCACAATGCATAAGAATATGTATGACTTCTAATAAATAAAAGTGTAATAGGCAGAGTTTTTCACATCACAAGGATATACCTAGGGGAAAGGACCCAGTAGTTGAGCATGTTCCAATTGTTGTGAGGGTTGTTGATACCTTTTGTTCCAAAAATTGAACAAATAAAACCTATTGTTTGAAACAAAAAATATCAATTTTTGTTAGGAAATGTACCAACAGTTGTTAGGAAATGTACCAATAGTTGTTAAGAAATGTACTAATATTGTAAAAAGTAACCAATCAGGTGATGCCACATCGGCTGCACAACTATTGGGGTCTCTTTTGCACGCCTATTGGTCTCACTTTTTTTGGGGGCTGTTTTGGACACCTTGGCAAAAAGCATGCTGATGTGGCATCATATTTGATGATGTGGCCCTGAAACCTTAGTTATAAGCAGGGGACTTGCCAAGTAAGCTGCTGTAAAAAAATCGAAGTGATTCGAAATTTCCAAGTAGGATTTTGAGAAGCGTGAAGTTAGGGTGCACAACCACTGGGTCCTTTCCCCTATATGATTTTTGTTGCCTTACTTCAGCTCTGCCGTATGACTTTCGATACTTCACTTCTGGTTTGCCGTCCTTCCGACACGCCATAGCTTCACTGCAAAGTCTCCTGTATACACATAAGAGCTAATTTTACTTTGCAACTCATTCTAAACTGATGGATACGCATGGGGAAGACATTCTGGGCATTCATAGGCGTGTTATGGGCTCCCTGGATAAACTCCACCTTCTCAAGAACGGTAAAAGCTTCAAATTCCATGTGCAGCAATGTCAAAATTTGTGCAATTATATACTCGATAAACTCTCCCCCTACATTGACAAGAATGAGGAATACCTGGTTGGCAATGTTTGGACGGAAAGTGTGCAAAAGGCTTGGAAGGAGATATATCGTGCCCTGAAAGAAGCAGAAACATACCTCAATCACTGCTCAACCGACACCTCCTTCATTGAATGTTTTATTATGTCTAACACAGGTGAGGCCTTCGCCCTACACATGCACGATCTTGCTTGGTCTCTTCTTTGCTTAGATTTAACTCTTCTGTGCCCGATCGATGCATGGAATGATAGGATCAATCTTAAAAAATTCCGCAAGAGAATCAGTGTTTTCTTTGCAGAAATGTTTGTTTTACATTTAGAACAATTTGGCTTTAAGTTTCAAGACTACTGGCACCTACTCATGGCTTGTAATCAAACGGCTGCCAAGGCTTGGAGTTTTAAAAAAAATTAAAAAATTAGGGTTTTACAATTCATGGAGAGAAAGATGTTAGAAACCATCAGGAATGAGTGTAAAATTAAATCTGCAACTGGTATAAGTACGTGGCTGCAGATCCCTCCCAAAGATCTAATAAAAAAGAAAAGTATAGGAGAGGGATCTTTTGGGCAAGTGTACGAGGGGTCATGGCTGGGGTATAGGGTTGCCATAAAGGACATTCCAATTGATGCTCGTGATCTGTTTGACACGGAGACTAAAGTTCTTGCCAAGCTAGAGAGCCCTTTCATTGTCCAGATGATAGGCACATGTATTGAGGGAAGCCATTGCTATATTGTTATGGAATTGGTCGGATCCAGCTTGGACAAATTACTTAGGAATTCTGGAGACAGGGCAACCCTGGCGCTCCCTGTTGCAGTGGATATGATGCTTCAAATATCGAGGGGAATGGAATACCTTCACCGCCATGGGATCTGAAAGCTTCTAATGTTCTCATAGAGCCATCTGCAGTTCCAGAACTTAGAAAGCAAGGCTATGGGCGAGTTAAGCTCTGCGACTTTGGAATGGCCAGTTTGAGGCTATGTAGTTCTCGGCAGGATGATCCCAAAGGAACATGTTACTAGAGGGCGCCTGAAGCTTTTCCCATCCCACATTTACCGCTCCAAGCAATTGATAATTTAGAGGAGTATACCCATAAAGCAGATGTATACAGCTTTGCCATGACTTGTTATGAGATTCTGACGGGGGAGCAACCTTTCCTTGGTGTACTTCCCAAAGATTTGTACCCAATGATTGTGGGAGGTGAAAGACCGACTTTGCGGCAGACCTCATGTCCAGCCGTGTTAGCTGATCATATTGCAACGTGTTGGGAAACATATCCAATGAATCGTCCTTGCTTTGCACAAGTTTCCACTTTTATGAGGAAGATGAAGTCATTCATACTGGGATGGAACAATCCTGGTAAAGTCCTCTTAGAACCTGTGAGATCCGAGGAAGAAGCATTTGATGAAATTCCTACAGTCCGGAAACTGATGTCGATCACTAAGGTTCTCCACATCGTTCCCCCTAAGATAATAAGGTATGGATTTTTGCTGTTTTCAACATTACACTTCACAATTCTAGTGTGTCTGCTGTGGTTTTCACATTTCCTTAAAATCCAGAACCCGTAACAGACTCATTTGAGATTAAAATTGAGGGATCTTCTGATGGTGGCTTCTGAGGTGTATATACAACTGTGAATTAAGATAAAAAGTTGTGGTTTTGTTCTGGAAAGCCGTTTTCTCTTCTAATGCTTCTTCCTTAAATTTGGTATGCAATCTTCCGAGTGTTCCTTGGGTTGGCTCAGGACGCGCTGAATTTCATATTGATATTTTCAATTGAATTAAAAGTTGTATCTGCTGACTGACGTAATATTGAATTTCTCCCAGCAGAATCGGGTGTAAGACAAGAAAATCCTTATACGTATATTGTTCATTTCATAACAGCACTCGGAGAACTAACACGCTCACCTTAGATTAAGTTATGCCTGAAACTACCAGTACCCTGTTTTCTACATCTGCTCATAAACAAGTTGCATATTTTTTCATAGCGTGATCTTAAACTGTTAAGACTGACGAATCTCTCCGCCTCTGAATTAGCGATCTCCAGTCACCAGTAACTGAAAGCCCTCATCATCTACATATATTCTTATGATGCCCAAGGATAGTTTATGAGCAGCTTGTCCATTAAACATAAAAATGTTTTTTTTTTTTCAAAAGGGTTAAGAAAATTAAGTTTGTTTATAACAATTTATTTATCTATTAGATTAAAAATATTTTATACATATTTACAAAACATATAAGGAAACATGCAGTCACCCCTCCAATCACACGGACATAACCTGAAAATAAGAAATAGAGTCATACTAACAAATCCTAAAAAAACAAGGAAACAACGAAACAAAATAAGAGTAATGAGAGCTAAGCCCAAACAGAAAATCTTTGACTTTAATTCCAGATAAAATCTTTCAAACGTACTTGGCATGCTTCCCAATACGTCTATGTAAACTATGTAAAGATTTGTGTTAATGATGAATTAGCAGTATTCCAAGAAGCATATGTCTATGTAAACTATGTAAAGATTTGTGATGAATTAGAAGTATCCAAGAATATCCCCTCTTGTAGGATTTGGATGAATGTATTACCTTAGATATAGTGGATGAAAAAGTTGAGAGCTTTAGTGAAACACATAAAGAAGTCTCATGCAAGTTAAATGTAAATGGGTGTTAGAGAGAAGACTTATTCAAAGGGAATTTTTGTCAAAGTTGAGAGGTTTAGTGAAACACATAAAGAAGCCTCATGCAAGTTAAATGTAAATGGGTGTTAGAGAGAAGATTTATTCAAAGAGAATGTTTGTCAAAGTTGAGAGCTTTAGTGTAACACATAAAGAAGCCTCATGCAAGTTAAATGTAAATGGGTGTTAGAGAAACGACTTATTCAAAGGGAATGTCTATCATGGTGCATCTAAGGAAGGAGTGGTTTCATAATAAGATTGGTCCATGTCACATTGTACA
This sequence comes from Cryptomeria japonica, assembly GCF_030272615.1. Lineage (NCBI taxonomy): Eukaryota > Viridiplantae > Streptophyta > Pinopsida > Cupressales > Cupressaceae > Cryptomeria > Cryptomeria japonica. The sequence continues at coordinate 93,106,839 of NC_081414.1, read as the reverse complement.
TAAGTTTTCAAGTAAAATTGATTTGTTAGAAAGGTTATAGTGGATTTATCATGTGAACGTGACAGTCTTATTAGACTTTGGTTTGTACATTAATTGTAATGTAAAATAAGTTTAATAAAATATTAGAAGCTACAAAACATGTGATGTTATGAAAGCACTTTAATAAAACATGATCTAGTATACAAATATTATAAATTAATGTGTTAGAGAGACGACTTATTCAAAGGGAATGTCTATCATGGTGCATCTAAGGAAGGAGTGGTTTCATAATAAGATTGGTCCATGTCACATTGTACATAAGTTTTCAAGTAAAATTGATTTGTTAGAAAGGTTATAGTGGATTTATCATGTGAACGTGACAGTCTTATTAGACTTTGGTTTGTACATTAATTGTAATGTAAAATAAGTTTAATAAAATATTAGAAGCTACAAAACATGTGATGTTATGAAAGCACTTTAATAAAACATGATCTAGTATACAAATATTATAAATTAATGTGTAATTTTTTATTTTTTTTGTTTTACTAAACTTAACAAAAATCTTGTTGATGTGGCATCACATTTGATGACATAGATCTGAAACCTTTTTTATAAACAGAAATTTTACTAAATAAGCCACTGCAAAAAATTAAAAGTAATTTGGAATCATTACATAAGATTTTACAAGAGACTAAATTAATATGCTCAACTAGCCTACTGAATTCCAAAAGTTAATCCAAAAGTTAATCCAAAAGTTATATGTATGCAGAATATGCACCCAATCAACTGAATTTATAATGTGTCTATTATTGTGCTTACTTCTTTTACGCACAAAAGTATTGGCGATGACATGTTGATAGTGTTTCTATTACAACAGAAGATACGATTTAAATTTGGCTGGGCTAACGCCTCCAGAGGAGTCGAACGCACAAGGAGGTCACTTCACTCCTGTGTTCCAGAACATGAAGGATGTTCTTCTTCCATCCAGTGTGGTAGTCGTGGAAAAGGACAGCCTCCACTATCTTCTAAACAGTACGTGCACTTCCCTCCAACTCTTATGGCAAGCTTTCATATAATATTTATATACACACTAAATATTGGTTTTCATGATATTCTCACGGCGATCTCCCATTTCTTTTTTTGTTTGAAGGCAGATAATATTGTTGCATTTCTTGCAGCTGAAAATGGATTCCTGACGTGGGATTGGCGGATGAAGATAGCTTTCGATGTGGCTTCGGGCTTGGCGTTTCTTCACGACTCAGGTTTGATACATGGCAATGTAAACTCCTCCAACGTACTTCTGCCGGACGAGATAAACAGAAGAACCCGCCTAGCAGATTCTTGTTCGGCGGGTCTTGTGAAAAACTCAGATTCTGGTATGGCGGATCTTGATAAATACTCAAGTGGATCCTGGGGATACATGGCACCGAAGCAGTTTTATAGCAGAAAATTTTCTAAAAAATCGGACGTGTATAGTTTTGGAGTGCTACTCCTTGAACTTCTCACCGGTAAGGACCCTATCAAGGCTAGCACACATCTTCCCAAGTTGATTTTCTCCATTGACGATGAAAGGTGGGCGATGGAAATGTTGGATAAGAGGCTGGGGAGTTATATGGACATCCCAAACGTGTTGGCAATGTATAGTATAGCAAAGCAATGTACTTCTCTCCATGAATATAGCCGTCCTAGGATGTTTGAAGTTGTCATAATGATTGCAAATTCGTCGAAGGTGTCAGAAGAGAGCACGACGAATGTGACATTTGATAAGAACTGGGCATCGTTGGAGAATGAAATCCCATTCACCGATGAGGACATTGACATATTATTTGACACAGAGCAACTGCAATTTGAAGAGTCACTTGACAGAGAGCAACAATATAGCCGTCCTAGGATGTTTGAAGTTGTCATAATGATTGCAAATTCGTCGAAGGTGTCAGAAGAGAGCACGACGAATGTGACATTTGATAAGAACTGGGCATCGTTGGAGAATGAAATCCCATTCACCGATGAGGACATTGACATATTATTTGACACAGAGCAACTGCAATTTGAAGAGTCACTTGACAGAGAGCAACTGCAATTTGAAGAGTCACTTGACAGAGAGCGACTGCAAGAGTTTTCTTTTCAAGATTTATATGAAGAGTCACTTGACATAGAGCAACCGCAAGAGTATTCTTTTCAAGATTTATATGAAGAGTCTTATTTTCAAGATTTGCATGAATAGTCTTTTCTGTCCAGATCTTAAAACTTTTCTTATCAAGAAATTTATTACTCTGCAACAGCCCATACATACTACATAGACCATGTGTTGCCCATGCTCGACATTGACGACTTTCAATTCTGGCCGTTTGTGATTTGAAGTGAAAAAATGTAGGGTAGAAGCAAACAGCAGTTTTGTTTTCTAAATTGCAGCAACAGCAGTTTGATATTTTCTATGTAAGAGTATTTTGAAAAAGACAGCATCTGGTTCATTTTTAGTGTCTTTTCTTTGTAAGAGCAGCAGCTCTATCGTATTTGAGTGCAGTTTTATTTGTAAGAGCAATAGTCTATATAGTTTGTATTGCATTGAGTATATGTATAAAAAAAAAATTGAATGGAAAGAGTTAGACATATTTTTAATTGAATCTATTTATCTGAGTTGAATGATATACGTATCTTAATGGAAAAAGCTGAAACCTCTGTGTTGATTAGTTGAGCCTATGTTTCAGTTGTCTTTTATTTATTTTTATTCACTAGTTTTTCTTTCATCGGATATCAATGCCAAGTTAATGACATCCTCTTTTGGTACAAGTCTTACAAATGTCTAAATTCTCAGTTTAGTGGGAAGAATTATGAATATTGATATTATGAATATTGGTCAATCACAATGAAAGGCTTGTTTAGATTTCTAAGACAATGGATTTTCTGAACCTGCAGATGCAACAAGAAATAATGCAGTGTCTCGAGTAGAGAAGGATATGCATGCTTAAGGGTAATAGAAAAAAGGACTTCAAGGTTCTCTTCTACATCTTTCAACCAGTGCACGAGACCATCTTTTCGAGGGTTTCAAGATTACTGGCACCTACTGATGGCCTGTAATCGAACAGCTGCCAGGGTTTGGACTTCAAAACCAAAAATAAAATTTGGGTTTTACAATTCATGGAGAGAAAGCTGTTAGAATCCATCAGGATCTACCTATGTGCCTGCAGATCCCAGCCAAAGATTTAATAAAAACAAAAATATAAGAGAGGGATCTGTTGGAAAGTGTACGAAGGGTTATGGCTGGGGTATAAAGTTGCTCTAAAAGACACTCCGATTGATGCTCGTGTTCTATTTGACAGGAAATTGCAGTTCTTGCCAAGCTACATAGTACTTTCATTGTCCAGTTGATAGGCACATGTATTGAGGGAAGTCATTGCTATATTGTTATGGAATTGGTCAGATCCAACTTGGACAAACTACTTAGGAATATTGGAGGCAGGTCACCCCTGGTGCTCCCTGTTGCAGTGGATATGATGCTTTAAATTTTGAGCGGAATGGAATCACTTCACCGCCAGGGAATCATCAAAGCTTCTAACGTTCTGATAGAGCCGTCTGCAATTCTGGAATTTACAGAGGAAAGCTATCGGCAAGTTAAGCTCTGCAACGTTGGAATGGCCAGTTTGAGGCTATCTAGTTTTCGGTGTGAAGATTCCAAGGGTACATCTTACTCGAGGGCTCCTCAAGCTTTTCCCTTTCCAGATGAAAAATTACTTCAAGAATCTGATACCCTAAATGAGTATACTATTGCTAGGGTTTTCCTTGAAATTCAGAACCTGCAACAAAAGTAGAAGCATTTGAGATTTGAATTGAGGAAACTTCTAATGTAACTACTATCCTTGCTGGCATCCCTGGGGTAAACACAAGTGCTAATTGAGCTAAAAATCCCTTGCTGCCTTAGTTCTGAAATTTCGTGTTCTCTTCTAACCCTTCATCCCTAAATTTGGTAAAGAATAATCTAATTCCCTGGCCTTCTTTAGTACTGAATTTCTCCTACCAGAAACGCGTGGAAGACAGGAATTTCCTTACAGATAAATGGTCCCTTTCGTTTATCTCATAATAGTGCTTATAAAACTTACACGCTTTCCTTAGGATAGTTTAAAACCAGCTTTTCCGTCAAACATGAAAATGCTTGTTTTTCCTAAGAAAGCCCTGTTTTTGATAAAATCAGGTTTGTTCATAACGTATTTGACTTTAATCCCAGATATCTTGGGAGGGTACTTGGCACGCTTCCGAATAAATTTATACAAACTATATAGGGAATTGCAAAAGTATTTCAAGAATATCCTTTCTGTGTATGATTTATCATGTGAGCATTATCATTTTATTAGAGTCAGATTTTTATATTAATCATAATATGAAAGTTTTATAAAATATTAGGGGTTACAAAATATGTGCTGTTTTAATATATAGTTATTATAGTTTAATTAATAAATTTTTATTTTATTTATTTTATGTTATTTTGGTATTTTAACAAAAAGTTTTGTTGATGTGGTATCGCATTTGGTGATGTGGATCTGAAATCTTAATTATAAGCAAGGATTTAACTAAGTCATTTCAAATAATTGAAAGTGATTTGAAATCACCACATAAGACTTTGAAGAGTATGAAATTAGTGTCTCAACTAATGAATCCCATCTCCTATACCATAATTTATATGTTTATAACTATTTAAACTAAATATTATACAATAAACATTCAAAAACATAGTTAAAAATTAATTAACTGCAACCAATTAACTGAATTTATAATCTCTCTATTACTTCAATAATTATTGTGGGCAAAAATATTGATATTGATATCTATTACAACAGATAATACAATATAAAGGTAGCCGGTACAATGCCTTCAGAGAAATTGAAAGCACGAAAAGATCACAACACTCGTGTCCCTGAATATGAAGAATTCTTTTGATCTAGACCATATTCTTCGATCCCCTATGGAATACTTGGATGTGGGCACCTTTGGGAACTACGTATAGAGCTAATTTTTGTTGTTTTTCTCATTTGCTCAAGAGATTGCCACTACACGAATACAAGGGCAGCAAAAGTTATTTTGAAGGATATTTTCGAGCATTAAGAAGTCTGAAGCATACCAATGTAGTGAGTTTGCAGGGGTCTTATATTTTAAGACAATAAATTGTGCTTGTATATGATTCTCTTCCCAGTGGCAGCCTCTACTCTCTTCTACACAGTATGTGCACTTCACTCCAACTCTTATATGCCAAGATTTCATCTAATATTAATATACACACTAAATTGTTTTCGTGATATTCTTACAGTATAATCAGCCATTTCTTTTATTGTGGATAAGTAGATAATATTCTTTTAACTGTTACAGGTGAAAAAAAACCTTGGAGTGGGATAGGCAAAAGGAGATAACGGTAGATGTGGCGTCAGGATTGGCGTATCTTCATCAGTGAGGTAGGTTAATTTATTTAAAATCAAATTAAATGTAAAATATAATATTTTGAACTTTAATAATTTAAGTTAATCCTTATTCAATGTTTATATCTTAAATATATGAATAATAATAATACTTTTATAATTTTAATAATTTTTTTCATCTAAATTATTTAAAACAAATTTAATGAAAATTAATAATTTTTTTAATTCAAATAATTTAATTTTAATAAGATTACTTAAACATTTTTAAAAAATTAAATTGACTTTCACTAAAGGCAAACCCAAATTAAAATCTAACCATTATAAAATTACTTAAGGGTTAAAGTTAAATTTGATTTATATTTAAGATTGGGTTCTAATTTGGTTTAGAGTTAGGATTCAATTATGTTTAAGATTGAGTTTTACATAAAACATCATTCAAAAGATCTCTTGAAACTAGTGATGGAAGAGGTGTGCCCAAAAGTTGCACTATGAACAATTGAGTTCCCATATTTTCTTTAAAACATCCAATAACACTATTCCACCACCCTATTAATGTTGCCTCATTTAATTCATCATTTTCTTTTTAAGATGTAGTGTTTCATTTCCACCACACTCACTAAGTCCACCACACTCACTAAGTAATGGTAGTGTTTCATAATCTTCTGGCACTTGCAAAGGTCATATATTTGATTTAGTGTAGCAGAGGCTTTTTTTTTCTATTCGAATTTTTTTTACAAATGCCATGCAAAATATAACGGCCAAGAGTGGGAATGGAGAAAGAAAATGTAATGGCATACAAAATGTGATTAGTGTCTTTGATTTACTGTTATTAGGTTAAACCTAATGCGGGCTCATCTCTAAGATAGCCTCTCGGCTTAACTGCCTACCGCAACCTGTGAGGAATGTCTATTATTTTTGTCCACTCTTCTGCCAACGCTACTATACTGCCAAGTCAACATGTCGATTTTTTGTGGAAAGAATTTTGTGTTTATGAACAATATTGATCCATTGATCCCATTGTAGATAGCCACTCCGAGAAAATACATATTTTATTTCATGTCGTATTGTCAGGCAGGGAAGAAAATGATTACTTCCCAAAATCAAATCAGCTACGCGATTTGACTTAATTAAATGCATTTAATATAATAATTTGTTCATAAATAAACAAGGCATCTATGGTTGTCTTCGGACATGTAGTGTCGCGGTTAAAACATTTTGTTGGTGAAGCGGTCATCATGGTTCAAATCCCTGCTCGGCCTTTGTGCTCGCAATTGTTTTCATGTCCTTAATTGCTCTATGAATGATTATTTTAAAATATTTAAAGGTTTTTTTTTGTTATTAAGGTAGTTTCTTCATACTTCATATCATTGTATTATATTTTAAAGTCAATTTTTGGTTAGGTAACATATTAATAGTTTAATTAAGGTCTATGATTTTTTTGGATTTCAAGATAAATTTGTTATTAGATTATGAAATCAAGATAATCACACACATGAATTTAATAATAATTCTAATTATTCATGTCTTGGATGTAATAAGAAGAAGTATATCTTGAATTTCAATACCACCATTTGTCTATCACATAAAAATTTCTTAATGATTTGATTATTTAACTACAAGGCAATTTGCATTTCAAACACAAAGAAGCAAATTGTCAAATAAAAAAAAAATGTTTTTTATATAAAATATTTTATTTTAAAAATATAATTATATTAAAATACTCTAATAATTTAAATGGATGGCTCTATTCTGTCAACATGTAGGTTTTTAATCCTATGAAATTGAACACCCCTCTGTCAAAGAAGTTGTGGATATGCCCACTACATGGTTGTAAAATCTTCTTAATCGATGGATATACTGGACATTGATATTGGCTTTTCACATTCCTCTAAAATTTAGAACATGTAACACAAGCATTTGAGATTTAAATTTAGTGACCTTCTAATATAACTATTTACCTTTTGTTGGCTCCCTTGACGTAGATACTAATGAGAATTGAGCTAAAAATATGGCATACTTCTAGGGATCCTCTTTTTTTCTTTTTTTTTTTTGTTTATGATGCTTCTTTCCTAAATTTGGCTTCCACTTGTTAATCGGTTATACAATAATCTAAATCCCCAGTCACCTTTACCTATTTCTCACTCAGGGTAAGGTTCCATGAGGGGGGCTTTAGGATTTATTTTCATGGAGCAGGAGGTCTCATGAAAAAAAAAAATTATGCTACAGGATTAATTTGAACCTTTTCTTGAAAAATAGCAAACCCTACTTTTTAGGACTGTATATTTTAGCAGGTGCATTTTGGATGGGGCTAGAAATTGCCCCACCAACTTATGATTTTTTTCAAACACTTGTTAATTAGCCGCTATTTTAAATTCCTATAAATAATGAAATTCAAGGAAAATGGTGTTTATTTATTATTTTTTTATTTGCAACATTCTTCATGAGATCACCATCTTCCCTAAATATCAAAGCTTAAACTTTTAAGTTGAACTACACTACTAAATCATGAGACCACCAACATTAAAATATTCCTAGAAAGTCTCAGCAACGCCTACTAAATTTTTTTAGGAAGCCTCCCTCCATAAGACCTTACCATTAAACCATGGAAAACCCTACACATAAATGTTCCCATTCTATCTCATAAAACTAACACATTGTCCTTAGATTATGTCTGGAACTACTAATAACCTTTTTTCTACAAATTTACAAGTTACATGTACGAAGATCAAGTCTAGTTTGTTGTTTTTGACATTTATCTCCTATAATCACATTTAGCATAAAAGTGCTCGACTAAATTTTATTGGGAAAATTCTTGATTGATGAATCTAGGGGCTTTAATCTTGTGGTGGTTGATTGCTTTATTTTTCTTGTCGTGTGTATTAGCAATGAATAAATCTCATATCGAACTCCTAACTTTGTATAATTATACTTCACAAATAAAATCAGTATAGAACTATCTAATGGGAAAGGGTTATCTTATCTATCTAAATAAAACCATTTCTCCACCTACTAATCCTAATGAAATGACAAGGTGGGATCTAGTAATCATGAGGAAACACTTTGATGCATATGTTCATTAGTGTCTTTTAGGTTTTTTTATTTTATATTAAATCACATAAAACACCTACAACATGATAGAAAAATGGTGTCTCAACCTTGCAATAACAAAAGTTTATGCACTTATATACCCAACAAACTCTTGTTGCAAAAGGGTCAAGGCCCTTTAAAGATCCCTTCTTACCTAATCAAGCATAAAAAAAATTAGCACTTATATAGTGAATAAACTTTCCCTCTACATATACAATATTAGGAAATATCTAGGTGGGGATATTTAGAGAAAACATGTGCAAACATCTTAGAAGGAAATGTTTCATGTCATGGAAGAAACTCAAACACTACTCAATTGAAAGCTTGTGGATAAAATGTTTTATACTGGCTAACATAAGTGATGCCTTTTTTCTACACATGCATGAACCTAATTGGTTTCTTCTTTGGTTTGGTTTATCTCTTTTTTGCTTGATTGAGCCTCACTTTTAAATTTTTTTCACCTTTAATTTCAAGTTTTATGTTTTAATTTTTGCAAGATTTTAAAAAAAAGGGATAAGATGATGAAAAAATAAAAACAGCCAATATGATTTAGGTGAGAGTGTTTGTCTTATGAGGTCATCAATATACTTTAATCTCATTTGTAAATAGTTTAAGTCCAATATTTTAAAGTGTCAATTATGGAGGATTAGGGTCGTTCTCATGGCGGGCACTCATCCCAAGGACCATACAAAGTGAGTAACTTCCTAGGGCTAAAATTTATTTATTTATTATAGTTTACAAATAGTTGACAACTTCCTAATCTAGACTTAATTAGGGTTAAAGTATAGGACCCCTTGAAATACCCTTTAATACATGAGACCAAAATCCTTGATAGAAGGGTGTTGTCTAAGGCTATGTATTGGTGGGATGAAAGCACCTCACTTTATAACGCACTTGAAACATACAATTTCTTAACAAAAAATGATAGCTTGTCTAGTGAATTTATATAGGTCATAAGAGGATGGGCTTTAGCCAACATTTAGTAATAAAATCCATCTTTAAGCCCCTAAGAAGAGAATAAAAAATTCACATGTTTTTTATTTCCAAGATTATCATACGATGCAAGAAAATTCAAAGCATACATGGATGGACTCGAGAGATAAAAGTGACTAAATCACTTTTTGTTCTCAAGATTTCCTCAAAGCATAAGAGAGAACCATACATGGCTCAATCACATAAATACACATAGAAAAATTGTTCAAAAAATAAATTTAAATAAATATAATTTATATAATTATTGAGTCATCATTTAATGTGGTTACATGATAATAATTCATAATCTTTTAACCAATTTTTTCTAACTTCATTAACTTATCAGTACTCAAAGCGAAAAATATTCTAAAATCAAGCTTGAGTTGTATCTTTTTGGTCACCTTCTCTACCAATGAATCTCCTCAAAGGCTAAGTGGAATTTTTGTCTCTTCACACTTGAAAATATATCAATACTATCCTCTGCATTTGGTCCATCGTGAACCTTTCATTCATCATATTCAGTAAAATCTTCTCCCTACTTGCTTGTAGTTGCACAACTAACTTCACATCATCCTTTGTTTCCTAGATAGTGGAACTAAACCTAATTTCTTTGAGACCATGACCTGGCCATGCATAGTCCTTCTAGTTACAAGATTGAAAATCTTGCATTCTTTCAAACATTAATTATAGCTGGTTAAGATACACTCAACAACTTCGTAATTTATATATTTGATCTTTTTTCCTTGTGTACATGAACATGTCTCACAACTAAACACTTAGATATGCTACATTGAGCTTGTTTTTCCCATCCAAACTTATTTTGAATTTTTTCAATAGTAGTTGATATAGGAGATCTCTTCACCATATAAGATGCAATGCTAACCGCATCTTTTCAAAACTTCTAATCTAAAAAATAAAACTAAGTATATTCCCAGTCATTTCTATTAATGTCTTGTTCATTCTTTCCTCAAATGCAGTTTGCCAAGGGTTGTATGAAGATGTCTTATTTTGCATATTCTTGTAGTGAATCCTTCACTATATATAGAAAATTTTACTAGTCTCATTCAATTCATACTTTAAGGTAAATCAATTTGCCTTAGCCAATTCATGTTTTGCAGCATGTGAATTAATTTTGCGCAATCTTTGAAGTGTAAATGCACCCATCTCATAATTGTGTAATGTTGACCTCATGTTATATATTCTTTTGTGGTGAGTCCCCCTTAATTTTTATTTTTTTAGTTTTATCTATGTGATATTTTATATATGATTTCTATTAAAAAGATTCTTCTAAGAATAAATTTATTATATTGTTAATAGTTTTACTTACCCACTATAATAAAACTTATAAACATGTCTTATTCACAAACATGAATTTACTAATGTTTATAAATTATTCCAGATTTGGATGTAATAGGAGGAAGCATTTTCTATCACATAAAAAAATACCTATAAAGCAGACGTATGTACAGCTTTGCAATGACATGTTATGAGATTCTGATGGGGAAGCAGCCTTTCCTTGGTGTAAATCCCAAAGATTTGTATCAAATGATTGTGCGAGGTACAAGGCCGATTTTGCAGCAGAGCTCATGTCCAGCCGTGTTAGCTGATTTCATAGCAATATGTTGGGAGATAGATCCAGGGCGTCGTCCTTGTTTTGCACAAGTTTCTACTTTTATGAGGAACATGAAGTTTTCCATACTGAGGTGGAGCGATCCTCGTGACTGGCTTGCAATATCCGAGGGGAAGTTTTATCCAACTGAGCCTGAGGTATATGTACAACTTGAGACATCCAATGAAGAAGCATTTGATGAAAGTTTTGCAGAGGAGAAATTGAAGTCGATAACTAGGGTTCTTCACATCATTCCCTCTGATCTTAAGCTGTCAATAATCTCTCCGTCTCTGAATCGGCAATCTCCAATCACCAGTAACTGGAAGCCCTCCTCATCTACATATATTCTAATGATGCCAAAGGATAGTTTATTGATCAACTTCTCCATTAAACATGAAAATGCATTGTTTTTTCAAGAGGGCTCCTGATTACGAGAAAATTAGGTTTGTTGATAACGTAATTGACTTCAATGCCGGAGAAGATCTTCCGAGCGTACTTGGAGTGCTTCCCAATGATTCTATGTAAACTATGTAAGGTTTTGTGTTTATGATGAATTAGAATATTCCAAGAAAATCCCCTCTGTGTAGGATTTATCTGTGAATATAATCATTTTATTAGACCCTGGCATGTATATTAATCATAATATTATTTTTAACATTTTAATCACATTTAATGATGTAAACTTGAAATCATATATATCACTGGAAAAAATAACATAAAGTGATATGAAATCATCACATAAGATTTATGAAACATGAAATCGATATGCTTAACTACTGATTCCTATCCCTTAATCCAAGACTTACATGTTTATAACCAATAAACATTCAAATATCTAATTGAAAGTTAAGAATTAATTAAATTTATACTCTCTTTATTAACTCAACAATGATTGTGCATGTTTATTTTAAACCAAAAGTGTTGATGTTGATATGTAGATGATGTTTCTATAACAACACAAGATGCAATATAAATGTGGCCGGGACAACGCCCTCAGAGAAATCAAATGCAATATAAGTCTAGAATAGATAGATTTTTTTTTTATATTTAGATTAGTTCTATTATGTAATTGGAAGTGGGTTATTATAATGAAATATGTGGCTAATTATAAATTTAAAAAATATTAAATATATCAAAAAAAATCTATACAATATGTTATCTACTTAAATTGTAGATGCTAAATCAATAGGATCGATATTTCATTCTCATTTATCCAAAATATGAATAAGATCGCATCCATGTAAAAACTAATATTGAATATGTGTGTTTTAATCAAAGTAGATAAGTACTCTAACAAATCTAAGTTATTAAATCAAATCTAATCTAAACTCATTAAGCACCAAAGTGTCTAGTTTCATAAGTTATCTTGATGTGATTATATTATTTAGGTTCCCACTTATGTCACCACCTACTTAGTCATTTTTATCAAATCATTATAGAGGAATGCATTAAGTGTTCAAGTAGCAACAACTCAATTAACCATAAACTAGGGAGCCACTTAATATCTCATCTAGTAAATTTAGAGTATATAGATCACTTTGATAGTAACATTATAATACATTAAGGGATGAGCAGGAGAAGTGGTGTGTGCACTAAGGTTTTTGGAGGCAAAGGGGCACTAGGGGAAGCTACATATGACGAGGATGACCCAAATGCAGTAGATGTGGATGTTGGAATAACTAATGGAGATGATGATGAGATGAGAAGGTGACCAGTAAAGTTGATATGATCAAGTATATGAAGTCAAGGGGAGATTGTTGGCTTGATGATGATATAATTGTAATAGGATGTTTGATGACTTTATTTGTGTTGTCATTGATGGAAACCATGTTTGTTTAGTCATCTAGGTCAAGACCAATCGATATAGACTAACCGGTAGTGGAATGAGTTAGACAACAAAACTGCTAAGTTGTTGTCAACTGGTAAACAGGAACAGAGCGATGATCAAGTGACTGGTACGTGGATGATTGGAGAAGATTCAGGTGTTGTAGTTCAGAATATATGTTTATAACATTAGCATGAGTTTGTGATTGAAATCCCATCAAGTTTAGTGAACCGGTAAGCACATTTATAATTGACTGGTATGAACTCTATGAAGAAGAATGAATACCGGTATCGGATCTTTAACCGGTAATGATTTAAGATTTGGCGGTAGATATTATCATGATCATAACTTAGTGATGACGTGTCAGAATTTGTGTGTAATGATAAGATTGTATTTGAGCGTGTACAAGAATCAGATTTCTTGGGAAACAACAAAGTGCTTAGAAGAATGAAAGAAGGGTTTGATTGCTTATCAAATCAATGTGCGGTGATCATTCAATGACGGAAATCATCTAGAAATTTGTTGTAATGATCTATAATGTATTTTGGTGGAGTGTTTTGTCGTGCCAAATGTAAATTCATTGTATTTTGTTGATGCAATTAGGTTTTGTAGCCACCCTAACTGAAAAGTGTGTTTAGGGCTAGTTGGAGAAGAGATTGTGTGTCGGTAGTTTGAGAAGAAGGTGTTGTCAAACCAGATTGAAGTGTATGCATGTGTGTAGCAGAGTTGTGTTGAAAAAGACCTGTATTAGCAAGAAAGTAAGTGTTGTAATCAGATCATTTGCCCTTTTGTTCCCTAACAGTTACAACAGTTTGAAATCCCTTAACTAGGTAGATCCTAATAGGTTTTATATTGTAAATCCCTTCACCGGGTGTCTCATTAACTTGAGTTAGAAATCCTCTAACAAGGTTACTCTTAACATGGTAGAGCTCCTAATAGGGCTGAGGCAAAATCTCTTGACCGAGTGACTCCTAACAGGGTCTTCTCTTAACCGGGCATATTGTAAGCTCTTAACCAGTCTAGGCCTTTTATCGGGCGCATTCCAAAAGAGTGCAAATATATTATGGGTGCCAATTCCCACCGTGGTTTTCCCAGTTGGGTTTCCACATGAAAAAGCTTTGTGTTCATATGCTGGATGCATTATTGATTTGTGCATTTGATGTCATTACTTTGTTTGCATGTTGATGAACACTTGAATGAGTGGTTTGTTAAATCAGCTTAACAGATTTTTTGAGTAGTTACTGGTACAGTTTTGTGAAGAGTTGCAGATTTGTTTTATTACTGATTCACCCCCCCCCCCCCCCTCTTAGTAATAACTGGATCCTCATAATAACAATTAGTATCAGAGCCTAATTCCCTTAAGGCTTAACTGCTTGTGAAGGATCTCTAAGGCTAACATGGGGGCCTTGGTGAACTAAAGTTCGAGTACAAAGCTTCATTGGCTAAGAGAAGAGAGTTAGTTGAGCAGTTGATGGAACTCAGTGAAAGCAGTTCATTTGAGGAAGCAACCATTGATGCCTTGGCTAATGAGGTGGAAAAGGTGAATGATGAAAAGAAAAATCTAAGGAGAGAGTTGGAAGCCCTTACCATCAGGATGAGCCAAGAGTTGGAAGCTAGGAGGACAACTAAAGAGAAAATAAGAGATAAGAAGCTTGAGATCATTAAGATGAACTGGGAGATTGGTACCTTGCATGCACATCTTCATGAGAAAAAAGAGGAAAAAGAGGAAATACAAGTTGATCTAGACATGGCTATGTCTCTTAGAGAAAGTCTCACAAAGAAGAATGAGGAGCTTACCAAGGAGTTGGTTGATGCAAATGAGTTATTAGATAAATTCAACAAGAGCATTGTTATTCTTGATGAGAAAATTTAGAAACAAAGACAAAAAGGAGATTCACATGGCTTGGGATACACAACCTTTGAACAAGGAGAGCCATCCAATACTAAGGACACCATGTATGAAGCCAAATTTGCACTAAATACCAAGAAGAACACCAGTAAGAGAACCTACAAACCATAATGTTTTAACTGTCATAAGGTAGGTCATATTGAAATTTTTTGTAGAAGTAGATCCAGTACTTTTGATGGATATAGACCTAATGCATATAAAAGATATAAGCCTAGTGCTTTTGAAGGATATTGCTTAAATTGCAACAAATATGGGCATAGAGTTGTTGAGTGCAATTCAAGAGTGAGAAATGAGAGATCTTACATGAATCATAGGTCTAATGGTGAATGGCAAAGATCTTACAATTACCAGAGGAACCCTACTTTGCAGAGACCTTATGTGAACCGGTCTAGTCCATATGAAATGGACAATAGATGGAATGTGACATGTTCAATCTGTCACAACTATGGTCATGTGGCTATGAATTGTCGTAGAAGAACTAATAGAGGCAATGTTGGATCCTGGAGAGCATCTGGAATGGCATGTTTCCACTGTCACAAATCAGGACACATTGCAAGATTTTGTAGAGCTAGAATGAACCAACCGATTAATCAGTTTATTGACCAAAAAGGAAAGAAGAAGGTAGATGTGGAAAAACCAGAAGCGAGATAAATAATATATGGAGGAAGAAAAGTGAGGAGAAACCATCGGAGAGCTCCAATTCTTCACCTAGTGTGGAGAATCTCTCACCGAAAAACTAAGCTATGTATGAAGCTTAGGGGGATCATATTGTCAAACCCATTTCTGGACCCCCTAAATGGTGTGCGGTAAGTCAAATCTACATGTTTTGATGCAATATGATGTTATGAAGTGATTTTGAACCGGTTACATCTCAAACCGGTAAATTGGATATGATATGTGAACCAGTAGTAAGTTCTAGGGTTGAACGATGATTAGGGATGTTCAACTAGTTTAGAATTAAATGCAGTTGGTAACAGGAAAATAAAAAGGTGTTTTATAGTCTCATTTTTCACTTAGCATTTTCGAGAGCACATTTGGAGAGCGACAGAAACATAAAAGAGCATTTGATTGCTACTTTGGCGAAGTTGATAGCAGATTGTGAAGATTTGTAGAAAAGTGAATCGGTGGAAGAGCTTTTAGACTAGAAACCCTAGTTGCAAAGAATTTTGATGCTTTCAACATTTTAAAGGCATTCAAAGCCTTAGTGGAGAAAGAAACCGGTAAGATCCTAAAGTGCTTGAGATTTGACCAGTTGGAGAATTCACATCAATTGAATTCAAGTGAAATATTATGATGAGAATGGAATCAAGAGACAACTATCTGCACCAAGGACACCACAGCAAAATGGGATTGCAGAAAGGAAGAACAGACCATAGTTGAAGCAGCAAGAACAATATTGATACAAGGAGATGTACCTAAAATATTTTGGAGAGAATCAATCAGCACCTTAGTATACACAATGAATCGGATATTGGTCAAAAAAGGTAGTAACAAAACTCCCTATGAATTATGGTATGGTCATACTCCTAATGTTATTCATTTCAAAGTCTTTGACAATAGGTGTTACATAAAGAGAGATGAGTATATTGAAAAGTTTGATCCTAAAAGTGAAGACGGAAATTTCCTTATTTATTCAACTAAAAGCAAAGCATTCAAGTGCTTTAACAAAAGAACCAAGAAGACTATGGAAAGTGTTAATGTGAAAGTTGATGAGTATTCTAACAAATCTGATGATGCCAACAATTCTGATGTAGTAGATGAACATAAGCTAGTAATCACTGAACCAGAAGTTCAAAATGATACTGAGTAGAACCGTGCAGAGGATGCTGCTCAACCAGTGGAAGAAGAAGAGGAAGAAGAAGAAGATGCTTCTACATTGGAAAAGTTGAATCACTCTGCAGATCAAATAATTGGAGACAAGAATGCTGGAGTACAAACAAGAAGAAAGATCAGAGAAAGTGCTTGTCTGATTTCCACAATTGAACCTAAGATAGTGAGGGAAGCTCTCAAGGATGATGATTGGATAAAGGATATGAAGGAGGATCTTGATCAAATAGAGAAGAACAGCACTTGGTCACTTGTCCCGAGACCAACTGATAAAAATATGATTGGTACTAAGTGGGTGTTCAGGAACAAATTTAGTGAAGATGGTGAAGTGGTTAGGAACAAGGCTACACCAGTTTGCAAAGGATATGCATAAGAATAAGGTGATGATTATCGGGAAACCTTTGCACCGGTTGCTAGACTTGAAGGAGTAATAATGCTACCTACATTTGCTGCATTCAAAGGATTCAAGGTATACCAAATGGATGTCAAGTCTGCATTTTTTAATGGAATTCTAGAAGAAGAGGTTTACATTGAACAACCCAATGGGTTTGCATTGACTGAAGACAAGGACATGGTGTCTTCCAACCAGATGGGTTTGCTTTGACTGAAGACAAGGACATTGACTGAATACTGGGTCCTCATACTAACAGTGGATGGTCTCTTCCAGGTGATGCTTGATTTGGCCTTTCTTTTTGTGGGCTTTATAGTTTTTTGTCCTCGTTTCTTCTTTTGGGTGCTTTCTGTTGGTGTAGGGAGTTTTGGGGAAACCTAGGCTCTCACCCTTGTTGGTATTGCAATCTTGATCATTGTCACCAGTGCTTCTTTGGTGATAGTTGTGATGATGGTCATAGAGGTGTTTGTTGACCTTGTAACCCTTCCCCCTTCTCTCAATGTGGTGTCTTCACTATCGTTTTATGCTCTTTGTTGGTTTCTGGGAGAGGCATCATCTATAATGTTGGGGTTGATAGGGATTTTACCCTTCTCAATGATGAGGATGCAGTGGTTAAGATGGGGAAGGTTCTTCTCCTGCTTTTCCTTTTTGCTCGACCATTCCTCTCGTGTCAGTGGTGAACGTTGTTGTCTTCAATGTTGAGGAAGTAGATCTAGTGGATGCATAGGGAGGTGGAGTTTTTTCAAACCTTGTGGTTTTTTCTAAGGTCATTGGCAACAGATCTGTGTTTTCTAGTGGTATATTGTGATTTTGGGTTGTAGTGGTTTTGGTTTTTGTTGTGTCGTTTATGGCATTCTTCTCTAGATGCTCTCTTGTTTTTCTATGTTGGTTCGACCACTCTAGAGTTGGGTGAAGTTTTTCTGGTAGAGGCTTGTGACAACTTGAGATCACGTTTTGGGGGGATTTTATGTTTTGTTTCCCTTTTTATAGATTCTCCTGGTTAATTTTGTTATTTGTGGGTTGGCCTTATTGTTGGGACTCTTCTTTGGTGTCACCTCTCTCTCTGCTCTATATCTTGGGTGGTTGTTTTGCTACGGTTTAGTCCTTGATTGATTTGTTTCACACCTTCTATGCCCTTTTTGTGGGTGGCCTCTTGTTGGTTTCTTGGGGTATGTGATTTTGCTTCACTATTATTCTCATGCCTCTTTCTACTTAGTTTAGTGGTGGATAACTTGTGCTCTTGAAAGAGAGGTCACAAGTTCAAATCCCACTAGGGGGTAAGGTATGTGTGCCTCATTTGTAGCGCAGTTAGGTGCCTCCCGCAAGGAGTACGAGGTAGTCCCATATTTCTCAAACCAATCTATAACGAGCCATATACAGATTGTGGGCCTCATGGACTATAAAAGACCCTTTCCCTTTCCCATTTCTACTACTATGTCCACTTGTCAATCACTAGAGAACTCATCCACATGCAATAGTATTGATATACATAAAATGGTTTAACCTATTAGGTAAAACTTATGTCCACCTATCAACCAGTGTATGACTCATCCATGTACAAGTGCATCAATAAAGAGAAATTGAATGGAAATTTTATCATCATGTGTTGATCGAATTGATGTTTTAATGTATTGTTTTAGCTTTATTGTTTATTGTTGTCTTGTCATACAATTTTTTTAATTATGAAAATTGGTCTCATGATGATTGTATTTGTTGGATTGTCATACACATTTTTAATTAAATTGAAGTCAAATTTCTTACCCTTTAAAGAATTTGCTATGTGAAATTTACTTATCAATAAGTAGAGCATTTATTCCATTCACAAACTACTCTATTCCATTCACAAACTACTCTATCTCTCCCATAAATATAACTACATGGATAATATCCATCTTAGAAGTCAAATAGCAGGTGAACACTCGTTATTTATGTCAAACATGGGGTCCTAAGTTTTTTTAATTCCTTAAGTACATACTTAATTTTCTAAAAACCAAATGTTGGCACATTCTTACATATGTATTTCAAACAAGGTGAAATAAAAACATGTACTTTATGAGCATTTCGTTATGCATTGACAGGGCCATTCACAATGCCATAGAACTTGGTTTAGGTTCAAGTTCTAAAAGTCTAAGATTAGGTGAACTACAATTTATCATGCATGTTTTCTCAAATTTCTCCTTTTTTAATAGATCCAACAAAAAATGACTACTGAAGTGTTTGTATATTTAGCTTGAATCTTCAATATCAACTTTTATTTATCTTCATTACTAGTTGAGATATTTTCATTAGCAACAGTTTGACTTTGTCAATTTCTTTTAACTTCATTAGCATTTTACTTCTTGATATCAAATTTTCCTAAAGCTCGTCAAATGTTTGACACTCACCACACTAATACATTTAGCCTAAAATTCTGACGGAGAAGGTATATTGTGATCAAACTTGATTTTTTTTTGAAAAAATGCCCGATTTCGTCGGAATTCCAACGATAATGCAACATTTGGTTTCGACGGAGAAGGAATTGGCAATGACATTTGGGTTTTTTTATAAAAAGTGCCCGTGTTCATCGAAATTCCAATGACCGCGTGCATTACTTAAAAAAAAAAGAAAAGACCAAGTCATTTCATAAATCTCACCTCTTTACAAAATCCCACCTCTCATTCATCTCGCGCCCTCTGTAGCGAACCTGTGGGTTTAATCGTGGTGGGGAAGATCATTGGTGTGACAAACACGGCCGCAGCGGGGAACGGGGGCACGAAGTGCCAAGGGCTGGCACATAACCAGCGAGGACAACCGCAAGGGAGCCCAGAATGGGCTGTGTAAACGGCGAGGCCTGGGCCTCCGTTAATAGCAATAAGAGCTATGGACGGAGGAAGGAGTTCGCCTGCAAAAAAAGCTACGAACAGAGGAAGAAGTTCACCCGCAATAAGAGCTTCCTCTATGTTGTATATACGATGTCACTGCCATGTCAAGCTGGAAGTGGCGATGGAGTATGATTCGGTGGAAGTGGAGGCAGACACTAGCCAACATTGATCAATCAGTCGCTGGTAATGGGAGACATTATTTTAAATGGTATGAAAAAATTCCAACTATGGCTAGATAATTTGTATTTTCCTCATTGATCCTGCTTTGGTTTTCAGGAAGCCATTGGAGTGAAGTTGATTGCATCTTCTGGTGTTAGATAATTTGTATTTTCCTCATTGTAGGGAAGATAGGTTGTGTACTTCATATTTTAATGCTTATCTTGAAGGAGATCGGATGTGTGGTGGACATTTATTTCAAATTATTATTGTCTTGTATCGTGTTTATGTTAAAATATGAATTTGCAGGTGCATATAATGGTGCAAACTTTTAGTAGTAGATGTTGTTGTGGACAAATATTTTACATATGTTTATTGTTCTATTCCAGTCTATATGAGAATTATGTAATTGTTAAAAAATTCCCATAAATAACAAAAAGATCTTTTGAAAAGTTTATTAAATATTTAATGATGTTGGAAGTGTTATTGGGTTTTTGGTTTAGAGGTGAATGAGTCTATTTGGGATCAAGTATTTTGACGAGGCTAAGAGCAAGGCCCTAATATCAAAATAGTTCAAAATAGTTCAAAATAGAGGAAGCTTGGATCACAACTCCAATTGATTTGGCAAAATGATTAACCCTCAATTCTAGGCTCTTGATAGGTTTTTATCCTAAGACTTGTGCTCCAATATCAAGTAGATAAATGAATTTTATGGTTCTTTTCCTTTAGCATTGAGTATTCACCATTCCCATCATTGTGTTCCATGAAATGACATCTCTTTGAGGCATTCTGTCAAACAACTCACCCGCTTTGCGGATGCTTCCACATTTTGCAAACATATATACCACACTATCGAATCTCTATCCATCTTCACTAGCTTCAACCACAACTATTCGCGTAAGCGTCCCTTCTCGGTCAAGCGAACAAGTGCCTACCTAAAGGCCCTCCCCAGGTATCTTAGTTCGCGTTGTCTCGGGGCATATTAGGGGATCACAATGGGGATCACAATAGGGAACATGCAAGTAGGGGTCATCCCCCGATGAACATGAAGGAGGGAGGTGGACATAGTTCCCTATGGGTTTAATCGCTGCAGGATGTAGGAATGGTTTAATCGCTGCAGGAAAAAGGTAGGGTATAATCAACAAATTCATTGTTATACATATTCAAATATTTAGATTCAAATTTTATTATATATTTATCAAATTAATTGGCAATAGCAGAGATGGTGAGAGGTTTCTGTAATATGATATGATCGATTTAAAAGAAGAATTTCTTACAAGACCTAAACCGTTGAACAATCCTACAATCATGTATTATTTAAACACTACATTTTAAATAATGAACAATATAGTTAGCCTGAAACATATTAACACTACTTTCCATATTTAAAATATATCCTAATTAAGGGGATGGATGACCTAAATCTGCATGATCGAGTGCCATTATGTAAAATATATCCTAATTATGGATGCTGGTATATATGGTAGTGATAGAAAATCACTGCTGCAGAACCATGAGAGCAATGTGTAGTGATCGAGTGCTATTTTTTCATGGTGTTTTGGAGGGGAGCATAAGTGTACCGTTAGGAAGGTGGTATAAAATGGAAGCTGAGAGGTATAAGGTTATGAGGTGTGGGTTAGGATAAGAAAGGGAGGTAAGTGATGAAGGATGTAATGGTAAAAGAGTAAGTTAGGATATGTTAGGGGTTTGGAAGGTAGGAAAGTGAATGGGGGGAGATAAAAGGATGTGAAGGATGGAATGGGGTTAGGTAGGTGAAGTAAAAGTAAGTGTGTATGAGGTTAAGGGGTCAGATATGATGTAGGAAAGTGGAGGAGGTTAATATAGGGGATATGAAAGGTAGATGGAAGGATATTTTAGGTATGAGAGACTATAGGGCTATCAAGCTAGGCCTTCTATGACTCAACAAACTTTTTAGGGGAGAATCTAGTGTTTTTAGTAATTAGGATCTTCTAATTATGGTGGGGCCTAGCCAACATGGGGTTATATGAGAGGCACATGCTATGTATATGTTAGTATTAGACAGAGAGTGCCCACAAGGTTTTAGAGTAGGTGGACACCATGCTAGGATGTCAAAGTAGATTGTTGATATGTGGGTCTTTACCCTCCCAACCACTCAATATATACCACCATGGGTCTTTACCCTCCCAAACACACAAAGGTCAAAGGAAGATTCACTGCTGCAACACTCACTTTTTTTGACAGTCTCAAGCACTTAGGACAGTCACTCCTTTCGTGGCCATTCTTCTTCACACAACACTCTCTAACATTAATTATGATGATAGTGTATCTCCTTAAACCTTCCACCAACACCTAACTCAATACCAAACTCTTTCCCAATCTCGCTAATGGACTAATTAACTCAATTCACTGTGAAATTGTGATGGTCAATGCAAGGTTTAGGACAGTAGTAATTAGGATCTTCTAATTATTGTGGGGCCTAGCCAACATAGGGTTATATGAGACAGGGGTAAGTTCAATAGTGATTTCTCCTCTACAACCTTTGCCTGTCTGTGTGAAAATGAGAGCTTGACAGCATTCTTTCGCTTTTAGCTAGCTAAATTTTTCAAGAATTTTATCTCTAGATTTAATATTTCTTTTCTTGCATGAATCTATTAATTTTGAGATAACAGATCTTGCCTTCATGAATTGATCCTAGTTTATCCCTTTAACCCTGATTAATTTATTTAGAGTGTTTAGTTCCATTTTAATCCTTTCTTTTACAATTAAATATTATTAAAAAATTGTATTATTGTTCCAAATTTTGTGGATATTTAGGAGACACAAATAAAATATAAATGTAATCATTCCATATTTTTGTAGGAGATATTGGAATGAGACTAATAGGAAGAGTAGTAAACATGAGTCACAATGAGCACTTTAGAATAAATCTAAACATTATAGGGGAGAGTAGCTTGGAAAAATAGAAGCGTAATTTATTTTCCAATATGCAAGATTATTACTTGGGAAAGAATCTTGAAAGAGGATTGAAAAGATTCCTTGAGCTAACATTGTCTCACTTATCCAAAATTATGAGGAAGGATTCATTAATGAAATGGTCATTAACAAGATGGAGAGAATAATAATTAGGAAGAGATAGATTTCACATGCTACTAGGTGACTAGATTGGAGAGAAACTAGAGGCAAATCATTTAGCTTGGCCATGACACAAAGTCTTAGAATAGATGCCAACCTTGGTGAATGGAATGAAAATCCCAAACAATTAATGAGTGGTGAGACAAGTAGAGGCATCTATAAATTTTGTTTTGAATAAAATAAAGAAAAAATGGGACTAAAACCAAGGGAAATGCACATGGAAAGGATATGATGAAAATCAAAATAAATAGTTTGAAGATAATATTAGTTACCTAAAGGATATTCCACTTGATTATTTGGTATATCATAACTATTTTGACAAATTTTGAAACCATTAGAGGTACCTTCTACTTCTGTAGATGAGGCATTCATTCATGTTGAAGTTGTGATAGCTTATTTGCCTCTTTATAGACAACAAATTATCCATACGAATTATCATATATACTTGTAACCTCCATCCCAAACCACCTATTTCACTCTTCTTCCTTTGTGTACCTCTTTTATTCTTCCATTACCTCTTCGCTTACCTAAATTCAATCCAAAACATAGTGTATATAGCATCAAAAAAATTCCATATTTGATTAATATTATCCACAACATATCGGAAAGACAAATACCACACTTACTGTGTCATCAACCAAAAATAATTTACTTACATATTCAAAGAGTTCAATAATGGAGAAACATCCATGCGGTGCTCTACACATGTCCTTGAAGGTTCAAGAAATACTTATCCTCTATTGGTCCAAACTTTAAATCACTTTCCATGCATGAAAATAATTGCAACCATACACAATTTCCCACCCAATAGATTCTCTCAAACTAGTTTACTATCTTAACATAGGGTCAAGGAAAAGTGGGCCAAAATAGGAATCCAAGTGTCTTAAAAGCCTTCAAGACCATAGTGGTGAGGATTGAATTTCTTTCTTTAGTGGTATCTTTCTCTAGATTAATTAGTTGGGGATTCTATTAGGACCTTTTCCTAATTAAAAAAAATATATAAAGATTACATCCCTAAATATTGCATTCATAATAGAATAAATTTATGCAATATTGAGACTAAATTCATAATAGATTTATAGTGATGAATAAAGAAATATTTAAGATTATCAAAAAATTGATGTTTTCTTTCTCCCAACCGTCATTGGATATTGGGTGATCTTTGAGGCGTTATGTCAAATAGTTCATGTGCCTTATCTAAGCTTACATATTTTGCATGCATGTGTACTTGGGCAGTTGCACTACAACATCTATACTCATTAATCATATTTGGTTGGAAGTTTCTAAATCCATTTCAAACACATCTTGTGCATATCCTACAATCATAGCATTCCATTAGATCGCGTTTCTTTGATGCATCTCACTAAACAGTTCATGCGCTTTCATGTCTATACTTCCACATTTTCCAAGCATGTCAAACAGAGCATTTCCAACCGTAAGCATCTGATATTAATTGCCCTTACCTTCTGCTTTGATGGAAGCCCATACTCTGTTCCAAAGCTCCCATTTTGGCATAGGTAGAGAGTACGTTGGCAAATAAAACTGATCAAAATGGAAATCTATTTGTTGCATTGACTGCATTGTGAGCACGCTTATGTATTTCATCGACAGCATAAAGTAGGAAAGGACATGAGAATATCTCCTCGGGGAGGTATTCTATGACAGTTGTGAGGTAAATGAGAGTTTCTTATGCCATTTGCTTTGTTCTATGCAGTCAAATGCAAGAACACTGTTTGAATTCAAATGCTAATGATGATTGTCTTTTTAACGGAAACAGGCGGGAAGGGACGTCAAGGGAAGGAATGGGCCCACAACACACCTAAGCAGTCAAAGCTTAGTGTGTGTTGTTTAAGGCTACCCCCTTAAGACATCATAATTGATTGGCTCTTCACTCCTAAGACCTTCAAAAGTCTTTAATGGCTTCATTGAGTCCTTTTGTCTTCCAAATGCACCTGCACCAACTTGAATTCTCCTTCAATGCTTGATTGCCTATTCACTTGGAATTGAATTGATTTTATAACTAAGAGATAACTTGAATTGTAGGTAGACCCCTTCAAATGATAGGGTAGGCTTCCTTTTATACCTTATATATGTCTTGAAAGCATTTTATCCTGATGGCTTTAAATTAAAGTACTTTCTCTTCTATTTGGTATTGGTGGAGCAGAGGTTGCATTGCATCGTCCTAGGATACATATTTCCGCAGATACAACACAAGTTAAATGTATCCCAGGTCGATGCAAAGCAACCTCTACTCCAAAGATCACCAAAAAATAGAGAAAGAACTTTAATTTAATGTCATCAAGATAAAAGTCTTTAATCAAGACAGATAAATGGTATGCAACTGGATCTATTTGGAATGCATTACCCAAACACCGCAATCGATCAGTCAACTTTGAAAAGAAAGTGGTATGATGAAATATTTAAACATAAAATAGATGAAATGCACTCCATACTACTGCTGCACAATATTTTGGTTGATGATATTTTTAAAATAGTAAAGGAAGGTGTATGGAACAACCAAATTATGATCATTATAAACAATGAATATTTTAAGATCCTTTTATGATATGTAAGTTGAGAATATTTTATGAAAGGTCCCTAAATGAATACACTTTAAACAGATTTTAATATACCTTGAAGTGTGCAATATGGAAGGTTTGTATTCTTAATCTCCTACCCATTTCTTAATTTAAAAGATGATATCTTTATTAAATATCTTTATTAACTTGATTTCTCCTTCAATTCTTGATGAATGCTTGATTGCATGTTCACTTGGAATTGAATTGATTTTATAATTAAGAGATCACTTGAATTGTAGGTAAACCCCTTCAAATGACAGGGTAGGCTTCCTTTTATACCTAATATATGTCTTGAAAGTATTTTATCGTGATGGCTTTAAATTAAAGTACTTTCTCTTCTATCTGGTATTGGTGGAGCAGAGGTTGCATTACATTGTCCTAGGATACATATTTCCGTAGATACAACACAAGTTAAATGTATCCCAGGTCGATGCAAAGCAACCTCTGCTCCAAAGATCACCAAAAAATAGAGAAAGACTTTAATTTAATGCCATCGGGATAAAATTCTTTAATCAAGACAGATAAAATTTGAGTTTGATTGTCATCATTTACTTTGCCAAATTCTTCACACGTAACTCCTGAATCAATTTCCTACTCACAAGAATTTTATTATGTCTCAAATATAGGGAAACAGAAGGATTCAAATAGAAAACTTGAACATGCAACTAAATCCATTGACTAACCAGAAGAACAAAATTAAGAAACGGTTTGATCATCTGAGAGATGTTGTAGACTTACAAATCACCAGCTAAGTTTTTGCGGGTAAGATTTTTTTTTGTTTTGGTTACGGTTGTGGTGTTTATAGGGAGACATTTACAAATTTATATCTATTTTCACTATTTAATGGTTTATGGGTTTGTAATGGTAATTTAATGTTCTTTCATATTTTTGTATATATTCTTTATAATAGCCTATTATATTGATTTGTTCTATTATGCATAATGGTGTGGGTCAGACGACTTTGCCGTCGGTGCATGAAAGAATTGAATGAGTTCTACTTTTAAAAATTACATGAAACATTTTAATTTATTTGATTCAGTGTTATTTGCAAAAAATGATTATCAATGATGTTTCCTTTCTCCAAGAATTGTCTAGGATCTTTCCATCAAATAATATGTAACATTGAATGACTAAATCTTTTCATTACAAATGCTTATTTTATTTAATTATTATCTGAGTGTGAATTAAAATTTATATATGTATGGAAGCAGAACATATAAGTTGAAGAGTCATGTGCAAGCAAATTTCCTAAAATAAAGCAAGCAGGCATTATCTTGAATGACATGGAAACAAGCTCATCAGCTGCCTAAAAGAGAGCAATTGGAGAATGGCTGAGGAAAGTGTTTAAGGGTGATAAATAGATAGATAGTATGCAATACAAACAAACAATGTCTGGAGTGTCTGATGTGACATCTCTAATTTATGTCTAGAGGGACTAACTGGTTTTGGAGTTCCTGCGAAACCTATTGGGCCATGCTTGGAGGAAATCAATGTGTTCATGCAAGGAGAACCTTTTTTCTATTATGAGAATGATACTTTTGCACCGAGGTATATTTGGAAGTCAATATCCAAAAATTTCTATAGTGTGGAACCAGAGTTGGCAGACTCGAAGTAATTTTCAGCTTTCAGAAGACCAAGAGGTTATGTACATAATCTCCCAATAGAAGGGAAATTTCAAGCACATGACTATTCAGGAAGCACTTCCTCAGACAAAGGACTATTGGCCTCCATGGGATCAAAGAAAAAAATTGAAGCATAGACTCTAGACGATGTGGTGGTGTCCTTCGTGAAGAACTCTACACTATAATTGAAAATTCACGAGGGAAACTGCAAGATAGTGAAGAGAAATACAATCTTGAAAAGTGGGAAGAATGGATCTTGGTTTGGGTGGGGCCAAGTCAGGTGGCTCCTCTAGAGGTTGATGAGATAGAAATCATATTAGGATTTGAAAAAGATCACACTCGTGGAACTTCGTGTGTGAGTGATCGATTGCGGTGTTTGGGTAATGCATTCCAAATAGATGCAACTGTATCTATTTGGAATGCATTACCCAAACACGACAATCGATCACTTGCACACGAAGTTCCACGAGTGTGATCTTTTTCAAATCCTAATATGATTTCTATCTCATCAACCTCTAGAGGAGCCACCTGACTTGGCCCCACCCAAACCAAGATCCATTCTTCCCACTTTTCAAGATTGTATTTCTCTTCACTATCTTGCAGTTTCCCTCGTGAATTTTCAATTATAGTGTAGAGTTCTTCACGAAGGACACCACCACATCGTCTAGAGTCTATGCTTCAATTTTTTTCTTTGATCCCATGGAGGCCAATAGTCCTTTGTCTGAGGAAGTGCTTCCTGAATAGTCATGTGCTTGAAATTGCCCTTCTATTGGGAGATTATGTACATAACCTCTTGGTCTTCTGAAAGCTGAAAATTACTTCGAGTCTGCCAACTCTGGTTCCACACTATAGAAATTTTTGGATATTGACTTCCAAATATCCTTCGGTGCAAAACCATCATTCTCATAATAGAAAAAAGGTGCTCCTTGCATGAACGCATTGATTTCCTCCAAAGCATGGCCCAATAGGTTTCGTAGGAACTCCGAAACCAGTTAGTTCCTTCGGATATAAATTAGAGACGTCACATTAGACACTCCAGACATTGTTTGTTTGTATTGCATACTCTCTATCTATTTATCACCCTTTAACACTTTCCTCTTCTTTTCTCCAATTGCTCTCTTCTAGGCAACTGATGAGCTTTTTTCTATGTCATTCAAGATAATGCTTGCTTGCTTTCTTTTAGGAAATTTTCTTGCACATGACTCTAAAGCTTGTATGTTCTACTTCCATACAGATATAAATTTTAATTCACGCTCAGATAATAATTAAATTAAATAAGCATTTGTAGAGAAAAAAATTTAGTCATTCGATGTTACATATTATCTGAGGGAAAGATCCTAGACAATTCTTGGAGAAAGGAAACATCATTGATAATCATTTTTTGCAAATAACACTGAATCAAATAAATTAAAATGTTTAATGCAATTTTTAAAAATAGAACTCGTTCAATGCTTTCATTCACTGACGGCAAAGCCGTTTGACCCACATCATCTCTCTCCATAAGAATTCTGACGACAACTAATGGAACGTCCAACGAGGATGTTGTATATGCGATAATTTTTTGACGGTAAAGTTTGTCAAAAGACCGACGTTTGGTCGTTGCAAATCTGACAATTAGCCATCGGAAATTAGGCCCAAATGTACTAGTGCCACAACATCCAATCACTTGTTTATACTCGTCGGTTGTTCTTTCAAAGAAACAAATGATTCATGAAATAGACTAAGAAAATTTGAAGGAATGCTTGGTCGCCTAAATTATTATCTCAAAATATTAACATTTTAAATTTGATATTGTGTATATACATCCCTGCAATCAAACGTTTGGCAATCCACCACAGACTCTTTCGAAATAAAGAATTATGTATATTTTTTTAAAATAGATTTTGTCTACTAAGTCAATGATATCACTTTTCACAATTTACTACCCTTTTCATTTAATAAAAAATTATAACCCAAACAATCCAATTTTAGACTTGCTTATATATTTTTCTTTAAACAGATAGCATGTCAATGAACAAACTAAGCTTAACCAATATAGTTGCTACTTGAGATGGATATTTATATTATAAGAGCATTTGTATAACATAAACTAGGCATTTTTTGTCTTGGTAGTGGCACTCCCACTGGACAGCCAGAAAAGACATTTTGCCAAGGCAAATGCATCTTACATTAAGCTTAGAATAGCAAGTCATGGAGGATTTGAGAAGGTATGGTTGGAAAGTGACTCGCTAAATATAATAAATTGTTTGAATAAAAAATCTCTTCCTAGCTAGACGATTAACCATTTAATGCAGGAATGCTTCAAGAAATGATAAAATTTGTTGAGGATATTAAAATAAAACAGGTTATGAGGGAGGGTAATAGGCCAGCTGACCACATGGGTAATTTGGGGGTGATTAGAAATGATGAAAAGTGGTGGCAAGAAGGGGATTCTTTTCCATTCCAGTTATGTGAGTTGGTGAGGAAGGACACCAAAAATATTTCATCGCTTGACAATTAATGATGATAGATCACATGTGTTATGATTTTCATAGAAAAGAGCGAAGAGGTGTTTCCATATTGGTCTTGTGGCTCTGCTTGTTTAGCATCGGTTTGAAGTCTAGTTTTGGTGTTAGCCGAAAAAATTACACAAACAATACCATAATGGGTGGAGACAAAAATAGATTGGATCCATCCTCTTGCAAGCTCTCAGAGAAGAATGAGGAGCTCTGGAGGGAGATTGAGGATGGGGGTATGGATCCCTATGTTCAGAAACTTCATCATCAGGACCACCGGCTCACAAACCTTTTCATGTCTAGCTGGGATAATGGGGTGTTGCATGTGTATGGGGTAGAGTTCAGAATCGATGAACCATTCATTGCCGAGATTGCCAACACATTGAAGATGTAAGTGAAGCTGAAGGAGAAGAAGCCCTGGTAGAACAAGTAAACCCACCAGTGGTTGATCCAAAATGAGGAAAGGTTTTTAAGGGTTTTGAGTAGACCTAATAATAAACCCCATTTTACCCCACCAGAATATGATGGAAAGTTGGATTTCGATGAGTTCATGGATTCGATCTCGGAGATGGAAAAAAATGTTGATTTTGAGAACACCGCAGAGGAAAGAAAGGTGAAATATGTCTGTACCTAGTTGAAAGGTCATGCATCTCTTTGGTGGGAGCATTTGCAGATTGATAGACAAAGAAGAGGTAAAGAGAAGATCAAGACTTGGGATAGGATGGTTGCTAAGTTGAAATCAAAATTTGTGTCGGTTGATTATCAAGTGAATCTAAACTGAAAGTTGCAGAATTTGAGACAGAAGGAATCTAGTGTGAAGGAGTACACCAAAGCATTTTACAAGTTGAATATCAAATTTGGACATGTTGATGATGAAGTTGAACAAGTTGCTAGATATTTGAATGGATTGCGGGTGTCTATACAAGATGAACTCTGTTTGATCAAATTACAGAGTGTTGAAGAGGCTTACCAGTATGCCTTGAAGGCTGAAGAAAAGATAAACAAAATACATGAGCAGAGGTAGAGAGGCTGAGGTGGAAGGTTTACCGGAGGTATATTTCAAGTAGTCCAGAGGATATACCAGAGGTAGAGGAACCTATATAGATCAGAGAAAGGACAAGGAAGTAAGAAAAGAAGGTAATTCATACTAAAAAGATGATAGAAATTTCTACCAGAGGAGAGAATCAGATGGCTACCAGAATAAGAATTTTGGAGGACAAGACAAGAGGACATTTAGAGAAACTTTCTTTATTTAAGTGTGGGGGAGAAGGACATCGTGCTTTCAAGTGTAAGAAGAGGGTAAGTGCACCAAGTTGTGGTACCAAAAAGGTGCCACTTCTTACTTTTTCATAAAAATGCGTCATTGGCATGAAAAGGTCGTCCAAACCTACAGGTTGGATGCCCAAGGCAAATCCAACCCAAAGGGTTGGTATTCTCCCAAGCAAACCATTTGGTGAGCGCCAAATATGGCGCTCGCCAAATGGAAAATTTTGAATTTTCACATTTGGCGCTCACCAAATGCAAAATTTGAATTTTCACATTTGGCGCACACCAAATATGGCACTCGCCAAATGTGAAAAGTCATTTTTTGCATTTGGCGAGTGCCAAATTTGGCACGCGCCAAATGTTCTTGCATTATCCAATGTGAAGGTTTTGTGAGTGTTTGGATTTTTCAATCTTGACACATGTTAAATCCACCCCTGAAGGAGAATATATACATGAAATATAAAATTTAAGTATAGCTCTATAGGACTTATAATGTAGATTATAGTTTTTAGAGGATCATATAAAATTTCAGACTTAGTCAAGTTTCAATAATCAACATGTCAAATTTCAGTAATCAACATGATCCCATTAGCAATATTTAGCTATATATCTCACTCTCTTTATCTTCCCCAAACTCTAGACCTATCTCTCTCCCTGTCTTGTCTCTCTCGCTTCTTTATCCTTGACTCTCTCCCTCTCTCTTCTCTCTCACTCCCTTATTGTTTCTCTCCCCTCCCACTCCTTTCTCTTGGTCACTACCTATCCCTTTCATCCTCTCTCTCCCCATATCTAGGGTTGTCCCTCCCTCACTATTCACCTCATTGTCTCTCCCTCCCTATATTATTACCCACCTTTCTCTCCCCCTCTAGGTTTCTCACTTATCTAATTGTCCACCCTCTAGTTCTCTCCCCCCCTCTCCACCTTTCTCTCCCTTCTCCTTACCTCTATCTATTTATGAACTCTCTCCCTCTCTTATCTCTCTCTCTCTCCAAACCTTTCTATCTCCTCATTCTCTAGGTCTCACAGTCCCTCCATGTCTATCTCTTTGTTCTTCTATCTCTTCTATTCTCCCTCCCTCCCCTCTCCAAGTCTCTACCTTCCTTTCTTCCTCTCTCCCTCTCTATCTCCCTCTCCCACTCTCTCATCTTCTCTCTTCCTCTCTTATTCTCTATCTTCATTGTATAGGTCATTACCTCTCCATCCCACCCTATCTCCCCTCTATATGTTTCTCCCTCCCTTCCTCTCCACCTATCTACCTCTGCATATAGGTCGCGTTACCCACCTCTCTTTATCCCCCTCTATCTATCTCAGTCCTCTCTGGCCATCTAGGTCTCTCACCTATCTATATGTCCCCTCTATAGTTCTCTATGTCCCTCTCTACCTCTCTCTCCCTCCTCCTTAACCCTATCCCTTTATGAACTCCCTCCTTTTCTCTTCCTCCCCTAACCTCTTTATCTCCTCTTTCCATAGGTATCTCACTCTCTCCATGTCTACCTCTCCATCCATCCCCTCTTACTCCTCTCTTTGTTCTTCTATCTCTTCTATTCTCCCTCCCTCCCTTCTCTAGGTCTCTCCCTTCATTTCTTTCCCTCTTCCTCTCTACCTCCCCATCCATACATACCCCCATATATATCTCACTCCCCCACTTTTTAATTCTCTCTTCCTCTTTTATTCTCTCTCTCTACATTCTAGGTCATCAACTCTCGCTCACCTCTCTAGGTTTACCACTTCCTTCTTCTCCACCTATCTACCTCTGCATCATGTCTCATTACTCACCTCTCTCTCCCCCCCTCTATCTATCTCATTCCTCTCTCTTGTCATCTAGGTCTCTCATCTCTCTTTCCCAATATAGTTATCTCCCTCTCTCTTCCCCTATATCTCCCTCCCCATTTACCCCTATTTATTTTTGAACTCTCTCATCCTCTTCTCTCTTTCCCCCCACCTCTGCATCATCTCCTTCCCTAGGTCTTGTAGCCCCTCCATGTCTACCTCTCCCTCAATCCCCTCATACTCTTCTCTCTCTTTATTATTTCATCTCTCCTCTTATCCCTCCCTCCCATTTATAGGCATCTCTATTATTTTATTCCCCTCTCCCTCTCTATCTCCCTCTCCCTCCTTATCCCATCTCTCTCTCCCTTCCCTACTAATTCTTATTCTCTCTTTATCGTCTACATCATCAAATTTCCATCACACCCTCTCTAACCCTCTCTAGGTTTCTCCCTCATTCCCTCTCCACCTCTCTACATCTCCATCCATATCTCATTACCAGCCTCTCTCTACCCCCCTCCATCTATCTCAACCCTCTCTCTCTCTCTCTCACCCTATCTAGGTCTCTCACGCCTCTCTCCCCCTCTAGGTATCTTATATCTCTATATAACCCATCTGGGTATGTGCAAGAGCATGGTGGGCCATATAACCCTTTAGGAAACCATTACTATCTATCTTAGGAAACCATATGACCTCTTAGGACAACATATGGTGTCATTACAAGTCATATGGTGTCCTAAGGGGTCATATGGTGTTCTATGACCCCTTAGGATACCATATGATCTCTTAGAATACCATATGAGCCCTAACGACACCATATGGTGTCCTAAGGGGTCATATGGTGTCCTAAGGGGTCATTTGGTGTTGTATGACCCCTATGGACATCATATGACATGTCATTAGGGGTCATATGGTGCCTAAGGGGTCACATGGTGTCGTTAGGGGTCATATGATGTCCTAAGGGGTCATATGATGCCCAAATGGGTCATAGAATACCATATGACCCCTTAAGACACCATATGATCCCTAACCACACCATATGACCCCTTAGGACACCATATGACCCCTAACAACACCATATTGTGCCTTGAGGGGTCATATGGTGTGACAAGTGGTCATGTCATGTACTAGGATGTTAAAAGGGGTCATATGGTGTCCTAGGGGGTCACAGAACACCATATGACCCCTCAGGACAAAATATGACCTCTTAAGACACCATATGGTGTCGTTAGGGGTCATATGGTTTCCTAAGTAGTCATATGGTATTCTATGACCCATTAGGATGCCATATGACCCCTTAGGACACCATATGACACTATATGGTGTCATTAGGGGTCATATGGTGTCCTAAGGGCCATATGGTGTCATAAAGGATTATATGGTGTTTTATGACCCCTTAAGACACCATATGACCCCTAAGACCATCATATGGTGTCCTGAGGGGTATATGGTGTCGTTAGGAGTCATATGGTGTCATTAGGGGTCATATTATGTCCTAAGGGGTCATATGATGTTCTATGACCCCTTAGGATACCATATGACCCCTAAAAACACCATATGGTGTCCTAAGGGGTCATATTGTGTCCTTAGGGGTCATATGGTGTTCTATGACCCCTTGAGACACCATATGAACCCTTAGGATATTTCATATGGTGTCCTAAGGGGTCATATGGTATTCTATGACCCCTTAGGACACCATATAACCCCTAACATCACCATATGGTGTCCTAAGGGGTCATATGATTTCCTAAGGGGTCATATGGTGTCAGAAGGGGTCATATGGCATTCTATGACCACTTAGGACACCATATGACCCCATACACCATATAATTCCTAATGCCACCATATAGTGTCCTAAGAGGTCATATGGTGTTCTATGACCCCTTGGGAGACCATATGACCCCTAATGACAACATATGGTGTCCTAAGGGGTCATATGGTGTTCTATGACCCCTTGGGATGCCATATGAGCCCTCAGGACACCATATGACCCCATACGACACCATATGACCCCTCACGACACCATATTGTGTCCTAAGGGGTCATATGGTGTCCTAAGGGGTCATAGAACACCATATGACTCCTTAGGACACTATATGACCCCTAATGATGTCAAATGACCCCTTAAGACACCATATGGTGTTGTTAGGGGTCATATGGTGTCCTAAGGGGTCATAGAACACCATATGACCCCTAACAACACCATATGACCCCTTAGGACACCATATAGTGTTCTCAGAGGTCATATGGTGTCCTAAGGGGTCATATGGTGTCCTAAGCTATCACAAAACACCATATAACCCTTTAGGACACCTTATGATCCCTTAGGACACCATATGACCCTTAACAATACCATATGGTGTTGTTAGGGGTCATATGGTGTCCTAATGGATCATAGAATACCATATGACCCCTTAGGACACCATATGCCCCTAACGACACCATATGATGATGTTAGGGGTCATATGGTGTCCTATGATCCCTTAGGACACCATGTGACCCCTTAGGACACCATATTATGATGTTAGGGGTCATATGGTGTCTTAAGGGGTCATAGAACACCATATGACCCTATAGGACACCATCTGACCCCTTAGGCCCCCATTTGGTGTTGTTAGGGGTCATATGGTGCCCTAAGGGGTTATAGAACACCATATAACCTTTAACGACACCATATGACCCCTTAGGACACCATATGGTGTCATTAGGGGTCATATGGTGTCATGTGGGGTCATGTGGTGTCCTAAAGGGTCATAGCATCCAATAAAAACATATTGAGAATCCTAAAGAAGACAATCAATGATGTCGGTCGCGATTGGCATGTTCAATTGAATCTAGCATTATGGGCATATCGCACTAGCATTCGAACCCCTACAGGTGCAACTCCTTATTCATTAGTCTATGGTGCAGAAGCTATCTTACCTATTGAGGTTGAGATACCATCATTACGAGTTTCCTTGCATAATCTCATCGATGATGAAGCATACAAAGTCTCACGTCTTCAGGACTTAGAGTTACTTGATGAGAAGTGACAAGCTGCATACAATCACCTCAAAGCCTATCAGCAGCGCATGAGTAGAAACTACAATCACCGAGTTAGATCTCGTACATTTGAGGTAGGTGATCTTGTTCTTCGAGAGAATCCTCGCAACCAACCAAACAGAGAACATCAAGGCAAGTTTGAATCAAATTGGCTCGGCCCATATGTTGTCACTGTTGTATTCGGGTCCGGAGCATATCAGTTGGCTACATCAGACGGAGAACCGCTCGCAGATCCAATCAATAGCATGCACCTCAAACGGTTTTATACCTAAGGTGTACAAGGAATCAGGCTCCCCTGCATATCAGAAAATGTCCTGAAGAAAATACAAAAACATTCAAAAAAGTAAAGCAAAATCATGCATCCAAACGGTGAACAACCACTCCAGTGGCACCTTGGGTAAGTACGATGGCGAAAACCTGGCAAACAGGCGCCACTCGTAAAGGCTATGGCTCCATTATCTTTTAGGCTCGTTGCGATCACATTCATACATACACACATCCATCCATCTAACCATGGCTTGTTATTTGATCTGTAATCCAAGAAAGTACTTCATGCGTCTGGCATCCCGCTTTTTCATAAATCATGTCCAACTTGGGGGCAATGCCCTTACAATCTAGATGATGGAAGTGGATTCTACATTACTGGTGATTCATTGGCAAAAACATTCAAAAATGTCTCACAAAATACAAAAACATTCAAAAATGTCTCGCAAAATCCAAAAACATTCAAAAATGACTCACAAAATCCAAAAACATTCAAAAACTATTACACAAAATCCAAAAACATCGCAAAACCCATCAAAAATCACACAAAAAACATGGCGACACCTTGTACATAGTCATCCGATCAGATACCAAATAAACATTGACAAAACATTACTCACACACTGACCATTTACCAATCAACCACACAATCAACATCAACAATCAAACTGTCTTTTCAACAAGGATGCATCCTTCCTTACCAAAACAAAGACAAGATGACATTTTCTTTGACAAGAAAATTCTGTTAGGCTATCAAATACTTGGTTGATTTGTGAGTACAATCATTTGTTTATCTGTATCAGGATCTTGCAGCATTGTTTTGTATCATTTGCGCATTACTTCCGATGAAGTTCTGGGGCATGTACTAATGGTGTCTACGTGGGAAGTTCACCAAGCCACGTGATCTTATGCCAAATGCAGTCATAGATCACTACGGCTTGCTGACTACAGCGTATACCTCGACCATATGAGCATGAACCATTACCAAGGATCCATATTCTTTTATTCTTTATGTATATACTATTTGTTTACAGGTACAATGCTCATTCTTTGGTTCCTCCTCATCCAATTTGGATAAAGGTTTTTATTTCTTAGTACGGTATGCACTTGTCTCAGGATATGATCAGCCTAAGATCAAGGAGGACGATCCAAGTCATGCACGAAAGGAGATAATCCTTGTCTGTTCCGCAAGCAATACTCTGGTTGACTTGATCCATTATATCAAGTTGCTTGTATTAACTTGCTATATTAAAATCCATGAAAGAAATACTCAGGTCATCTTGAATTATTGTGTCAAGATGCTTGTATTCTCTTCCAACATTTTTTAAGCTCAATGATGAAAATAGAGCACTATGGATCGTCATTCCATCTCATCTGTATATACTGCATTCCGTTGCATTCCAACCATCCATACATTCATAATAGCGGCATATCATGCATACATAGTAATGACAATGCATAATCTATTTTCCTCTTCTTCCATAGGAATGAGTCATAGGTTCTCCATTTCTTCTATCTAACATCGAACCCACCGCCCCTCACCCTCCCCATCTCGATAATCAGCATCACATACCCTTCATCATTTCCCATCATCCCAATCAAGGAACGTTCATCACCATCCATCTCTAATAGGAGGGATTGTGTTTCCCATCCTCATTCATCCACACAATCAAGCAAGTTACTCTGTCTACACAGATACATCGACTCACACACACCTAGACTATCAACAGATACTCCGATCAAGTATCTTCGGGTCTCAACAGGTAATCGATCATGGTAATCCTAGACTACATCAGGCATTTATCATAATGGCCTAGTCTCAACGGGGTTGCTATGATTAACCACAACCATCCATCACACGCACACACTATCAATTGATCAACCAATCAAACACAATCTAACGGACAATTACATCAATTGTCTACGTCTCAACGAGTATTTTTGCTTCATATACCTTGACTTCATCGGGCAATTGCATCAATTGCCTAAGTCTCATCAGGTCACTTTGATTCACTTACTCAGACTTTATCTTGTCCAAGCAAACAACTGGCATCAACTGTCATGCTTTGACTTGACCGGGGCAATTCAACCGATTGCACCAGATTGTTCAACCAATTTTGATCAATTGTATAGCATCACTCAAAAGAACACCCACCACATTTTCACTGTATCTCCTGCATGACCTAAGGGTACTCACTGGCTTGATGTTTCTCCATGTTTCCCCCGATTTCTTCTATTTTTCACCAATATACCTAACTTCTTCTCTTCTCACACCCTGCCAATTTTCATCCTTTTTCAAGAGATCGCCCGATTTTTTGAAATTTTTCGGCCCATCTCTCGAGGGGGCATACCACCCATTAAATTTACATTTTATGGGGCATTTCTTCACACCAATTTTTCTTTCTTTGAAACGATGCGATAAACTGCACCGTCTCAAAGAGGGGCAAATGTAGTCACACAAATCTGTCCATTTTAATTAAATAAATATTTCGTATTTATTTGATTAAAAATCCACTAGCCATCAATTAATTAAATTAATATTTAATTAATTCATCCCCAAACATTCTTCTATTAATTAAATAAATTATTCGATTTATTTTAATTAATTCATTAAAATCAAATTCCCATTAATTAAATAAATAAATCAATTTATTTAAAATCCTTTTTTTCCTCTTTTAAATAAATTAACATTTATTTAAATCATTATCCTCCCCCCCCACTTGCATTTTCCTACAAATGCAACTTGCACACATTTTGAAATAAATGAATTTTTATTTTAATAAAATCCTATTTTCCCTCACCCACCAAATCCACTTGCAAAATCTAATCCCCTTCTAGATTCTTCTAACCCCTTCCTAATTAGCCTAATCCATCCCCTAATTATTGTCACATTCCTAAGCAAAATGGAGTCACTTCTCAAATGGCCCAAAGTCTTGGATAACCATTGAAGGTTTTCAACCTTCAACCACCAAAAACCCCAAAGTCTTTGAAAACCATTAAAGGCTTCCAACTTTCAACCACTTAATCCACAAAGTCTCCAATAACCATTAATGGTTAATTCAACTCTCCCACATGGTTAAAACATTTGTTTTGACTCAACCTCTACCCAACCCAAGCGTCTCATCAAGCCTTCAATGCTTTGACCATGATTATCTCTTAATCATTTGCACAAAGGTTTATCCTTGGATTAACTCCTAATCCAGTGGGTAATCCTAATTTAGGCTTGACTCTTAGCCTTTAGATAACCATGAGGTCTTCTCAGGCCTTTAATGCCTCCAACCTCTTCTCTCAACCCAATCCTGTGTTGACACTTGTCACTATTTTATTGGTGCCAATTGTGCACATGGATCCCCAACTTTCAAGCTTGACCCTTGATTAAACCTTTCAATCCTGGCCATCCATTGCTCCATTTTTCCTATAAATAGAGCCCATTCCTTCATAATCCAGATCCTGGAAACTTGTGAGCATTTAGACTATAGCCATTTTAGAGAGCATTTTAGCATAAACAATCTAATCTTTTGTCTTTTGGTTAAAATATATCATTTTAGCATTAAAATAGCTTTTCATTTCATGTTTGGAGCTATTCTACAATCTCAATCCTCCATAAGCATCCATAGTGCAAAAAGCTGCTGAGAGCTACACTATTTTGGAACTTGGAGAGGAGAGGAACAAGGGAGAAGGAGCTAATATCATGCTAAGAGGTAGTTGGAGATGTCTCATGATCATTTGTTCTATTTATTAGATATATTTAGCATGTGTTTTTAGTGTCTCCTTTGGAATGCCTTCATTGTGTTTGGTTTTTAGATTGATTAACTCTAACGTCTTGTGTGTTTGGTGTTGTTTGATCAAGAACTAACATTGTGCCATTTAGGAGGGCATCAATTTGCATCACAAAACCTTCAAATTGGACAATGCAAGACATTTGGCGGGCGCCAAATAGGAAAAGTCAATTTTTTTCATTTGGCGAGCGCCATATTTGGCGCTCGCCAAATGGTCTGCATTGGGACACTCGCCAAATGGTCTACATTGGGAACTACCAACCCTTTGGGTTAGATTGTACTTGGGCATCCAACCCAAAGGGTTGGACGACCATTTCAGGCCTGAGATGTGTTTTTAATAGAGGATTAGAAAATTTCACATATTTTTGGCCATGCTCTCCATCAGGTTTGCACGTGTTTCAATAAAACTGAAAACAAATACCATAGAGACCTCGATCTCTCTCTTAGCTATCCAAGCATGTAATTCTTTTCACATTTTGATTTCGTTAAGGCTTTCATCTATAATTTATTTTGTTAGTGCGTTCGTTTTTGGTCAAAAAGCAACATGCACTATTTTGGGTATAGTTTTTTACACGTTCATCGGATTTTGAAGAAACTTACATTTTTAGAAACTAGACTCCATTCTACACAATTTTTTTTAAAAAAAATTTCATTTTTGATTAGTTATCAATGATTTTAGGGGGGAGCACACTCAAATTTCTATTTTTCAGGATGTGTCCACTTCAAAAATTAGTAAAAAATCATATACTCATTAAAAAATTAGCTGAAAAATCTGGCATAAACTACAAGGTGTTAGCTAATTTCTCACTGAAGTGATTTTAAAAATTCAAAAAAAAAGTTAACATTTTAGGGGGGCCACAACAAACGCTATGTTATGTTTTTTGCATAAAAACAGGACCACTTTTTGTGGCCCCCCTTTTTGAAGCCCTTAATCTCCACCATTTTAAAAAAAAAAATAGTAGTTTAGAAAGTAGACTCGAAGCACTCTGACTCTTGTTCTTGTTGCATCTTCAAATTTGGAGTCTAACTATCTTCAATTTGTCGTTGAAGTTCAAACTTTGTTGATTTCAGAAAAAAGTGGCATCTTAAGACCCCCTTTTGCTGCCACAACTTGGTGCACATACCCAAGGCGGAGAATGCCAGAAGAGAAGTAGTGGTGGAAGAAATCCCCACCAAATCAACTAACAAACCGGAAGATGGAGAACTGTTGATGATGAGGAGAGTTTTGTGTCATACTGGAGAAGATAAGGAGCCCTCGCAAAGGAGGAATTTATTCAATACCAGATGTAAGGTATCCGGTAAGTGTTGTAAAGTTGTTATTGATAGTGGAAGTTCAAATAATCTTGTTTCAAAAGAGATGGTGAATAAGTTAAACTTGGAAAGGTTGAAACACCCTAAGCCTTATCAGATAGCATAGATTCAGGATGAACATAAGTTGTTAGTAAGGGAGCAATGTTTGGTGAAGTTGAAAATTGAGAATTATCATGATGAATTCTTGTCTCATATTATGCCTATGGATATTTGTAACCTTTTGTTGGGTAGACCTTGGCAGTTTTATAGATAGGAAATACATGATGGGAGGAAGAACGTATACACTATTGTGGAAAATCGGATGAAGCAAACCTTGTTACCCTTGGAGGAACCTTTGAAGAGTGAAGTTTGTACAAATGCTAGGATCTATTTGGTAGATGGAAGGAAATTCTTGGATGGATTGAGACATGAGAATGTGTGTTTTGTCTTGGTTCCTCAGAAGACTGAGAAACTGGAACCTGAAGAAAAGCAACTGGAGGAGATTAAATATTTTCTGACAGAGTATGAAGATATCATTTCAGATAACGTTCCTAATGGATTACCATCAGTAAGAAGTATCAATCATTGTATGGACCTGATTCTTGGAGCTAGTTTCCCTAACAAAGCTGCACATCGATTGACACTGGTAGAGAATGAAGAACTGAATAGACAAGTGCAGGAGCTGTTGAAGAAAGGTTTGATCAGAGAAAGTTTGAGCCCTTCTGCAATACCAATAGTACTAGCACCTAAGAATAATGGAGAGTGGAGAATTTGTACCGATTCCAGAGCAATAAACAAGATCACAGTGAAATACCGATTTCCCTTACCTAGGATGGATGACATAATGGATTGTTTCAGTGCAGCCAAATACTTTACAAAAATAGATTTGAAAAGTGGATATCACCATATTGGGATCAGAGAAGGAGATGAGTGGAAGACATCATTCAAGACAAATGAAGGACTGTATGAATGGTTGGTGATACCTTTTGGATTAACTAATGCACTGAGTACTTTCACAACGCTGATGAATGAGGTATTGAAGAAATTATTGGGTAAGTTTGTTATTGTGTTTCTGGATGACATTCTGATTTTCAGTGAGATAAAAGAAGAGCATTTGTTACATTTGAGACAAGTTTTACAGAGGTTGAGAGAAGAGAAGCTATTGATAAATCTTAAGAAGTGTGCTTTCATGAAAGAAGAGTTAGTCTATTTGGGATTTGTGATATCTGTTGATGGTCTAAAGATGGACCTTGAGAAAGTAAAAGCAATTTTTGAATGGCCTACACTAGAAAGCATTGGAGAGGTAAGATCATTTCATGGATTGGCTAGTTTCTACTAGAATTTTATCAGGTATGTTAGTTCTATTTGTAACCCTATGACTGAGACCGTGAGGGGAGATCAGAAGGAATTCAAGTGAACCACAAGAGAAAAAAAAAATGAGTTATTGAAGCACAAAGTAATTGAGCAACCTGTGTTGTCTTTACTGGATTTCAATAAGGTGTTTCAAGTGGATTGTGATGCAAGTGGAATAGCAATTGGAGCATCCTTAAGTCAAGAAGGGAGAGCAGTAGCTTATTTCAGTGAGAAATTGAATTATGGTAGGAGGAGATATTCAGTATATGATTGAGAGTTTTATTCCATAGTTCAAGCCTTGAAGAAGTGGAGAGATTACTTGTTTCCTAAGGAGTTTGTGTTTTATATGGATCATCAAGCCTTTGCAGTATCTAAAATGTCAGAGTAAGTTGAATCAGAGACATATAAGATGGGTAGAGTTTTTGTAGAGTTACACCTTTGTGTTGAAGCATAGGAGTGCAAAATCTAACAAAGTTGTTGATGCATTGAGTAGGAGGAGGAATTTGCTGACAGAGATGAGAGTGGCGGTATTAGGATTTGAGGAATTGAAAACCTTTTATGATGTTGACCTAAATTTTGTAGAACCTTGGAAAGCATGTAAAGAACCAGTTATGGAAAATAGGAGCAAGTGGTTGGACTATTTCATTCAGGATGGGATGTTATTCAGAGGAGTTCAATTGTGCATACCTAAGAGTTCTACGAGGAAGAATTTGATAAAGGAGAAACATAGTGGAGGATTAGTCAGACACTTTGGTATTGACAAAAACAGTAGCATTGGTGAGTGACCATTACTTTT
This sequence comes from Cryptomeria japonica, assembly GCF_030272615.1. NCBI lineage: Eukaryota > Viridiplantae > Streptophyta > Pinopsida > Cupressales > Cupressaceae > Cryptomeria > Cryptomeria japonica. The sequence goes on along the minus strand of NC_081414.1, from coordinate 93,063,451 downwards.
GGCCCTAGATTCATAAGGATGTGAGGAAATATGTGCAAAGTTGTAGAGTTTTTAAGTTGCAAAGGGTAGTAGTCAGAATCAAAAATCGTATAAAGCTTTGACAGTACCGATAAGACCTTGGGAGGATATAAGCATGGATTTCATACTTGGATTTCCTAAAACATCAAGAGGGAATGATTCTATATTTGCAGTAGTGGATAGATTCTCTAGGACGGCTCATTTTATACCTTGTAAGAAGACATCAAATGCATTACATGTAGCAGACCTATTTTTCAAGGAAGTAGTGAGATTGCATGGGTTACCTAAGAGCATAGTTTCAAACAGAGACACTAAGTTTGTTGGTTTTTTTTTAGAATGCTTTGGAAGAAGATGAAGACAGATTTGAAGTTCAATTCTACTTTTCATCCACAGACTGATGGACAGACAGAGGTAGTTAACCGAAGCTTGGGAAATTTGTTGAGATGTTTAGTTGGAGATAAAAACAGAAGTTGGGATTTGATTCTTGCCCAAGCAAAGTTTTCCTACAATAATTCAGTGAATAGGAGTACCAGAACAACACCTTTTGAGATTGTTATTGGAGTGCATCCTAGAGGTATATCAGAATTAAGAGATGTTAGCAGTGAAGACTGGAGAAGTTCAGAAGCGGAATAATTTGCAGATCACATGAAGGACTTACATATTCAAGTTAAGCAACATTTGGAGGACATGAACAACAAATATAAGGAGAGGATGGATGAGAAGAGGAGACATAAGGAATTTGAAATAGGCGATGAAGTGATGGTATATCTGAGAAAAGAGAGATTCTTGGTTGGAACCTATAACAAGTTGCAAATGAAGAAATTTGAACCTTGTAAGATCTTAAGGAAATTCAGTTCCGAAAATGCATATGAAGTAGAGTTATCGGATGACTTGAACATATCACCTATATTCAACATTGCAGATCTTCATGAGTATCATGAATCAGAATTCAATGAGGGCATTATTGCAGGCTTGGAGAAATAGTTGCTCCAGAAGGAACCGGATCAGATCAAAGAGATTTTGGATAGTAGGATTGGGCGTAGTACCCGTAGTAGTCAGTATAAGGAATATCTTGTGAAATGGAAGGACAAACCAATTGAAGATTCATCTTGGATTTCTCAAGCCAAGGTAGACCACCTTGGTTTTCTTCTGACCCCAGCAAAGTTAGAGACATGCATTTTCCAACAACCAAAGATGTCTGATGCAGGAGCATCCCTGGTTCATGGCAATCTTGCATCAACCAAAAATATTTCCTTTTTGTTTGCAGTTCAACATTTCTTTCTGTTTGTCCCATATTTGGCTCACCAGAATCTGTGGAGTTGGATTTTACTTGAAGACTTGATCATCTTCCTTGCTTCCAAACCACGGAGCATTTGGAACATTTTCCCGCAAGTTATTGCTACCGGTTTCCATGACAGTTTTTTGTTACCGATTGCCTGGACCTATTTGCATTTGTGATCTATCGGATCCCTTTCATAGCTTGCAGAGCCTTGAGCATTATTTCCAATGTTCCTTGGCATGTGGCCAACCTTTTCCCATGATCTACTCTTCATCTTTCAGATTTTTCGGAAGGATTTCTTTAGCGGAGGCCGACTTTGTTGGTTTTGCACATTAGGTCTTGTTCTTCGGGTTTTGTTCCATTTTGAGCCGACCAGATCCCCTTGGATCATTTAAATCATTTTAATTGAGAATTGGAATGCATCTAAGGTTAGAGGACAAAGTATAGAAGACAAATATTGAGGTTTGAAGTTCTGGCTGTGACCTATTCTGTACTTTGAGCATGTTTTAGCAAGCCTATGAGCGGGCTTTCTGTAACTCTGTTGTTACTGGTTGGTTGTAATCAATTTTCATCTTATAATTCAATATTTTTTGCATGGTCTCCATTATATCTTTGTTTTTCCATTTTGTTTACTCTTTTTGATCGGTCTTGATTGATCTCTTTGAGGTCCCTCCTTATTGGTGACTGCACCTGGATATGCATAGACTTTTCTAGTTACAAGATTTCAAGGTTTGTATCCTTTCAAACATTAACTATTGTTGCAAATATGTTATTCAAATTGTCATTAATGTCAACTCTTTGGTCCAAAAGTAGTATAGTTGTGTACAGAGTAGTATGGTTGAGCACTAATAGAGCATGCGTGAACCAAACGTTGTGTGGATGCTTGGAGTCTATCTGAAGATGTTCTTGTTGGCAATTTGGAGGAATTTATTATGTGTTGCATAGATGTTTTGTCATTGATGTCAACACTAGTTGTTTTGGTTGTCTATCAGGTTCCAGTAGAGTGGTTGGTTTATGATGTTGATCTGGAGATCATCTTTGATATGCTTTAGTTTATGGAATTGGTTTAGTTCATTCATTCATGTGATTCAGATGTGTATCGCATTCAGTTGGTTCGATATTTGATGATCTGAAATCTATCTTTTATTCTAGTAGTGTTGGTGTGTCTTCTAGAAGGTCATCAAGATGCTGATGGTTATCTTGTCTATGTTCATGTTGATTTGTGGTGTTGCATTTGGCTTATGGCGACCTAATTTTGGTCTAATTTTATCTTGTTTAGGCTATGAACCGGTTTATGTAATGTGTTGGTGGGTTCTCCCGATGTGTTACGGGTTGGATTTATTGATTGGTTTATGTTGTTTCGATCTCAAGATGATTTGGGTGATCATTGGTTTGCGGGATTATGTAATGGATTTATTTTATTATCTTTTAGGTGTCCACCCTAATTGTTTAGGTCTTGGGTTGGTATATATATGATGTAAGATCTCAATGTAGATCATGTATGATGGGTTATGGGATTATCTATGTGCAAATAAAATTATAATCATATGCAGATGTTTTAGTCGATCATAGGTGATCGAATTGGGTTTGTGTAAGAGGTTTTATACCTCTGGTATTGAGCTTAACTGTAACTATACTCAGGCATAGGAGATGTTATTCTTGTCGTTCATTCTTCTTTCTGGGTTGTAGTGTGAAGACCTTTTGTAGTCAGTGAGGCTCCTTTGTGATGAGCAATGTGCCTTCTTGCATGTGCAGGCCCCTTATTGTAATTACATACTTACTGCAAAAGTATTATCTGACTGTGGGTAGGCTTCCCACCATGGTTTTTCCCTTTACTAGGTTTTCCACGTACAAATCTTGGTGTTATGTGTTGTGGATGGTTGGTAAATGTGTTATGGTTTATATTTGTGGTTAATTGATTTATCTTCTATTTCGGTATTAGGTTTATGCATTATGGTAAATAGTTTTAGGTGATTAAAGTTTCATAATCTATTGACAACTAATTCACCCGCCTCCCCCTCCCTCTCAGTTGTCCACTAGTTATCCTAACAGTTTTGAATGGGAAATAATGTTAGGATGACGTATTTTTGGAGCATGTGTGATTTTTGTTTGGTCCGATTATGGCATATATATTTTCCAAAGGATAAAAGAAGAGCTTATGTACTTTCAATATTTTATAGAGGAAAGCATTGCATTCCTCATCTTACTAGTAAGTTCTAAGGATTTTATGGATTATTGGATCATGTTTCTAAGAGATCTTGTTTGTTTTGTGGTGGTCAGCTTATTTCATGTTTGGTCCAGATTAAGAATTTGTGTACAATGTTTTATTTTGAGAAGATGTTTTAGTCTAAGCAATTGCGTGTAAATTCATTTTTGGTAATATTTGAAAGGTGCGGCAACTTGGTGTGAATCTTCCCACACATTTGCATTCTACACGAGTTGTATAAATTATTTTGCGTTGATGGTAAATATACATGTTGCATCTTCTTCAAGATAACTTTATGAAGAATATTGATGGTCTGATTGGTATATATAGGACGTATCTGTTGGGCTATGGGATGTAGATATGGAGATGAAGATGTAAGATATATGATGCGAACATGATGTAAGTTTGAAGCAATTTAGAGGTTTAAATGTGTTGCAGTGCTAGAATGAAGATTGATTCAAATGAGTATTAAACATTGAATTTTTACCCACATATAGATAGATGTGTTTCTCTTGCAATTCAATATTTTAACTTTATTATATCTAGATAAGCGATTTGTATCTTGCCCTGAAGAAGTGTTCTTTAGTTGTGCAAGTCTCTCTTTTGTATCTTTCTCTAAATTTGTAAGCCTTATCCTGCAAGTCCAGAGTAGTGAGCTCCCTGGCCTATGGCCTAAATGATTGTATACACTTAATACATATATTCTGAGTCAGATTCTCACCATGGCATTTTCTAGTTTGAGTTTTCCACATAAAAACCTTGGTGTTCTTGTGTGGGTGCATTTATTATTTCAAATTTTTACTTTCATGCACATATGATGAATCACTCTTAGCATTTGATAGTCTTCAACAACTATAGCCAATGAAGATACACTCAACAATTTTGTAATCCATATTCAATCTTTTTTCCTTGTGCATGTGAACATATGCCTCAAAACTAAACATGTAGATATGCTAAAGTGAGCACTTTTTTCCCATCCAAACATTTTGTGGATTTTTGTCAATAAAAATTGCTATACTAGATCTATTCACCATGTAACATACAATGTTAACCGCATCTTTCCAAAACTTCTAATATAAAAAATATAACTAAGCATATTCCTATTCATTTCTATTAATGTCTTGTTCATTCCTTATACAAATACATTTTTCCAAAGGGGTGTATGAAGTTGTCTTATCTTGCATATTCTTGTAGTGAATCTTTCACTATATGTAGGAAAATTTACTTGTCTCATTCAATTCATGGTTAAAGGTGGATCAATATCGCCTTAGCCAATTCATGTTTTGTGGCATGTGAATTAGTTTTACAAAAGATCCCAAGTCTCAATGAATACACATCTCTTGATTGTGCCATATTGGCCTCATCCAATAATGTATGGGAATTTCATGAGTAATAGATAAGATTCTAGTATCTTTTATGTTATGTATTCTTTTGTGGCAGTTTTGTCAAACCCTAAGAATATGTCAAGTTATATAATCATAATGAACAACTGACTTTGGCCAACGAACGAGAGTGATCAAAATGATCAAATTTCCCTGCACTTTTGGCTCTGCTAGACTAAGGCGACTATACCTATAACATCGTCAAATGATATCTCTCCAATACTGATGATATGCAAGTAGATTACACTTTAGTTTACTTTATCTCCTTTTTCTCTATTCCTCACTGGCATAAGGTGAGAACTAGAAAACTAAAATAAGACCTAAATCCTATACCTATTCTTACAACTGAAACTAAAAATTTAAATGTTTGTCTTCAAAGGTTGAATGATTAGTGCCTTGATCGAGGACAACAAAGTTAAATGTCGGGGACTGTAAATAAATTCTTTCGACAATTAACATCCAACTAGTGAGCTTCCTTCTATGTTGATGCCTTACATCCCTCTTATGCAACCATAGAACTCTACTTATTGATCCAAATCATTAAACCAAAACCATAATTGTTTCTTTCAAATCATTTTAACTTATCCCTGAAAAGATCAAAGAACTAAACAATTCAATTACAAGAAACTGTAATGACAAATTGCAACATCCTTGATATTAAAATTCATATTCTAGTCACACAAATCTGTCCATTTTAATTAAATGAATATTTCGTATTTATTTGATTAAAAATCCACTAGCCATCAGTTAATTAAATTAATATTTAATTAATTCATCCCCAAACATTCTTCTATTAATTAAATAAATTATTCAATTTATTTTAATTAATTCATTAAAATCAAATTTCAATCAATTAAATAAATAAAATCTATTTATTTAATTAAAATCCCTTTTTCCTCTTTTAAATAAATTAACATTTATTTAAATCATTATCCTCCCCCCCACTTGCATTTTCCTACAAATGCAACTTGCACACACTTATTGAAATAAATGAATTTTTATTTTAATAAAATCCTATTTTCCCTCACCCACCAAATCCACTTACAAAAATCTAATCCCCTTCTAGATTCTTCTAACCCCTTCCTAATTAGCCTAATCCATCCCCTAAATATTGTCACATTCCTAAGCAAAATGGAGTCACTTCTCAAAGACCCCAAAGTCTTTGATAACCATTAAAGGCTTTCAACCTTCAACCACTTAATTCCTCAAAGTCTTTGATAACCATTAAAGGCTTCCAACTTTCAACCACTTAATCCCCCAAAGTCTTCAATAACCATTAATGGTTAATTCAACCCTCCCACATGGTTAAAACATTTGTTTTGACTCAACCTCTACCCAACCCAAGGGTCTCATCAAGCCTTCAATGCTTTGACCATGATTATCTCTTAATCATTTGCACAAAGGTTTATCCTTGCATTAACTCCTAATCCAGTGGGTAATCCTAATTTAGGCTTGACTCTTAGCCTTTAGATAACCATGAGGTCTTCTCAGGCCTTTAATGCCTCCAACCTCTTCTTTCAACCCAACCCTATGTTGACATTTGTCACCATTTCATTGGTGCCAATTGTGCACATGGATCCCCAACTTTCAAGCTTGACCCTTGATTAAACCTTTCAATCCTGGCCATCCATTGCTCCATTTTTCCTATAAATAGAGCCCATTCCTTCATAATCCAGATCCTGAAAAACTTGTAAGCATTTAGACTATAGCCATTTTAGAGAGCATTTTAGCATAAACAATCTAATCTTTTGTCTTTTGGTTAAAATATATCATTTTAGCATTAAAATAGCTTTTCATTTCATGTTTGGAGCTATTCTACAATCTCAATCCTCCATAAGCATCTATAGTGCAAAAAGCTGCTGAGAGCTACACTATTTTGGAACTTGGAGAGGAGAGGAACAAGGGAGAAGGAACTAATATCATGCTGAGAGATAGTTGGAGATATCTCATTGTCTTACTTCTTTAGTTAGATTCATTAGCATGTGTTTTTAGTATCTCTCTTGGAATGCCTTCATGTGTTTGGTTTTTGATTGACTAACTCTAACGTCTTGTGTGTTTTGTGTTGTTTGATCTTAAACTAACCTTGTGCCATTTAGGAGGGCATCATTTGGTGAACCCGACGTGAATCGAACACGCAACATTCTGATCATTTTTTTTGAAATTAACATTTTGCTTGTTGAAATTGCCACACAGGTCGCGCTTCGGCGCTATTGAACTCGTTTTAGCGCTATTGAAAAATTTCTTTTAGCGCTATTGACCCTAAAGTAGCGCTATTGAAAATGTTTCAGCGCTATTGACAACATTCCAGCGCTATTGTCCCAGTTTCAGCGCTATTGACACACTTATAGCGCTTTTGTCTTCTCGGGATTTTCTTTTCTTTCAGCGCTACTGTTTAAATTAGCGCTTCTGCTCACGCAGACTAGCGTTGTTGTATTAATCAGCGCTTTTGTAAAAACACAGAATAGCGCTATTGCGACAGAGTGTCGCCCAAATGGACTTGTAACCCAAAAATCAAAACTTAGGCTTGTGGAAGCCCCCCCTTGAGCATTGATTTAATTAACTCGTTTCTTTTCTTTGTGCAGGTTAACAACACAACAAAAATCACAAAAATTTTCATTTAGTGCTTAAAAAGAACTTAAAAACACAAAAAAAAAAAAAAAGAGTTTTTCATTGTTTTCTAGTTAGGCCTCATTTTCTTTGGTGCTTAAAATTAACAAAATTTGATTTCATTGCATCAATTGGGACCTAAAATTTACAATCCACATTTCAAAAATTTGGTGCAAATAAAACTGACAAACCACTTGTTTTTGATTGATTTTTGCAAACAAAAATTTCCTTCAAGCAAAACGTGTTTTTCATTAAGTTGACCAGGGTTTTCAAATTCTAGATTACAAAACACATTGCCTTTGAAGTTAAAAAGAACACCATGGCTGTTGGAGCAACATCTCCAAATAGTTAGATCATCTTTGCAAATGTTGGATTAAAAAGAACAAGTGAATTTCATGTTTGGCACGCTTGTGCACAAAAGTCAGTCGAGTGGACCTACTTCTAACACACAATATCCTCTCCCTTGGCTCTCGTGGTCCTAGGTGCAAGAGAAAAGTGTTAGTAACACTCAAAATTTTATTTTTTAAGAGAGGCCTGCCAAGGGATCGATACTCTTGGGAACGACCTCGAGCGGTAAATCCTTCGAGCCGCTATAGAAATCAGGTGAGAGCGAAAGCTGTAGCCTTGGGTATAGCTGTTCCTACAGTGTAACTGGCCGAAAGGACAAATGGGCCCCACCACCAGTTACAAGGCTCTTAAGTGAGTCACTGCAGAATGAACTTATGTCCAAAGCCATCGAACATGACTAAACACCTTTAAGTAGTAGCCCACCTGTTCTATTGATTGAGGATATTTGAGGTATAATTTAGTGCAAGAGCATAGATGGTTTTGCTCCCAAAATACTCACCATACATATTTCCTTGAGTAGAAACATAGCTTTTTGAAAAGTCACTTGTGGCTTGATAAAAGTGGTGACTCCCCCATCATAGGGATCATCTATTTGTTATGCTCGTGCAAGACTTAGTATATCACATCCTTACCTGCCACGACGGGATTCATAAGGTATGTAGTACCAAAGTCGAAGAAATATCAAGATGTGGGCTAAATTTATCACAACTAGCCATCTGACCATAGGGATAAAGAGTGTTTGAAGTGTGTTCATTTTACAGACCTAGTGCAAATTGAGCCGACTTCAGGCTTTGGAAATACACCTTAAAATAAATCTAAAGGAAGGGTCAAAAACAAGTCCAAGGATTGGGTTGATCTAGACCCATACTCATTTGTGCCTTTGAGGCTACAATTTTGTGTTTGTGTGCTTGCTTTGTTTTCTTGTCAAAGAAAAATCAGAAAATCAATCCCAAAAACAAAGTATTCATCCAACATCTGTCAACACAACTAAAAATACCAAAAACACAGTGCAAACAACAAAGAATCACATTTTATGACCATTCTTCACATCTTGCGAAAGAAGAAGTGTCATCAGAATATCACCTTGAAAAGGAGACCACTAAGCTCAAAGACTTTGATCAAAAGGAGGAAATTCTTCTATATCAATCGACAAATCTTTGTCTCCCATAGAGTCTTTCTACATCGCATGCGTCTATACCTTCAAGGTAAAACAAACGAGTTTGATTCAGAATCATTGAACCGCGGAGCTTTTATGCAATATAGAGCTTTGAGTTATCACAAAAATCAAGGAGGAAAGATTAATCCCAACTTCTTCCCAAACATCTGTATCACCTACAACACAGCTCGAGAAGTGCCACCAACGCCTGAAAGGGAAGAGATAGAGTTTGTCCCATTTGTAACACAAAGTTTTTATTGAAGTTGAAAACATTTTCATCCATCATCTCACTCATACATCATCACTTCATCATCAATCCGTCCCAATTCTCAAAACATTAAGAGGTTCTTGTCCCAAGTCTCTTTTAGATATTGCTTGAAATCAAACACATCACATCACTTTTTAGATTGTTTCTACATCTAGGATAAGCTCATCCTAAGAGACACATCTACGTAGGTTAAAACTAGTTCATGAGTGAATCCTCTCATTGCTAGGTAGTTAAATCTGTAACACATCTCAGATTTCTCTACACCTTATCACATCCAAACTTATCAAAACAAGCAAGCAATTCAAAGAAGGAATTTCGGTTACATCTACCTTAAAGTGCTAGAGATCCACATAGAACACAAATCACCAACCAATCAATCTTTCATTTCATCACCACTCATCATCATCTTCAATCAACTTCAAAACAAACTTGCAAACAAAATGGCTCAAACCCGATCACGATCAAGGCAACGAGAAATAGAAATTGAGGAAGAAGAGGACAACCTCAATGAATTTCAAGAAGCACTTGGAGGAAATGGGAATGATGAAAACCCAGGTACACCCACTCCTTCAACAATCGAAAGGGTTCAGCATAATCCTCATTTTAACAGATTATTTGATGAAATACTAAGGAGCAATGCGGATGCTCACTTTTTAAGACTCGCTCAAGAAGGAGCCAAACTCCCCTCAGACTTTGATCTTGCCCAATTAAGACAAGCATCAGAAAGAAAAAGTCGCCATGAGGAGGAAAGGCGTCGAGATCCCATCAGATATAACATCCCTCGAGGTAACCCACCACCTCCTCCTCCTAATGAAATGGAGATGTTGCGGCAACAAGTTGAGAATCTCGCCCAACAACTTCATAGTGGTGTTAAGACCAATCAATTCTCACTTAACGACATCTGTCCCTATCCGTTTGATAGGAATCTTTATATGCCACCCTTTCCACGCGGGTTCGAAACACCAAAATTCGAAAAATATAGAGGAAAGGGAGATCCCCGCGATCATGTCCGAGAATTTCATTCCGCTTGTCTCGAAGTTGCATATGAAGACACATACTTAATGCGCCTTTTTCCCCAAAGCTTGGGAGGAACAACCACATCATGGTTTTCCCGACTACCAGGTGGCATAAGAACATTTGAGGAACTCATCCAGAAGTTCCTATCTCATTACTCTTATAATATTGAACGCGACATCACCATGGCTGATCTATGCAACACCAAACAAAAACCAGGTGAATTATTCTCAGTATTCCTGCAACGATGGCGCCAAATGTCTAGCAGACATTCTCTTCAGTTACCTGAACGAGAACTAGTGGAAATTTTCATTTCCAACTTAAACGAAGAAATGGAATTTCACCTGGATGTCAAAGACACAGATTCTTTTAACGATATGATCACCAAAGGTATAAAATGTGAAAGGGCACTCATCAAAAAAGGACTCATCAAAATCTTTAATGAACCCAAAGATGGTCCTCGCCCGCGCTTCAATAACGATAAACCAAACTTCTGGAATAAAAACAAGAATATCGTCAACGATGGAGTTGTGGATGCTCGGACTGTCCAAAATGCACAACCTGTGGTTCGGTTTGCAGGACAAAATCCTCCACCTCAAAATAACACAAATGTTCCTCTTAATCAAGGTCACATCACATCTCATGATGAACCAAGACCACGTCCAAAAAAACAAAAACGCACATACACTCCCTTAGGGGAACCCATTGAAACAGTGATGCGACAACTCATTTCTCAGAATTTGATCACTCTACCTAAGTTATCAAATTATGAGCCTCAGGTCAAACCGGCATGGTGGAGAGATACTGAACATTGTGAATTCCATCAAGGAAGAGGACACAAGACAAGTAATTGTCACCGATTGAAAGATCTCATTCAGGATCTTATTGATCGAGGAGAAATTGAGATTGAAGGACATGATCCAAAAACAACCAATAATGATCATCAGATGTTCAAGAATCCACTTCCATCACAAGATCAAAGGGGTCCTTCCACGTCCAGACGAGGTCCTGATACCACTGATTATACGCAAGCTGCGTATAATTACACTGTCAATCACCTGTATGATGCCAGTGAACAAATTGCAACTATCACCTTCAAAAATCCCACCTCAAATTGCAATGTTGTTACACGTCGTGGCAAGGTCACCATAAAGGCAGCTCCACAAGGCACCACCTCCATCCCAAAGCAGTACAATCTTGTGAAACAATTAGACAAAACGCCTGCACTTATATCCATTTTGGAGCTTTTGCGTCTGTCACCCTCTCATAAAACAATCTTGGATCAAGCACTCCAAGAGGCGTCAGTCCCTGCAAACCTGAACACGGACCAATTTCAAGCCATGGTTGGAAATCTAAAGTCATCACCTTGTCTCACTTTTTCCGAAAGTGACAACTCTTCCTTCCAACAACCTCATAACGCCTCACTCCACATTGAAGGCTTTGTCAACCAACACAGGATCAAGCGAGTCTTGATCGATAATGGAGCAGGCCTAAACATTTGCACACTACAATTGGTCACAGCATTGGGATATGCAAGAGAATCAGTGGATCCTCGCAAGAAGATCACCATCAAGGCCTATGATGATGCAGAGCATTCATCCAAAGGAGCTGTGGTACTACCAATCCGAGTGGGCCCTGTGGTAAAGCACATCATTTATTAGGTTCTGGACCTTCCTCTGCCATATAATCTATTGTTAGGTAGACCTTGAATACATGCCATGCAAGCTGTTCCATCTACCTACCATCAATGTATCAAGTTCCCACATAATGGTGCAGAGGTCACAATCCTGGGCGACGCAAATCCCTTTGCATTTTGCCATAATATCAGCCATCAACCAGAGATTACTGTTCCTAATAATAGGGAAGCCATTTCCTCCACATCATATGTAAATCCCACCTCTTTTGCCAGTTCAAACACCCCTATACCCAAGCAAGAAAAGCTTAAAATGAAAATCGCAGAGGAAGGTCCTGGAGAATACAACTTGAGTCAGCTCTTTTGTGTGGGACAAATGCCCACTTCTCCTAGAACTCATGGTAAGCCACAGCAGTTACTCCAGCAACCACTAATCATACCAGCATGTGCCTTAACGCCTTTCATCCTTGGAAAGAGTCAAGAGGAAGAGACGCAAGATGAGGACCTAGCGGACTGGATCTATAAAGATCCCATCACCACTGATCAACCGCAAGTTACACTTCCTACGGAACAATATGGCAAAGGCCTCCTCATTATGCAAAGAATGGGATATGATGGTCAAAGTGCTTTGGGATATTGCAAACAAGGACGACATGAACCTCTGCTACCAGAATTCAAGCCCAAAGGTAATACAGGCCTAGGCTTTGAAAGAGAAGTCCTTCCTAAACTCAGATTCAAAGGAAAACCCAGCAAACCATTTTGCCCACCTACTGCAAAGAGGACACCTTTCATAATCAAAGCACCAACAAACACTATCCCCACTGCCCCATCGAGGCTCACAAACCCACCACAACCATCTACAATACCAATCATCCCACCAAACGAACCAGTAATCCCATCAATAACACCAATAGCAGCAGCAACTGTATCAGAACCCGCAGCAACATCTATAGCAACAGTAGTTCCAGCAGAAACCACTGAGTCACCATTACCAATACTTCCAGTAACAAATCCTTTAAACCCCATCATGGTTCCTGCAGCACCGATCACTACAAGGATACATAAACCAATCACACCTGCTGTGTTTAACTCCAAAGACATCCCAGTATGGTATAGCAATTGGATGCTGGAGAGTGATTCAGAGACCGACTCACATGAGTGGGAATTCGATTCAGTGCAACTTAACACTTCAGATGAGGAAGACACATCACCACCTCCACCCCGCAAAGACATCCTTGTTTACGGAGAAGCACAGATAAAGACCACTTGGGTACCTGAGCTGGAAACATCTTCCACAGACCCTACGTCTCATCCTACGCCTGATTCTGACAAGGAGAGTACCATTAACGACCTTCACCATAACGTCTTAACCCTCACTGATACCTCTAACGAACTTAATCTAATCGATGAAGTAATGCCCATTATCCACCCTGAACTCATCGAATGGAACCAACCAAATCCCCCATGTCTTGACCTCTTCCAGAACGATGAGGCTATCATTGACTTTTTGGAATTAAGGGATAATCTACCAAGCGGGGATCACAAAGCTGGATTCGCCATTGACCTTAATAGCGCAACATACTTCGGGGCGGATGCCAAACCCTTCAGCTGCAAAAACATAACAATAAAACATGGATCTACCAATGAAAACCACACTGTGGCGCTGTTTGATCCGACAAAAGTAAAAAGAAAGAGCGTATCCAACAGTGAAAACCTCTCTGAGGCACTTGAGGATGAAGGGTTTGACATTCTCCCTGCTAGTACACAACAGGAACGATCCACGATTCTTATCGAGGAAACCAATGAATACAATGTGGGGACTCCTGAAAACCCTCATATCATACATCTGGCATCTCTTCTCACTCCAGAGGAACAACCTAAATTTATAGAGTTCTTCCAGAAGCGTCAGATCAACTTTGCATGGTCATATGCAGACATGCCTGGTCTTGATCCTGATTTAGTCATGCATCACCTCACCGTAGCAGAAGGAGCCAAACCTGTCAAGCAGAAGCTTCGTAAGATGCATCCTCAAATTGCAGTGCTAGTCAAAACAGAACTCAAGAAACTCCTAGATGTTGGTTTCATTAGGCCAATTGATTATGCAGAATGGATCTCCAATATTGTGCCAGTCGGCAAACCAAAAGGGGGCATCCGCATTTGTACTGACTTCAGAGACCTAAATAAGGCATGTCCTAAGGATGACTTCCCTCTACCAAATATCGACATCATAGTGGATCTGACAGCAGGACATGCCATGCTTTCACTCATGGATGGCTTTTCAGGATACAATCAAATAAAGATCGCACCCGAAGATCAACATAAGACAGCCTTCACATGTCCATGGGGCACATACTGCTGGAATGTAATGCCTTTTGGTCTAAAGAATGCAGGAGCGACCTATCAAAGAGCAATGACCACCATCTTTCATGACATGATGCATACTATGATGGAAGATTATGTGGATGACTTACTAGCAAAATCACTTACTAGAGAAGGACATCTCCACATCTTAGATCAAATCTTTGATAGACTGGAACAATATCATGTTCGACTCAACCCAAAGAAATGTGTCTTTGGAGTGACCTCCGGGAAGCTTCTAGGATACATTGTCTCAAGCAAAGGTATTGAGGTCGACCCAGCAAAGGTAAAAGCAATCATGGACATGCCACCTCCAAAGAATATCAGTCAGCTAAGGACACTACAAGGACGGCTTCAATCCATCCGAAGATTCATTGCACAATTGGCTGATAAGTGTCACCCATTTACACATCTGCTACACAAGAACATATGCTTTCAGTGGGATGACAAATGCCAACAAGCATTTCAGACGCTTAAAGACTATCTCATGAATCCACCATTGCTGATGCCACCAGATCCAAGAAGACCATTATTACTCTATATCTCGGCAACAAGTACAACATTGGGTGTACTACTGGCACAACATAATGCAGAAGGAAAAGAGTGTGTTGTATACTACATCTCTCGCACACTGGTTGGCTATGAACTCAATTACACACCTATTGAGCGAGCTTGCCTAGCAGTAATTCTGGCAGCCACTAAATTGCGGCACTATCTATTAACACACAAGGTACAACTCATTGCAAAGATTGATCCACTCAAGTACTTACTCAGCAAAGCAGCATTGACAGGTCGCTGGGCCAAATGGGTAATGATTCTAAGTGAATTTGACATCGAGTATGTGGACCGTAAAGCTATCAAAGGGCAGGTCATTGCAGATCAGTTGGCCGATGCACCACTCATAGGCGATCATCCTCTCATTTCCAATTTTCCAGATGAAGAGATATTCATGATCACAGAAGCACAGCCATGGAAACTATATTTTGATGGTTCATACACTAGGCATGGCTCGGGGGCAGGCATTCTGTTTATCACACCTCAAGGTGATAGCATCCCGAAGTCTTACAGGCTCACATTTCCATGCACAAACAACATAGCAGAGTATGAAGCCTTGATCACAGGACTCAGATTAGCCATACAATGGAAATTACAAGAACTGCAAGTATATGGCGACTCGCAACTGGTCATTCGAAAAGCAACAGATGAATATCAAACCAAAGATGATAAACTCATGCCATACAAGCAAATGGTGGACACTCTAAAGACATCATTTACTACTATCACTTTTGAGCAGATACCAAGAGATCAGAATCGAGCTGCTGAGGCTATGGCTACTATCGCATCTCTCCTAGATCTTCCACAGAATTCAACACGCTACGAGTTCTTGGTAGAACAGCTTTGGATCCCCGCTTATGATATCCCTGAATCTGAAATGATATGTCGCCTTGTTGGTTCTGAATCCCCATGGTACGGTGAGTTCTACACCTATCTTCGCGATCATACCCTTCCTCCCAACCAATCGAATAACCAACGTAAAACCTTCATTCGCCAAACTGCTCGATATACCATTATTGCCGAAACCCTATACTGACGTAGTCTTGATGGTACTCTCCTTCGATGTCTGGAACAAGATGAGATAACAAAGGCTTTGGAAGAAGTACATGAAGGAATTTGCGGGACTCACTCAAGTGGTCCATCACTAGCCAAGAAGATCATGCGAGCTGGATACTATTGGCCATCTATGGAAAAGGATTCCTACTACTTTGTCAGGAAATGCAAGAAATGCCAAGTTCATGGCGACCTGATACATGCACCAGCACAGGAACTACAACCAATCACAACACCGTGGCCTTTTTGTCAATGGGGTCTTGATCTTGTGGGTAAAATCCATCCATCTTCATCCAACGGCCATAAGTTCATTATTACCACCACCGAATATTTCACCAAGTGGATCGAAGCTATTCCACTTACCCAAGTCACCGGCAAGCAGATCGCCTCATTCATCCTCAATTACATCATCTGCCGATATGGTGTACCCATGTCCATCGTCACAGATAACGGTCTTCCTTTTAAAAATCAGGATGTCCGTGAGCTTTGTGAGAAATTTCATATCCAACACCGATTTTCCACTCCCTATTACCCACAAGGCAATGGTCAGGCCGAAGCATCCAATAAAAACATATTGAGGATCCTCAAGAAGACAGTCAATGATGCCGGTTGTGATTGGCATGTTCAATTGAATCCAGCATTATGGGCATATCGCACTAGCATTCGAACCCCTACAGGTGCAACTCCTTATTCATTGGTCTATGGTGCAGAAGCTATCTTACCTATTGAGGTTGAGATACCATCATTACGAGTTTCCTTGCATAATCTCATCGATGATGAAACCTACAGAGTATCCCGTCTTCAGGACTTAGAGTTACTTGATGAGAAACGACAAGCTGCATACAATCACCTCAAAGCCTATCAGCAGCGCATGAGCAGAAGCTACAATCACCGAGTTAGATCTCGTACATTTGAGGTAGGTGAGCTTGTTCTACGAGAGAATCCTCACAACCAACCAAACAGAGAACATCAGGGTAAGTTTGAATCAAACTGGCTGGGCCCATATGTTGTCACTGCTGTGTTCGGGTCCGGGGCATATCAGTTGGCTACTTCAGAAGGAGAACCGCTCGCAAATCCAATCAATAGCATGCACCTCAAACGGTTTTATACCTAAGGTGTACAGAGCATCAGGCTCCCCTGCATACCAGAAAATACCAAAAACATTCACAAAAACATCAAAAATACCAAAAACATTCAGAAAATGTCCTGAAGAAAATACAAAAACATTCAAAAAAGTAAAGAAAAATCATGCATCCAAACGGTGAACAACCACTCCGGTGGCACCTTGGGTAAGTGCGATGGTGAAAACCTGGCAAACAGGCGCCACTCGTAAAGGCTATGGCTCTAGTATCTTTCAGGCTCGTTGCGATCACATTCATGCACACACACATCCATCCATCCAAACTATGGCTTGTTATTTGATCTGCAATTAAGAAAGTACTCCACGTGTCTAGCATCCCACCTTTTCATAGTCAGGTCTACAAACTGGGGGCAATACCCTTACCCTCGTAATGGAAGTGGATTCTACATTGTCTTATGTGTAATTACGCTCTTCATTTAGGCAATCATCAGAAAATATCAAAAACATTCAAAAATGACTCTCGAAAATATCAAAAACATTCAAAAATGATTCACAAAATCCAAAAAACATCGGAAAACCCATCAAAAATCACACAAAAACATGGCAACACCTTGTACATATTTATCCAATCAGATACAAAATAAACATTGACAAACATTACTCACACAAATGACCACTTATCACTCGACCACACAATCCACATCCACACTCAAAACTGTCTTCAACAAGGATGCATCCTTCCTTACCAAAACAAAGACAAAAAGTGACGTTTTCTTTGACAAGAAAATTATGTTAAGCTATCAAATACTTGGTTGATTTGTGAGTACAAACATTCGTTTATTTGTATCGGGATCTTTCAGCATTGTTTTGTATTGTTTGCGCATTATTTCTGATGAAGTTCTGGGGCATGTGCTAATGGTGTCTACATGGGAAGTTCACCAAGCTATGTGATCTTATGCCAAATGCAGTCATGGATCATTACGGCTTGCTGACTACAGCGTATACCTCGACCATATGGGCATGAACCATTACCAAGGAGCCCTATTCTTTATTCTTTATGTAAATATGCTGTTTGGTTGCAGGTACAATGCTCATCCTTTGGTTCCTCTTCCTCCAAATTGGATAAAGGTTTTATTTTCTTAGTACGGTATGAGCTTGTCTCAGGATCTGATCAGCCTAAAGGTCAAGGAGGACGATCCAAGTCATGCACGAAAGGAGATAATCCTTGTCTGTTCCGCAAGCAATACTCTGGTCGACTTGACCCTTATATCACGTCGTTTGTATTAACTTGCTATATTAAAATCCATGAAAGAAATACTCGGGTCATCTTGAATTATTGTGTCAAGATGCTTGTATTCTCTTCCAACATTTTAAAGCTCAATGATGAAAATAGAGCACTATGGATCGTCATTTCACCTCATCTGTTTATATCTTGCATTCCGTTGCATATCACCCATCCACTCATTCATTCATATGTAGGCTTTTACATGCAAAAATGACTAATAAAAACTGGTCTTGGATACAATCACGACCGAGTACTCTGATACATCATCAATGCATCATGCAAAGTCTTAAAAACCTTGCATTCCTCATGATCATATCATCCTTGCATTTAGGTACATCTTGCATTACGTCCATTCATGTCATTTTTCAAAAACATTGCATATAGTTCATTATTGACATTACTTTTCATTTAAAAATCATTTTCATCAATCATAAATAATTAGATTCATTCATGGGATCAAAATTGTCTTTGGTTGTATTGCATCATTTAAAAAGCATTCATTTCATATCAATTATCCATTATCATTTTATTAACCTTTTCATCATTTATTATTTGCATTCATTTCTTTATAGTAAAAAGATGCATTCATTCATTACTACAGTATCTTATAATGCTCATTTTTAGGATTCATTTCACATTACATTTATTATCATCACATTAAGGTGCAGTTATTATTCCCATTAGTTATCATATTATCATTTGTCATTACCAACATATTTAAAAAATGCATTTAGAATCATAAAACACCATTTGTTTACAAAACATTGGTTTATACCATCTCATGTATCCCTTTTACATCTGCATTCATTTCGGCATCATCATATAAACATTTGTACTTTACATTTTGTTTATCCATATGCATTCATTTAACATTTTGTTTATCATATAAACATTTACACTTAAACATTTTGTTTATCCATATTACATTTATCTAAAAACACATCTAGATGCATATTTATACATATATATCATTCATTCAAAACCATTGCATTGACATCATCACATAAATCATCTTATCATTGCATCGCAATAGGAAACATCAAAAATCCTGTTCATACATCACAGCATAAGCATATATCATCATAGCATTCCATACATAAAGCATTACATCACAAATCAAACAAATCATACACATATAAACCTGCATTCATATGTCAGTATACAACATCATAAATCATCATAAAAACATGCATAAAGAAACATCTTATCAAATGCATACATATACACATATCCATCTACGCAAGCAAACATAATCATGCATAAACATCCATACATCATCACATGCATAATCATCACAATATGGGATCCCCTCATATATATCATCTCATATATCAGAGTACAATGAAGTCTACAAAAATCAGCTACCAAAGAGCCATCCAAGATACAGTCCAAAAAATAGACAATGATACAATACATGTATGCAAAAATGCTCTCTCAAATGCCACTCTGGCCAGATGCTGTACCACCACCACCCCTACCTGCTCCACCACTGGTACCGGCACCACCTGATCCATCTCTCCGTGGAGGCCTCATCGAACCCCCACTCCCTCCTGCATCCCCTGATCTCTCCTGCCGTAGAGGACCCATCACACCACCACTGCTCTGCATCCTCTGTGATCGCTCGGATCTGGCCTGCCGCATCTGTGAGTAACTGAGCGCTCGCTGGCTGATCGGTACCACCTGCTCATATAACCCCCGCCAATACTCTATCTCCGCCTGAGCTCGTCGCATCTCCCTCATAATCTCCCCTGACGGCCCCTGTGCACCAGTCCGGACTCTCTCCTGCAACTCGGCCAATCTCTCCACTGCCGTATCTCTCTCCCGTAGCACCACTGTCAGCTCTGACTCACGTGCAAATAGCTGCACATCTCTAGCTGCTACCTCCGCCTCTAATCTCTCTACCCGGGTCTGCAAATAACCTATCATGTGCTCTCGTAGATCCCCAGTCGCTCCCTCCCCCATGGCCATGGCTGCCGCACCTGTATCATCCCCTCCACTAGGTCCCTCCCCTGCACCACCCTCTCCTGCACCTGTATCCATAGGGATCTCTCTCTCCATCCCCCTCCCACTCAGCTGCACTCCTCCCTGCATCAAAGGACCCTGTGATATCTGCAGTGGTAACCCCCCTCTCCCTCTCCGCTGTCTCGGCATCCCCATCCCTCCTCCACCTCCTCCACCTCCTCCACCACCACCTCCTCCTCCTCCTCCTCCTCCTCCTCCATCTCCTCCTCCTCGGCCTCCTCCTCTCCGTCCTCGTCCCCTCTCATCCTCAAACGATGGGATCGGCTCCGCTGGATCTGATATCCGTCGAATCGGGTGCGCCGCCCGATACTGGGTATACTCTGCTGTAACCCCTGCATCAACGACCCTCGGTCGTAGATCCCATGGCCTCGCCTGCAGTGTCCGGAACTCTGCCAATGCCTGATCATACGGTAGCACTGGACCCCATGCATACCGCTCTCGAATAACTCGAGCATACTCTCCCGATCCGCTCGGCAGTCCCTGCTGCCGTCCAAACTGCCTCATCACCCGTCCTGGCACCTGTCTCTCTACGTGATAAGAGGTCCTCCCAATGAGGAATCGGGTCATAAAGCAATATGGCAGTGCCTCTGCATCATCCTCCCATGGCTCACACTCCAAGTATGGCCGCCAGATCACTGCATCCAAATCATCCAATGCCCGCCGCCACCACTCTAACTTCCCCAAGTGGGGCTGACTCATCATACCACTATACATAAACATATAGGGCTGGTCTACGGCTCGGAATCTCAGACTCACTGGTCGAGTCACTGGTAAGTACTCCCATGCCCACACATGCAGCAACGTCATGCCCACTGCTAGAGACCCCCGCCCTCTGTACACTACCTCGTGCAACTCCTGATACATGTGCGCTAGCACGCACGGCCCCCAGGCATATCGGGTCCCCTCTGTCACCATCATCTCTGTCACCTGTCCCCATCCGACCGCCAATCCATGTGACCGCCTGTCTGGACACAGAAGTCCTCCCACGATCCCTGACAAAACTACTGGAAGGGGCTCATATAGTGCCGCTATATCCTCCCAGGCAATCGACCCATCATCAATGAATACGTCCTCATCAAAAATCCTCTGGCAAGACACTGTCCCCCAGGATCGATCATATGTGACCAGCTCTCCCTGAATCAGAATCCGGAGGATACGCCACACGTCCTCCAATGTCACCGTCATCTCTCCCTGAGCCAGATGGAACGTGCAAGTCTCACTGTGCCATCGCTCTGCTAATGCTGTAATCAGGCCATGATTCATCCGAATCACGGGCATATGCATCACCTCATAGAGCCCAGTAGCCGCAATACAATCTATCTCTAGCTGTGTCAAACGATCTCGCAACCCCTGTGTCGCGGGGTGGCGCTCGCGTAACTGCAACACGCGTAGATCCTCCTGCACATAGACGTTCATCCAAACACCATCAGTTATTTTGTTATCAAAATTTCTTAAGTTTAAACCTAGACTATCATCAGATACTTTGATCAAGTATCTTCGGGTCTCAACAGGTAAGCAATCATGGCCGCCTAGACTTCAACAGGCATTTATCCTAACAAATGACCTAAGTCTCATCGGGCTGCTATGGTTCAAAACAACTCCCACTTCACCTCGTCATCCATCAATCGCTAGGCATCAGGAGATTTGTTTTGTCCGAAACTGGGGCATCTTGTTATCCTAAGGCAAAAGCGCTATTTAATCTACAATAGCGCTCATTCTGAACAATAGCGCTACAACAACATCACTAGCGCTCAAACAGCCCTACAATAGCGCTACAAAAATAAACGAGCTAAAACCACTCTACAATAGCGCTATTACGAGTCAATAGCGCTCAATTAACTATACCGTAGCGCTAATTTATCAAACGCGCTCAAACTTGCCTACAAAAGCGCTAAATACATGTAAAAGTGCTAAAACTAGCCTACAAAAGCGCTATTGCGGAACAATAGCGCTAATTCATGGAGCAAAAGCGCTAAAAACCTAGTTCCAGTGCTCTTGCTCCGATTTGACTTGGACTCAGCTAAAAACATACCAAAAATGCATAAAAAGTGAGTTTTTGAATTTGCGTACCGCTGGTCCATAGTCGGCTGGGCGCTGGAATCGTCGCACTCGCTCAAATCGGTGCTTGGTGATCGGAAACGGCATCGTAGCTCCTCCTTGCTCCTCCAAATGTCACTGTCAGAGCTATAGTTTTCAACTGGTCGCGGTCACAAATGATCCTATTTTCACCCCTTTCACTCCATTTATACCCCCCGCCGTCACCGTAACTTCGCCCCGCTCATCGCCGTGGTCCCCGTGAACTTCCCGAGCCCCCCATTTCTCCATGTTTCCCTCGATTTCTTCTATTTTTAACCAGTATACCTAACTTCTTCTCTTCTATCACCCTGCCAATTTTCATTCTTTTTCGAGAGATCGCCCGATTTTTCGAAATTTTTCGGCCCATCTCTCGAGGGGGCATACCACCCATTAAATTTACATTTTATGGGGCATTTCTTCACACCAATTTTTCTTTCTTTGAAACGATGCGATAAACTGCACCGTCTCAAAGAGGGGCAAATGTAGTCACACAAATCTGTCCATTTTAATTAAATGAATATTTCGTATTTATTTGATTAAAAATCCACTAGCCATCAGTTAATTAAATTAATATTTAATTAATTCATCCCCAAACATTCTTCTATTAATTAAATAAATTATTCAATTTATTTTAATTAATTCATTAAAATCAAATTTCAATCAATTAAATAAATAAAATCTATTTATTTAATTAAAATCCCTTTTTCCTCTTTTAAATAAATTAACATTTATTTAAATCATTATCCTCCCCCCCACTTGCATTTTCCTACAAATGCAACTTGCACACACTTATTGAAATAAATGAATTTTTATTTTAATAAAATCCTATTTTCCCTCACCCACCAAATCCACTTACAAAAATCTAATCCCCTTCTAGATTCTTCTAACCCCTTCCTAATTAGCCTAATCCATCCCCTAAATATTGTCACATTCCTAAGCAAAATGGAGTCACTTCTCAAAGACCCCAAAGTCTTTGATAACCATTAAAGGCTTTCAACCTTCAACCACTTAATTCCTCAAAGTCTTTGATAACCATTAAAGGCTTCCAACTTTCAACCACTTAATCCCCCAAAGTCTTCAATAACCATTAATGGTTAATTCAACCCTCTCACATGGTTAAAACATTTGTTTTGACTCAACCTCTACCCAACCCAAGGGTCTCATCAAGCCTTCAATGCTTTGACCATGATTATCTCTTAATCATTTGCACAAAGGTTTATCCTTGCATTAACTCCTAATCCAGTGGGTAATCCTAATTTAGGCTTGACTCTTAGCCTTTAGATAACCATGAGGTCTTCTCAGGCCTTTAATGCCTCCAACCTCTTCTTTCAACCCAACCCTATGTTGACATTTGTCACCATTTCATTGGTGCCAATTGTGCACATGGATCCCCAACTTTCAAGCTTGACCCTTGATTAAACCTTTCAATCCTGGCCATCCATTGCTCCATTTTTCCTATAAATAGAGCCCATTCCTTCATAATCCAGATCCTGAAAAACTTGTAAGCATTTAGACTATAGCCATTTTAGAGAGCATTTTAGCATAAACAATCTAATCTTTTGTCTTTTGGTTAAAATATATCATTTTAGCATTAAAATAGCTTTTCATTTCATGTTTGGAGCTATTCTACAATCTCAATCCTCCATAAGCATCTATAGTGCAAAAAGCTGCTGAGAGCTACACTATTTTGGAACTTGGAGAGGAGAGGAACAAGGGAGAAGGAACTAATATCATGCTGAGAGATAGTTGGAGATATCTCATTGTCTTACTTCTTTAGTTAGATTCATTAGCATGTGTTTTTAGTATCTCTCTTGGAATGCCTTCATGTGTTTGGTTTTTGATTGACTAACTCTAACGTCTTGTGTGTTTTGTGTTGTTTGATCTTAAACTAACCTTGTGCCATTTAGGAGGGCATCACATATGATCGTGATTGCACAATATGGAGACAATTCTATGATATTATAAAAATAATTTAAATCTGATTGGCACTTTTTTCCACAAAGCATACATAGTCTGAATCCATTTTCCCCTTGAAAACCATAGAAAATTATAGTAGAGTTTTTTTTAGAAAATAATCTTATGTTCCTCCCTATTTCGTTCTTGATTTCCTTTCGTTCTTGATTTCCCTTTTATGATATAGGGGAGCATTTCAGACCATTACAATGCTTGGTTAAAAAAACTATTTGATTACCTACCCAAAAATTAAAAGACACAAAATAATTATTTAATTTATTAACAACCTTTAACCTTCATCTCATAAATATATTTCTATTTTTCTCTTCCTTGGACATTCGCATAGATAATATTATCATAATTAAATCCCTATGCTGACAAATACAATGCTTTGAATAAAATATTTTACATTGTTTCACCACAAAAAAATAATCTCCCCTTCATACAAATTTTTCTCCCTCGTAGCTTTAATGTTTCATTCTCACTCACATTTTATCTTCTATAAAGACATATTCACCTAACTTGTACTTTTTTCATCTTGAGTGAAAACAATTTATCTTCTCTATTCTTTGCTTATTTTTCAATCACTTTTGCCCTTATGTCATTTAATGTGCAATAGTACACCCATTTTGTGGTTTTTCAAAAGTATCATATTGAGGGAAATCATTTTTAGAGGAAAACATTAACTCTGATGCAATTTTTACTGCAGTGAAATAATACTCCAACAAAACCTACTATCACTTTCATTTGATAATCTTTGTGACCATCCGACACTGAACAAAACAGAGGAACTAGGGCATTTCTAGTTCTGGAGTATTCTTTTATCTCTTTGCGAAAAGCATTTTATTTTAGTTAAAATTAACTTCTCTTTGCACATTAATATTTTCCCTAATGATATGCTTCCTATAAAATGTGCCATTTTGTAGCCTCCAACCAGGCATATCCAGACATCTTGTTCGTGTAAATAATTATTCATCTTGGATATTATTACACCTTACTTAAGTTTACTTAGGAAATGCATTTCATAGTAGTTTGGGTATGAGACACTTGGGTGTTTGTGCCATATTGGGATAGTGTGTGTAGGAGAATTTCCACCTTTTATGGTGTGATCTTGTTGTTACACTCCACATGCAGTGGGTGATCCACCTCATGTGGAATATTATATTGTTTACCCTACCTACCCACACCTATTTCCTACCTACCCTTGTTTCTTATTGAGCCACATGTCATGTTTGTGTGCTCACATATCCATATATCCTTGCCTATATAAGTAGGCTCATATTCATTTTATGTATCGCTTGATGATCCAGTTGATCAATATTTTCATCTTGATAGAATACAGTTTATTCATATCATATATTTTGTCTCTCTTATTTGTGATTTCCATTGCCTCTTGATCTTGGAAAAATCTCACATGGTATCAGAGCTGGTCCATGTCTCACATGGTATCAGATCCATTAGAGTGTCATTGGTTTGCTAATTGAGAGAAATTGGTGCTATTTGGTATTGTGTATTTTGGAACTTTCTATTGCAGGTTATTATTGAAGCTTAATGGGTCAAATCTGAGGTTACCATTGGATTTAGGAGGTCCAAGAAAGTCAGTTTTGCCTTTTGTTTCATCCAAATCGGACTTCAGAGGCCAAATCTAGAGGCATTTGAAGTTTGACGCTGCGACGGAAATTTTCCAGAAATTATAATTTTGCAGGCATTTTTCAAATAGTGATATCTCACTCATCCGGACTGGTTTTTTCGAGAAATTTTTTTTGTTTTGAGGTAGAATTTTGTGATCTGTATAGTGGTGCATGAGTTTTCTTATTTTCGGATATAGGTTTTTTGGAAATCATGAAATCCTGATTTTTACAACTTTGGAGGCTTCGTTTGGGCTCATATGGACTCCTTTTTAGGTGCCGTTTTTTTTTTAAGTGTATATTTTTTCATCTACTTTCATAATCAGCCATCTGTTTGCAGTGATTTTAAGTAGAAATTGTACTTTCAGTATTTGGCCATTTTTGGCATATTTGGTACTTGTATTTTGCTTGGATCTCAGTTTAGATCACTAGCAGTATTTGTTGAAGTCTCTTAGATCTCATTTTGAGAAGTTGTAAATTGAAATCAGAAGTCCACTTTGCCTTGTTTTGCAAGTGGCCCATTGTATACGCACTAAGTATAAAGTGTCAAAATCACCATTTTGGGGGGATTTCTTGATTGAGTATTTTGGGGGGTGTCTTGTGTGATTGTGCCTCTCTCTATCTTGTGTTTTTTCATTTTGGTGCTATGGGTTCTCCTAAATTTCCACTTTTAACTCCTCATAATTATGCATCATGGAAAATTAAGGCATGGAGTAAACTAATGGAAAAAAGACTCATTCATTATGTAAATGAAACTATTACAGCACCACCTAATCCTAAGGCTGATCCTAATGCTCAAATTGAATGGCTTACTAAGAATGCTATGGCACTTGGAACTCTTAGAAAATATGTATCAGATGACCTCATTTTTCACATTGATAAGTGTACAACAATTAAAGAGGCTTGGGATATTTGTAAGAAATTGTATGGTCAAGTTGATGAGATTAAGGGCTACAAGCTTGATAGTGAACTCACAACTTTGGATCCCAAGGATTTTGATACAATCCAAGATTATGTCACAAAAGCAACTAAGCTAAGAGCAAAACTAAAGGATTGTGGAATTGACAAAAAGGCTGCTCAATTGGTTTATAACTTGTTGGACAAGCTTCCTTCAGAGTATGCAGCCTTTGTATCTAGCTTTCACACCCATAGGTTATCTCAAGGTTCCTCATACACTTCTCCCTCATTTGATTCATTCACAAAGATGTTGATACTTGAGCAAACTAAGTTGACCACGATGGGGATTCCCAAATCTTCAAAGTCACAAGCTTTGGTGGCTAACAAAGGGAATCAAAGTAATCAAGGAAAAGGCAAGAATCAAAAGCAACCTAAGTCTAAACCACAACAAGATGGAGCACAATCTTCCTCTCCATAACAAGGCGATTCACCATTCTCACCTAAGAGGAAATCATATAAGGAAAATCTTTTTTGTGGATATTGTAAGAAGTCAGGACATGATGAACATCATTGTTATAAGAAGGATATTGATGAGTTGAAGAATCTTCTTGAGAATAATAGAATCAACCAACCTTCTAGAATGTCTACATCGGCTTCTTCTTCCAAGGATAAAGGAAAGGATCACTCTTTTGGGACAGATAAAGGAAAGGGACAAGCTCTTTGTGCTACTACAAGTCATGATTCAGGGAGATGGCTTCTAGATTCAGGGGCTTCTCATCATATGGCATCTTCGCAGTCTATGTTTTCTACATTTGAGCCTTGCCACATGCCGCAGATTTTGATGGGCAATCATACATACATGGATATGATTAGGAAAGGATCTATTGCCATTGTGGATAACTCATTCAATGATGTGTTGTGTGTACCCCACTTGACAAATAATCTTCTTTCCATCTATCAAATCACACATGGGGCAGCTAGGAAAACTATGGAGTTCACACCTGATTCAGTTATCATTAGAGACTTGGAGAGTGGAGCTATCATTGCGACTGGGGTGGTTGATCATGCATCTCGGTTGTACTCTTTTTCAGATTTTGGTCTTATTGATGAGGTTGATTCTTCCTATGTTGATGATTCAGATTTTGAGGAGAACTTTGGGCATTTGAACTTGGGGACTCTCACATGTGACCCCGTTCTTAAGCCTTGCATTTCATCTCCTTCTATTGATATCACACCACCTATTGCACCTAATCATGCAACTAGTGCAATAGTTTTGCCTTCTTATGATTCAGTCCAGCAGGATATTTCATGTCTTCCAGCTTCAGTTGATTGGGATGCCTACTTGACAGACATTCCAGGTTTGTTTGTGGACTCCTATATTGCAGATTTGGGAGATACCATTGATGACATTCATCTTCTCTTTGATGAAGATGATCCTTCTTTGATTGTTGTGATGGATCACTCTGACCCTCTTGTGAATTCTCTACATGATCAATCTTTAGAGGTTGACATGATTGTGGGTACTTTTGTACAACACTTGGAGGAGGTCTCTTTATCTTTTGAGGAGACATATGAGTCTTTGTTTATTGTTCTACATTCATCTCCACTAGATCTTGGAGTGCCCTTTTCAGCAGTGTGGCACAGTTTACCACCTTTGGAGGGGGTACCTTTCAGCATCGACATGGGGACACTTGAGCAGTTTTCAGAGATTCCTTTCATCATGAGTATTTTTTCTCCATCTTCCTTTCATGGTTGGGGAGACTTGTTGGATCCACCTTTGGTTTTGTTTCTTCCTAAGGGGAGGAACGTGGTTCAACGTTCATGGAGCAGTTTCTTCATTCATCTTCAAGCTTCTATCATTGGTGTAGATTCCACATTGAGGGGGGGGCTTCCTAGTCTCTCTTCTTCTTCTCTCATATTGGGGGGGACTTTTTTCTCACATGGGGTTTTGTTCCTCACACACTTCTATGAGAGTTCTTTGTATCTAGTTTTCATCTCTCTTTTGGGGGAGGGTGTTTTCCCATTGGGTTTTTCTCTCTTTCCCTGCTTTGTGAGAGATTTCCTTGCATTGGTTTTCATGCATTTGTATTTGTACATGGGTACCTAACATGGCCTCATAGCCAGGACCCATCTTGCATTGCTTAGTTGCATTGTAGACTTAAGTGCATTCCCCTAAGTTGCACTTAAGGGGGGGTGTTGGAGTAAATAATTATTCATCTTGGATATTATTACACCTTACTTAAGTTTACTTAGGAAATGCATTTCATAGTAGTTTGGGTATGAGACACTTGGGTGTTTGTGCCACATTGGGATAGTGTGTGTACGAGAATTTCCACCTTTTATGGTGTGATCTTGTTGTTACACTCCACATTCAGTGGGTGATCCACCTCATGTGGAATATTATATTGTTTATCCTACCTACCCACACCTATTTCCTACCTACCCTTTTTTCTTATTGAGCCACATTTTATGTTTGTGTGCTCACATATCCATATATCCTTGCCTATATAAGCAGGCTCATATTCATTTTATGTATCGCTTGATGATCCAGTTGATCAGTATTTTCATCTTGATAGAATACAGTTTATTCATATCATAAATTTTGTCTCTCTTATTTGTACTTTCCATTGCCTCTTGATCTTGGCAAAATCTCACATGGTATCAGAGTTGGTCCATGTCTCACACATCTTTAAAATTCATCCTTTATTCACTCTCCTTATTACTTGAACTTTACTTGACATAAGGGCGTATTCCAGATCACTATACCATATCAAAGATAATCATTCATTTCCTTCATTCACTAATCATGCTTGGAAATACCAACAGAAGAATGGTGGAAGAATAGTCATCACTCCGATACATGAAATCATAAAAAATAAAAACCACATACTTCGCATTTAGGGATACACAGAGCAAAATTATTCGCCATGACTGCCTGCATGCATTTTATCTGGTTAATGCTTATACCAACATCTGCCTCATCATGCTGACTCCAAAATACAACAACAAATAGAATTTGATACCATAAGCTATAATCATAATACCAACTCTAACAACAAGAAGCTTCCAAGCTATTCCCATGTAATTCATTTTGTGGATGCTTGTAATCGATTCATGACATTAATTTGAGTTTTCCTACCAAATAGTTCATCATGCTTTGTATTTGACTCCATATATTACTCATGTGCCCTAGCATCTGCTAAATTTTTTAAAGTCTTCTCTCTCAAATTCATTCCATATGTATCCCTGCACACAGTTTTACCAGAAACTTGGCAGCAATGAGCAAAAATCCTCTATTCTTAATGCTTTGATGAATGTCTATACACTATTTGTAGCTCCTACTTTTGATACCTGCAGAGAAAATGTTGGCAAAGTTTGTGGAATTTTGTCTTTACACTAGCCAATTTCATTTGTTTGAAATTATTAAATTCTTTCCACCCAAATTGATATTGTGTACATAACACTTTGTATGATACTCCACATTTCGCATGTAGACTTGAAAGAATTTGCCTAGCTCTATGCTTTGATGGATGCATACAACCTGTTCCAAAGATTCTAGTTTGCCAAAAATTGGGAGGATGTTGATAAAGATTATGGAGTTTTGGCGTTAAACCTGTCAATTTCATTTGCTTGAAAGTTTTAAAGCTTTTTCAACTGATCCATTTTGTATATATCATACAATCACTGCTATAATAACCGCTCATATGCCTTATGTGAGCTTACACATTTTGTACAGCCCTCCAAAGGTTTTCTTCGTTTCCCTCCACAAGCTTTGTGTCTTTTTGTATTCATGTCCTTGCTTATATATATGAGAGGATTTCACTTTCTTTGATTTGATATTTCTGGAGATGTAACCTGTAGCTGATTTTATTGATGACAAATAGAGTATAATATAAGTTATCCCCTGCTTCAAAGTGGATGTAGCCATTTATGGTGAACCACGTAAAACATGTGTTATAAATTTGTATTTGCTTTCTGAAATCTATTTCTCTTTCTGCATTTTATTCGCATTTCTTTCATTTAACAATTGGTATCAGAGCGAGGTTAGATCCTTGTTAAGATTTCGATGGTTGAAATTCCAGAATCATGGAAGAAGCAAAGATAGAGAAGTTCTCCAGTCAGAGCTTCAGGTTAAGGAAGGTGCACATGGAATCCTTGCCAATAAAGCAAGACCTCTCTCTTGCGCTTGAAGGGAAAGCAAAGAAGCCATCCATGATGGTTGATGAAGAATGGGAAAAATTAGACAAGAAGGCAAGAGCGACAATTTTTCTCTTGTTGTCCAATAATATCCTCTTCAATGTCATGGGTGACGCAGCAATGAAAGATGTATGAGATAAATTAACAACCATGTATGAAATGGAGTCAGCTACAAATAAAGTGTTTATCATGAAGCGGTTGTACAAGCTTAAGATGAAGGAAGGTTGTGCAATGGCAAATCATATCAATGAATTTAATACATTGATCAGTCAAGCAACTTCGGTGGAGATGACACAAGACGATGAGAGCAAGGTTGTCCTTTTGTTATGCTCTTTACCAAGTAGTTGGGATGGTGTTGTAACGGCCGTTAGCACATCAATATCCGGCAAAAATAAAGTTTTTAATGATGTAGCGACTACTCTTCTAAGCAAGGGTTTGAGAAGAAAAAATGAAGAACCTTCATCCGGTGAAGCCTTAATGGTAGTAAGAATTGAAAATAGAGATAGGAGCCACAATAGAGGCAGAAATAATCAATATAGAAGATTGAAATCAGCAAGGTGATCGAAGTCTAGAAATAAAAATGGCGATTGTTGGTTTTGTGGTAAATCTGGTCATGTAAAGAAGGATTGTAGAAATTACAAAAGGGCACAAGAGAAGGTGCGGGACAGTGAAGTGAATACCATCTACGACAAGGATGATAGTGTTTTAATCCTTTCAACAACTGACACTACTCCAGATTCATGGGTACTTGATTTCGGTGCCTCCCATCACGCTACCTCATGCCTTGAAGTAATCATAAACTATAAAGAAGGTCACTTTGGAAATGTTTTCTTAGGAGATAATAAAGCTTGTGAAATTATAGGCAAGGGTGATGTGTTGTTACCATTAGAAGGTGGTAAAATATGGCTACTCAAAGATGTTCGGCATATCCCACAATTGAAACAGAATTTGATATCCGTTGGACAGCTCTTTGATCAAGGTCTTAATGTGAATTTTCTTCTGGATACTTGGAAGGTAACTCATGGTACCATGTTGATTATCAATGGCAATAAATTGGGTAGTGTCTATATATTTAAGACTCATGGTGAAGTGGGAGTTGCAATGGAGGTTGAGGATAACAAAGAAGATCTTTGGCATCAAAGGCTTGGGCATATTAGCAAGAAAGAGCTCCATGTTATGCACACAAGGATTCAACTTCTAGGTCTCAAACTTGTAGATTTAGCCTTTTGCGAACATTGTCTTTATGACAAACAAAAGTGAGTTACTTTTTTGAAAGGTGGACGTCATACGAAGACAACATCATTGGAGCTAGTACATTCAGATGTTTTGGGGCCTACTGAGGTAACCTCCATTGGAGGAGCTAACTATTTTCTCACCTTTCTTGATGATTGTACAAGGAAAGTATGGATTTACATGCTCTCTAAGAAATCTGAAGTTTTTTCAAAATTTAAACATTTTAAGGCTTTAGTTGAAAATCAGATTAGGCATAAGATTAAGTGTCTACAAACAGATAATGGTGGAGAATTTTGTTTCCCAAGAATTTGATGGTTTTTGTGCTGATAACGAGATTAGAAGGATTAAAGTTGTTCCTTTCACTCCTCGAGAAAATGGTGCAGCCGAGAGGATGAACAGGACAATCCTTGAAAAGGCACATTGTATGTTATCAAATGCAGGTCTAGGTAAGGAATTTTGGGCAAAGGCTTGCAACATAGAGGTATACCAGATCAACCAAAGTCCCTCATCTAGATTATATTTTGGTATTTTGGAAGAGGAATGGCAGGGGAAGAGGATTTCCTACTCGCATCTTCACCTGTTTGAATGTGAAGCCTTCTCGAATATACCTAAAGAAAAAAGAACCAAATTGGATCCCAAGTCGTAGAAGTGTATTTTTGTTAGGTATGGCGAAGAGCAATTTGGTTTCAGGTTGTGGGATATGGTCAATAAGAAAATTGTTTGTAGTAGGGATGTTATCTTCAATGAATTTTTTTCCTAGTGCTGCAAATTAAGAATAAATCATAGACAAAGTATGCTCCTCTATCTATTTTTCAAAATTATTCATCAAATCACACTATCGGTGTTCTGCCTCAAATCTCTCATCAAGTGGGAGTCCCTATGTCATCCACCACTATTGAATTCAATTCTCAGTCCACTGACCAGATTGAGAATTATGAAGAGAGCTTTTACAATGACTGCTCACAGCTTAAATTCGAAACACTACATTATGAAACAGGGGATCAGAATGAAACAACACACCATGGAACAGGGGGTCCGAATCACATAGCACTTCCTCCCTCAGAATCACCATGGGCTAGCACAAAGACTGTTAAAGACGTCTTCACACCAGTTGTGTTGATGTCTGCATAGTTCAATAGACTTGTCCATGGCAACAAACCCCCACTCCGACTACCCCTTCATGCCTCTCCTACAGGTTCACAGCCACGACAAGATTCTCATGGTATTATTGGTGGTCTCATGGTATTATTGGTGGTCTCATGGAAGACCACTCATGTCCAGTCTCAGTTCACAGTCTGGGCACAATACATATGTCACGGAAGCTAGTTTTCTAGCAGACCACTCACGTGGTCTCGGCAATGAAAACAAAATTATATTTGCTATGCCCTCTAATGAAAAAATAGAGGCAACTGTTGGAAATTTGCCTCGAATTAACTTGACTTGTGTTTCAGACTGATCGGAGTAACCTATCTCGATGGAATAGCTATCGGTGTGACTCTTGTCGATGGGTCAATGGAACCCTCTTCTTGTGATCGGCTATCGGGTGAGCAGATCAAGGTTGATCCAATGGTGGTCGCTAGGTCATGATGGGAAATTGCTCGTTAGAATATCCATTGCGACCCAGCGACAAAGAAGAGCTTCATTCTGTTGGTTTAGTGAGGTCGTGATAAGTTGGTAGGGAAGGGACTTCAGAGCCAATCAGGAAGTGACACGTGGCATAAGTGAGCAACCCAAGTGAGATAAGGGTCATGCAAATTGAGAAGATCCAATGGTGGAGTAAAATTCTGGGACTATCAGTGGTTGTCGCTATACCAAGGTTGTGAGGTGCCCAAAATGTTATCCCTCGCGACATGGCGACCAAGTGGTGGGACCCGACAGGAGAGCGGCTAAGGTGAGTTAAAGGTCGAGCAGATCATAGATGATCAGATGGCGATCATAGAAGATCCGACAGTGGTCGCTATGTCATGATGGGAAATTACTCATTAGACTTTGCATCACGACCCAGCGACAAAGAAGAGCTTCATTCCGGCGGTGAGTCCATGACGGACTGGCAAAGATGCGAGCTAGAGGTCATGCAAGTGGGGTAGAGACCGACTATAGGTGTACGCTAGAACCGGATTCCAAAAGATAAACACTTGGACATTGAAGATGGTCTTGTCGGTGTATATGAATATGAACCAACCTGACTTCTTGGTGCATGTGGGATATTATGTTTCTCATGAATGCAGACCGACGCAAATGGTTAGACTTCAAACTATTGGTGCAGTTGCTTAGATGAACTGTCGACAATCTGATATATGTAGCCATTGGATAACTATGGTGACAAACTAATAGCCTGAGTTGATTGTAGTGTCCAATTCATGAGAATCTGAGAACGAATACCTGTAGTTGTAGACTGAAACTTTATCATAAATTCATTTACTGGAAATAAAGTGTTTCAACTGTTGGTGGTGGGTTTTTTCCCGAAAAGGTTTTCCCACGTAATTCTTGGTGTTTTGTCTCTGTATTGATTCTATGTGTTTTGTCTATGTTATTCTTAACATTCTGTAAAAGTTTTAAACTACATTGTTGTATGATCTCCCCTGCTAATTGACATTAGGAAGGCATTTCCGCACTGTGCTTTCCTTACAAGTGGTATCAGAGCTTGGCCCGTTTTGTTATCCTTGTTGGGTAGGGTTGGTTTTTTGTGTTAGTTATGTTTCAGTGGGAGTCTTGCAGAGTGTCTACTTGTTTGTTTTACAGGTTAAGATGGCAAGCACCTTAGGGCACATAGACATGGAGAAGTTTAATGGTTCCAGTTTCAAACTATGGAAACTCAAGATGGAAGACTTGTTGGTCGACCGAGACCTTTGGATTGCTATGTCTGGGCAGAAACCTACAAGCATGAAGCAAGAGGATTGGGAATTAGCCGATCGGAAGGCAAGGAGTCTAATCAGGCTATCTCTTGTTTATTTTATTATGTTAAACGTCCATGAGGAGAAGACTGCACATCTTCTCTAGAATAAGTTGGGAGATATTTATCAAGGCAAGTCCTTGGTGAATAAACTTTTCTTGAGGAAGAAGTTGTACTCTCTAAAGATGGATGTAGGAACACCATTGGCAGACCACTTGAATGCATTCAACATGGTTCTTTCATAGTTAACTTATGTTGGTGTGACTATTCAAGAAGAAGAATGATGCATGTTGTTGTGTTGTTCATTTCCTGACTCTTGGGATCTGTAAGGACCCACTTGTCCTAACCCTAGTTAAACCAAACTTAAACTCATTATTTTAATTAAAAGTTAAATTAGCCATTATTGCACATGCAAAAGCAATGATTATCAACATGAAAGTAATAGATAAGTAACTGAACAACCATGCAACTCATAAATAACATGTAGAAATTAAATGTGCATGCAAAAAATAACAAACTAAAATTATGCATGAGGACCGAATAGAATGAAAACCATAATCAGTTAACATGTCAAGTTATGTGTGCGCATGTGTAGTGTAAATTGTATGCATGAAATTATTACAAATTAAATTAACATACAAAAACTCATAATTAAATAATCTACCAGATAATCAAATATGACCATGCATGCATGCGTAAATGAAAACTAATCTAAGAAAGTAAATCATGCATATTAGTGGGTTAGTATGTTAGCAGCCTTTTTTCTTCTTTTCTTTTGGTTACATTGCATGGCGACTTCCTATCGCTTTACATGAGGTTACCTTATAGGTCCTTTTTCATAAATTTTACATGCGACCATTCTAGTCTTTACAATGAAATAAAATATACATCTTTAATTATTACATAAAATTTTATTTGGAATCTCTAACTTTCTCCGTCTCCGGATGTGTCGCCTCTGTTTGACCTGGATAACCTCTTCTCGCAAACCGGATGATAGACATATGACCCAGGCATTTTATCCGCCCAACCAAATGAAGTATAAGCTTCTTGGTGCTCTTGATAAGCTCTCGTCTCTCATGACAGAGTATCCTAGCAAGCCGGTACCAACTTGTAGTAAAGGAATCATGTGCAATCATGTAGAACTAACAACCTATCCTGGTTGAACTAACTACATGTGTTATGGTAGGGAGATAAATAAATAAATAAATATGATGGTCATCATTACCCTATTGGGGAGGTGAAGAAAATCACCCTTCCCTAGTTAGTGTTAGGCCCAATATGGAAAGCTAATGTATTGAGAGGGGAGGGGTGAATCGGTACTTCAAAACTTTTCTTCAATAATTTCTTTACTATTATGAATAAACCACAAACTATTGTAACATAACATAAAGCTAAAACAAATAAATAACAATCATACATGATTCACTCCATAACACATATATTTTGGTTATGCAGAAACTCTTGGTTAGAGAGAAAAACTGCGGTGGGGATGGCACCCACAACTTCACTACTGCAATAATAAAGAGTGCTCGGTTAGAGCTACATGTTCAGCTATTTCTGATAGCTTACCCTGTTAGGAGTATCAAGATCATTAGATCTACCTTGCTAAAGGATTTTACAACACTTATTCTAAATGTTGCACCTGGTTAAAGGCTTTACAATTTATAGACTTTGTTAGAGTCTTTTACCCTGTTAAAGGTTTCACTTACAACTTCAAAATATTACAATAAAATCTTTACAAATATCTGCAAATTTACATCTGGAATGTTATAGTAGATTCTATGTGCTCAAAATGAGATTACCTTGCTTATAGCATACCTCGGTAACCCATAAAGTAACTCGATAAACCCTTCTGTTTACTCTGTTCTTTGACTATTCTCTAAAATCCTTCTCGGTGACCTCTGTGTCTCTGACAGTCTCAATACTCAGTGCTTTCCCATGATTTTTCTTTTCACGTATGTCTGTCTTCACACTCAGACACACATATCTCAATCATATCATTCTGATCCTAATCCATGTTGTATAAATAGATCTCTTATGTCGGTGATCTGGTTCATTGCTTAGATCTTACAAACATGATTTATCGAATGAATAACCATACAAAATATTTCATTGGTTAGATGACCTCAAAATCATACACAATCCTTAAGTGCAATTTCCAATGTGATAACGGTTCTTTTGCTCCTCGATCTTGTAACACGTTTCCACACAAGTGTCTAGGTTCAATGAATCTGGTAAAATGTTTCACTCAGTGTATCATTATTGTTGCTCAGTAGACATATAGTGTTACTCGGTAGATAGCTCGGTGTATACTAGGCTCTGTGACTACTTTCTTCTATAACCGACTGCTCTGTGCATACCGACTAAATGTTTCGGTAGTAGTAACTGACTAGAGTATATAGAATGACTTTGGATATAAAACTAATGGCAACTATAATAAGTAGTAACAATGTCCCCTTTTGACATTAGTTGAGATGTTTGACAAAACTACTTTCAGAGTCATAACTAAAAAATCTATATACTTACAAAATTTGACTAAACAGACAGTATATACATTAGTCAACAAAATGGTATGTTTCAGGTATACTCCCCTTATCAATATACTATACAAAAACTCTAATTTTTCATGGTCAGTGATCTATTCTATGATAACTTCTCGGTTCAGAGGTCGGTGCTATCAAAAATTTTGTTTGGATATTCTGTTATGCTTGGTATACTCCCCCTATATACAACACTTCCTTTCTGATACTTTGATGCTATACACTCACTCTGATGCTATACACTCACTCCCCCTTTTTGACAAACATCAAAACTTAGTTACCATTCGGTGGTGACAACTGGTCAAAAATGGATTTATACTTTGTCTTTTCATCGGTAAGGGCGGCAGAGAGGGCATCCTTGACACTGTCCATGAGTGAATTCTGAGTTGTAATGTCAGCTAACAGTGAAATTAGTCCATCTAGGGTGCTTCCCTCTTGCTGAGTGGATAGGGAGGTAGCTTTGTTGATCTGCTCTTGGACGGATGAAAGATGAGGAATGAATAATGTCTGAAGAGTCATTATATCCATCCTTATCTTGTGCTCTTCATTCCTGAGTTCCAATTGTTGAGCCACGAGCTTTTGTAACTTTTTATAAAAATGTTGAATAGAATTTGGCTCAGTGGTCAACTTATTTGAGAGATTGGTGATCTCTTTCTCAATTACTTCAGTTTTATTTTTGATATCTTTAATGAATAAAGAAAATGTACAGAGTTTATGAAATAAATAAAGAATGTGCTTGAGTTGAGGGGACAAATCAGCAATAAATTTGACAAGTTTTATTTTGCCAATAGCAATAGCCCTCTATACCTCATCAATCATTTTAGTAGTGAGCTCTTTGTCCTTTAACTTGCTCAAATATTTGGATGCGCCTACTCCAGATGTCTCTATTTTAGTTAGGAGTTCATCCAGTTGAATGTGGATGGCTGCATCTTTTGTCATTGTAGCTTCAGGTAGCATATCTGATAATAGTGCTTTCACCTTCTAAAGTACTTTGTTCTTCTTTTGAATAGCCATTTGCTTCTCCTATTTGGCTTTGGCTTTGCATAGTTCAATGAATTCAATGAGTGTTTGCCCTTTTAATTTGGAAATGTCTACATTCGGCAACACTATTGGTTTTGACAATCTAATTTGAAACTCTTCTTTTTCATTTTCTTTTCTTTACCTTTCAGTGGTTGAACTAAAACAATGGCTTGTGAGGCTTGGTGACCCTCGGTAGGTTGCTCGGTAGAGGCAACACTTTTTTCAATTTCTTGAACCTCTGATGTAGCCTTTGTGGTGTCCTTCGGTGCTTCTGTGCTTGGGGTTTTAGATGTAACATTTTTAGTGCTAGAAGGAGCTTGAGAAGACTATTCTTTAGTGGCCTAAGTAGCTTCTCCTTCTGTACGCTTGCGACCCTATGTTCCTTGCTTAGTATCTTGAGGGGCCTCGGTTGAAGTAGGTTGAGTGACCGGAGGATAAGGCTGAACTTGTTCCAAAACTAACTCACTAGATACCAGTTTGGCATATGCATTCCCTTCTATTATTTCTTGTTCAGGTGCCTCGGTGTCCATGATATCCTCATCAACTTGTATAGTGTAAACAAGGTCTTGCTCGGTGATATCAGGGTCTTGCTCGGTGACATCAACTATTTCAACTTCATCTTGCTCACCAGCATTCTTGATTCAAAATATTTCCTGCCATTTTTCTTTGGTCTCATTCTCTACATCCAAGTAAAGGCCATTCATGAATTTCAAGGCTCTTTGCTTGACTAGGAATTTTGTGTGGCAGTTTTTCAGATGTTCGATGATCTCATCTACTGAAATGTCTAGAAAAAGATGTACTAGACTTCTTTCTCTCATCTGTTTTTCTAAGTCTATGGCATACTTCTAGTTGTTGTCAATATGCAAATATAATTCATTTGGAAGAGATTTAGATACTTCTAATGGGACCAATCAGAATTTCAGTAGTGTACAGATGACAGCTTCTTCTATTTGTCTCTTTTCATCATTAGATCTGGATTCATACTTAGCATATCTGAATGCTCCAAATCCACCATATTGCTTCAGGTTAGTACAAAAATTGTCAACACTATGTACATTTACCTATTTACTCTTGACAATCTGAAATTTGCTTGCATCTTCAGATTCGGTGTCACTGGACTCTTTAGTCAAAATGAGTCTCCAAGTAGATTTCTTGTAAGTTTTTGTTACCTTGGGTGCGGCAACATTCTTTGGTTTCTTACTCAGTGATGTTGTAGATGATCTTGTGTTTGGGCACTTTAATGAAGTAGTCGGTGATACCTTTGATGTATCTTGTTTCTTTCTTTTCAAAACTTTTCCTTTAGGCAACTCGGTGCTCAGTGTTATAGCTGCCTCTTGGGCTTCAGATTCCTCCTCGATGATTACTATAGTTCCCTTGACAGGTGTGGAGGAAGAATCTTCTCCAAATTTCTCCGTTAATGCTTTGATCATTTTTGTTGCCTTCTTTGTAGCCTTGGGTACTACAATGCTCATCTTTACTTTTTCCTTCACTTCTTCATATGTTCCATACCTCAGCTCAGTAGCATGCCTTGGTAATTTAAGAAAAGCATCTATCTACTATTGTGTGATGTCAAAATCAATCTCATAACCCATAGGTGGCAAAGATTGAGTTCTCGATTCCACAACATTAACATAGCAGTAGTCGGTGTCCACTTCAAAGCATATGTCATCCTTGTATTTCTCTACTAATTGGGGTGGAATTCTATACCTGTTATGCATCTTTTCTTGAAACTTGTTGAAATAATCATCCATAATATCATTAAATTTATCACCTAGTCTTTTGATGAAGTCATTAATTTGATGGGTGATTGGTCGGTGTAGTTCCCAAACTACATTACCGACTGATGGAAAGAATTTATCAAAATAGAAAAACATACATACCAGAAGTGATCCAAACTTCAGTGTATTAGCCGAGTTGTTCTTCTTCAGCTTCCTTATGGTGTATAGATTCTCAAATAGGTTTTTCAGCAATACTTCACAAAGATCAATTTTCATTCCTTTCTTCACAATTTTATATGCTAAATCGACTGTTGCACAAGGTACACTGTTTTCTCTTGCTGATTGGAAGAAACAATAACCTATTACTCTAATGGTAAACTTCAGCTCTGCATCTGTTACATTGCTCAATTTCAGTCCTCTGCAATCAGATTCAACTCCTATTAGAGTGATCAATTCCTTCTGAGATATCATTTTTTGAGCTCGAGCATGATCAAAAATAGGGTAACCGATGATCAAATGAATGATTTCCTTGGTGATTTTGAATGGTTGCTCCACTAACCACATGAAATCATCATGAACTCTGCTCAAAACAAACTTGACCCATTGGGGTTTGAAGACACGGGGATAGGTTAGGGCTTCGGTCAATCCCTTGATTTTGATGTGTTCATACTTGCTATCCAATTTCCCATCAATACACAATTCATCATATGTGTCCTTGATTTCAACATGACCTAGTTCCTCAACACGACATTTAGTGAAGAATCTGACATCCTCAACTAATAAAACCTTATCCGGAATGAGCGAAAATGTAGTTTTATCATCTGGTTCAGATGCCACTTTGGGAGTTAGAGAATATTTTAGTGAGGGCTTTTCAATGTTCTCAACAACAACAAGCTTCTGGATCTTAGGTGCCATTGCAAATTTTGAATAATCTCTTAACAAAAGATTTTTAGGGTTCAAAGTCTTTCAAACGGAAAAAAAATATAAAGTAGATAATCACAACTGATATTTCCCAGTAGCTAGCTCTAAGAAATGCTTGAGATCAATGTGTAAATACCTTGAAACTCGCTCGGGAGGTTGTTTGATCGCCTTTGAATCGCTTTGCTCTGCTTTCTTGAAAACTTAGTAAGTGTGAAATGACCATGTAAAATCTTTTAAGTACACAAT
This sequence comes from Cryptomeria japonica, assembly GCF_030272615.1. Lineage (NCBI taxonomy): Eukaryota > Viridiplantae > Streptophyta > Pinopsida > Cupressales > Cupressaceae > Cryptomeria > Cryptomeria japonica. The sequence goes on along the minus strand of NC_081414.1, from coordinate 93,021,864 downwards.
ATACCTTATCGAGCTTCATGCAGTTAGGTCAAAAGACATTAAATGCACTCGGTTCCCTTAAATCAATTTACCTTTCCTTTTTATGCTTTTATGGAGTAGCCAGACTTCCTGTGTTTATCGACTAGACAGGCTTCCTAAATTTACCGACTTGACTAGTGCTCAAAAAGACTTGAATAAAATTTCAAATTTCCTAATGCATCTTTAGCTATGCAAATTTTTTGAATTAAGTACATGATAGAATAGGAACTGTTAAGATTTAACCTTTGAAAGAATTCAATCCCTTCATACCTTTACCAATTAATTTGGAATAGGTGCACCTAACTTGGTAGGTAAGGTGCTTTCATTTGACACAATTTCCTTCTTTCTCCAAATCATCTGTAATTTGTCTTTTATTTCCTCAGTGACTCCTCTAGGTTGATCTCTGCAATCTCTAGCCAAGTGTCCAACTTTGTGACAATGAAAACATGCCATACCAGGATTTTTCCATGATCTTCAGTTGTTCATTCCAAACCTTATAAAGCAGTTGGCACTTATATGTCCATATCTTCCACAACATTCACACTATATCCTTGTATTGTAATCCCATGGTACTGCAGAATATTGTCGGTAAGGATCTGTGTGAGTTTGGTAGCCTCTAGTATTTGCTCAGTGTGCAAACCACATATAGTTCTTCTGCTTAAACCAACACTTCTCGGTACTATGTCTATATCTATTGTGGTTTTTACAAAACCCTTTGAATTTTGCCTTCTAATAATTGCTAACAGACTTTTTCCTACATTGGTTAGATGTGTGACCATACTTATTGCAATTGTTACAATAATCATTAGACTTAGTGACATTCAGTTGCTTACCTTTTTTGATTTGGCATATATTAGCAGTATGTCCTTGTTTTCCATAGTAGTTGCAAATAGGCTTCTTTCCTTTGATGTTCTTCTTGTTTCCAGCATGCTTTGATGATTCTCCTCTCTCGGTAGTGTGGATTCCCTTCTCAGTAGAGTCTCTTCCTTTGTAACCGATTCCTGCTTCTTTGTTGGGTCTTCTTGTATTCAGTTGCTCATCCAACATCTTTGATGCTTCATAACTCTTCTTCAGTGTTTCTTTGGATTTCTTCTCTGTTTCAAATACATTGGTCAATCTTGATACTTCAAGTTTCAATGCTTGATTCTCATTATCCTTCAGATTTGCTTCATGATGTGCATAACCCAATTGATCTGACAAATTACTTTGAATTCCAGTTAACCTTGTGATTTCATCATTCTTTTCAGATACTAATGCTTCAAGTTGTTGTTTTTCTCTTTCTAGATCTCTTACTTTCTCCTCGGATGTCCTTAATGCATCAAGATTCTCAGTCATTTGTGTGCTAAAATGTTCATGTCCTTTTTTCATTTCTTTTAGCTGATCAGTCAGTGCTTTGTTCTTTTCTTTCAGTTCTCCAATCATCTCTTCAGTTTCTTCAGATATACTGTTCTCAGATGATGTTTCAATTTGTTCCACTAGTTCTTGAGAATCCTGTAAATCATCAAATAATCTTCTTCTAACTTTCAATGATTTTTGCATTTGTCTTTGCATGTCTGTAATCACTTGATTAGCATGATCCAACTCTCCTTGCAAATACACAATTCTCCAAGATTGTTTATAGCCTTCCATTGATAAGATCTTTTTCTTTAGGCTGTTAAACCCTTTTCCATGATTCAAGCTCTGATACCAATTGTTAGGCCCAATATGAAAAGCTAATGTACTGAGAGGGGAGGGGTGAATCAGTACTTCAAAACTTTTCTTCAATAATATCTTTACTATTATGCATAAACCACAAACTGTTGTAACATAACATAAAGCTAAAACAAATAAATAACAATCATACATGATTCACTCCATAACACATATATTTTGGTTACGCAGAAACTCTTGGTTAGAGAGAAAAACTGCAATGGGGATGGCACCCACAACTTCACTACTGCAATAATAAAGAGTGCTCGGTTAGAGCTGCATGTTCAGTTATTTCTAATAGCTTACCCTGTTAGGAGTATCAAGATCATTAGATCTACCTTGCTAAAGTATTTTACAACACTTATTCTAAATGTTGCACCTGGTTAAAGGCTTTAAAATTTATAGACTTTGTTAGAGTCTTTTACCCTGTTAAAGGTTTCACTTACAACTTCAAAATATTACAATAAAATCTTTACAAATATCTGCAACTTTACATTTGGAATGTTATAGTAGATTCTATGTGCTCAAAATGAGATTACCTTGCTTATAGCATACCTCGGTAACCCATAAAGTAACTCGGTAAACCCTTCTATTTACTTTGTTCTTTGACTGTTCTCTAAAATCCTTCTCGGTGACCTTTGTGTCTTTGACAGTCTCAATACTCAGTGCTTTCCCATGATTTTGCTTTTCACATATGTCTGTCTTCACACTCATACACACATACCTCAATCATATCATTCTGATCCTAACCCATGCTGTATAAATAGATCTCTTATGTCGGTGATCTGGTTCATTGCTTCGATCTTACAAACATGATTTATCGAACGAATAACCATACAAAATATTTCATTGGTTAGATGACCTCAAAATCATACACAATCCTTAAGTGCAATTTCCAATGTGATAACGGTTCTTTTGCTCCTCGATCTTGTAACATGTTTCCACACAAGTGTCTAGGTTCAATGAATCTGGTAAAACATTTCACTTGGTGTATCATTATTGTTGCTCGGTAGACATACAGTGTTACTCGGTAGACAACTCGGTGTATACTAGGCTTTGTGACTACTTTCTTCTATAACCGACTGCTCTGTGCATACCGATTGAATGTTTCGGTAGTAGTAACCGACTAGAGTATATAGAATGACTTTGGATATAAAACTAATGGCAACTATAATAAGTAGTAATAGTTAGCCCATAACAAGCACTCTCGTTCCATAAATATCCCTCATAGACAGAAAAATAATTAACCCTCTGCGGATTAATGTCAGATAATTATATATATATATATATATATATATATATATATATATATATATATATATATATATATATATATATATATATATATATATATAAAATATTTATTGCTTTTATTCTTTTCTTAAAAATTCTTAAATCAATCTTGAATTTAGAATTTACCACTATCAAGACTTTCCAAACACAACATTTTTTGAAAGTTATTTTATTTTCAATTATCAATTTTTTTCCATATTTTGTTAGTACTCTCATAAGCAGTTAACATAATGCATATTCTATGATAAAAGTACAACAAATAATAAAAAAGAAATCAAGATTCACATACCTAATGGAGTAAATCTACAGAGGAATGCAATGATTAAAGAGGATATAGGTGGGAATACTTAGCCTGACATTTAAGTCGACTAAGAAAATACTCTAGAAATCAAAGAGAAAACGCTTAGTGAGAATATACTCAAATCAGTGTTTGGAATGTGTTATGGAGATTTCTAAAATTCTAAGTTAGGCAAGTGTGGAAGCATAGAAACTGAATTATGATCTGAGGCGGTCAACTTTCAGTGATGAGCACATATCATATTCAATCATGATACAATCATAATGTTTCAGTCGTTTCGTAACAACCCATATCCCAATTTCTTTGCAATTTTCATAGAACTTAGAAATCTTTAAAACGCAAAAACCCAGTAAATTTCCTAAAAACCTAGTTTCTATTTTTCAAGATACATGGAGTAGAAGGCGTTGACAACACAGTTGGCACATCAAACAAACTAGCATTTAATCCACAATATCCAATTACTCTCAGCAACAAAACAATACCAGTTAAATGATTTCATAGATAGAAGTCTTGTGGTAAAGAAGAGATTAAAAACCTACCTTGAACAAATTTATTTCCCGTACTTAAATTTTTAATCAGAAATTATGACAAGAAGAACAAATTTTAAAGGAAAAGATCAAATTAAGACTCAAATAAAATATGTAAAATAAATGAACCTGGCTATGAGAAAGAAGAATCGCAGGCATTTCCCCAATTTCAGACAATCTCTTCAATCTACCTTGTTGACTTCATAGAAATCACACGAATCAAGAAGCTCAAAAGGAATTGGAATGAATCAAATAAGAGATTTATCTCTATATTTATAAATATTAAATTCTCTAAAAATAAAATTTAACTGATGGCATAATTAAGTTCTAAAAATAAAACCAAATTTTTAATTATAAAATGCATGATTAGAACTCACAAAATAATTCTTAAATTAAATCACAAATTTGTTAGCATGATTTTAAAGATTTAGTTTTAAAGAAAATAATCTACTAATTTAATTATTTAGTTTTCATCATGCCTTGCATGTCGTCTATATTTTTAGCACATTATTTTCCCTAAATTTAGTATCTTACTATTTACTCATGCATTGTATCTTGTATGTCGAAAATATAATTTATAATCTTGATTATACATATATATTTAAATTATTTTATTAATTAATATTTTAATAAATTCCTTGAATTAATCCCTTTTTTTTAAATTAGTCCTCTAATTATTTACAAGAAATTATCTCTTTAAATAGCTTTTATTTATTTTATAGTTTAATTATCAAATAACTTATATTTTTTTTAATTACTCACTTTTAAATAATTATATTATAATTAATTTCTAGCTTGATTATAATATTAAATACTTGTATATTTAATAATTTATCCTTATTATTATTTTATTTTTATTCTAATAATATTATTTTATCATTTTATATTAAACTCCCTAATTTAATTTACTAATTGCTTATCTAATTGGGTACTTTGCACAAGGTTCCAATACTTAGGTTGCTACTAGCAAGCTAGAAAAACCCCTCCTCGGTCATATGTTTACCTTCGACGATTAACCTGCAACTTACTCCAACTCAACAAAAGGTCACCAGATCACGATAATAAAATGCATTATTCATATTATCAGGTTTAAAATCTAATTAAAGCATTAATATTATTAATGATCATAACTGAAAATAATAATTCATCATCATTAAATAATGATATTATAAAATAACTGACCATCATTAATGTCATTAAACCATAAAATACCATCTAACATCATGAAAAAGCTAATCAAATAATTACGTGTAAAATGTCAACAGTATAAGTATCTGGCATAGTAAAGTAAATCTAACTAGGGTCTAAGTCAGGTTGTGACAGGATCACTTAGTGATGGCTATCGGTAGTACTACAACCCAGATCAAGATGGATACTGTGGTTAATACTATTTTGTCAGAAGAAATGAGAAAGAAGTCTTTTGAGATGACAAAAGATGCACTCTCTGTTTGAGGTAGACCGAAGGACAAAGACAAGAAGAAAGGAAAGAAGTCCAAGTCCAAGTCTCGAGAGAGATCAAAATCTCTAGGCAAGAAGTCAAAGGTGAAGTGCTGGAACTATGGGGAAAAAGGGCATATCCGAAAGGATTGCAAGGAGGAGAAGAAGAAGAAGAAGTACTCTGACACTGAATATTCTCAGAGTGATGCAGATGCATTTGTAGCAGCCCTGGCAGTGCCTACCTCAGATGACACCTGGTTAGTAGATTCTAGCGCATCTTTTCACATGACCTCCCACAAGTAGTGGTTCTCTAAGTATGAACCGTATGCTAGTGGAGAGGTATACTTGGCTAGTGATTCTACGTTGGAGATTGTAGGGAGAGGCAGAATTAAAATTCAATTCCCAGATGGTAGAGTGAAGGGGATCAATGGAGTTCTTCATATACCAGGTTTGGCAAGAAACCTTCTCTTTGTAAGTAAACTTAATGATGTTGGAGTACAAGTTACATTTGTATTTGGTGGTTGCAAGATGACTAGGGGTTCCATTGTATTGGCAAAGGGTGATCACATTGGTACACTATATAAGTTAAATGTTGAACCTATATGTTGTAATGTAACCTCTGAAAAGTCTGTTAAGACAACTGTAATGATGCATAATGCTAATTCATTGGAAGCTAAACTTCCTGTTGAGAAAACAATGCTCTGGCATAATAGGTTAGGCCACATAGGTGAAAAAGGTTTAAAATCTTGGAAGAATAAGAATCTGGTTGAAGGTCTGGATGATTGTAGTTTTGAGTTCCATTTCTGTGAACATTGCATATATGGAAAACATAACCGTGTTTAGTTTTATTCCAGTTCTCATAAATCTTCTGACATTCTGGATTATGTTAACTCTGATGTGTTTGGTCCAGTAGAGGTTCCTTCTCTATCTAAGTCTGAAGTATTATGTATCTTTTGTAGATGATTATTCAAGAAGGGCATTTGTGTACTTTCTCAAAAGTAAATCAGAAGTGTTCAGTCGGTTTAAGGAGTTTAAGAACCTTATTGAAAATTAGACTGGGAGAAGGATTAAATGTTTAAGAACAGACAACAGTGGTGAATACTGTACTGCAGATTTTGACAAGTATTGTGTTGATCATGGAATTAAGAGACCTAGGACCATATGTTACACTCCACAACAAAATGGATTTGTTGAAAGGTTGAATCGGTCTCTAATGGAGAAAGAATGAAGCATGTTGAGCGGCGCTGGGCTAGAACAAAATTTTTGGGGTGAAGCAGTTGCTACAGCATGTTACTTGTTGAATCGTTCTTCTACTTCAGCATTGGTTGACAAAACACCTATGGAAGCATGGTCTAGTAAGAACCTTCTTTAAGGCACCTTCGTATTTTTGGTGCAGAGGCATATGCTCATGTGTCTGATGTTAATAGATCTAAGTTGGATAACAAAGTTGTGAAATGTATCTTCATTGGCTATGGAGTTGGTGTGAAAGGATACAAACTTTGGAATACAGTGACTGGTAAGGTTATCTACAACAGAAGTGATTTTTCATGAACTGAAACCTATGTCACTAGATCACAACATAGAAAAGCAAAGAGAAGCAGAGGTTGAAATTCCTCTAGATAAAGAAGAATCCTTAGAGATACCTGAAGATGAGGAGAGTTCAATCAGTTCAAGTAGTTCTGAAGAAGAACATGATGATGAGCCTTCTATTGAACCTCAAGAAGCCTCAACACCAGAGTTGAGAAAATCTACTCAAGAGAGGTGGAAACCTAATAGGTATACACCTAATAAGTATAGTCACTCTATGTTGAATGTTAATTGTGTGTATTCTTTACTTGTAGATACAGGTGAGCCTAGGATTGTCAAAGAAGCTAGGGTAAGTGCACAAAGATGGTGGTCAAAAAGGAGGGTATAAGTGGACACTTTTTTTTTGAAATTGGGTGAACCTGAACTTAGAGGCAAAATTTGAAAGTCATCCACTCAAGATATGAAGATAATCAAAGAACAAATATTGTAGTACTCTGAATCTAGTTTCCAAACTACTAAACTTTTTCAAAATTGGATAAAATTAAGGGGGTCAAATCCTTCGTGCACAAAAAACTAACCCTATTTTTTTCTGAAAAACATAACATAGTGTCTGACGTGCGCATCAAAAAAGTCATAGTTAGATTTAGTATTTTGACAAATCCTTTGGCAGAAAGATAGTTAAGAGTGAGTACTAGAAGATATTTATTTTTATGTAATTTTTTGTTGAGTATTTTTTTTTAATGATTTTTCCAATCGAGCACATCCTGAAAATTCGGTACCTGTTCATGCGCGAAGCATAAGTTGCACTAAACAAATCAAAAATACATTTTATTTTTTTAAAATTTTAAAGAATCAAGTGCACTATAATAATATATAATTTTTTTTTAATTTGGATATGTATATCAAAAGTTATTCAAAAAATGGTGCACCTATGTCTATGAGAACTATGGAGACACTAGTAAAAGAAATTCAATAATAATATGTTATTGTTGTTCAAATTGAAAACAAATTATATGGTTAGAAAGCTCAGAAGATGGGTGAAAATATGGTGGCAATTTTAGAAATACCCACTTTATGAAGTGTAAACATGATGATGACAAAGTCGATAAACCTAGTTGATAAAATAAAACACGTCAAAAATGAGAGAAATGGAGGGAAATCAAACTTCCAATCCATAGCTTTGTCATCCAGGCCTATTTCCAAGCCTAAACAGTCAAAAGCGCATATGGGATACTTATGGTTTAAAAAGCACGTACGGGGTATTTATAGTGTACGCAACGCGTATGCGCTTGTTTCCCTTTAAACAGCGCGTACGTGCTATCTTTACTATAAATAGCGCGTACGCGCTATTGTATAATATGATATTCTATGTATAATATGTGTATAATATGACATTGTATATATAATATGTTTATATACATATAATATATTAAACATATATATACACATGTAAGTGTATCGTCTCTCCCTCTCAAACGCATACAAGGTCTCTCTCTCTCTGTCTCTCTCTCTATCTCTCCCCTTCTCCCTTCCTCCATACCCCATCCCTCTTTCTCTTCTTCTCTCCCTCCATACCCCACTGCAACTGTGTCTGCACTTCTATAGAAGTAAGTGAATTTATTTCTTATCTACAACTTCCTCTTTGATTTTTATCATGTATCCTCTCCTAAAAAAATTGACTGATGGATTTTTGTGTTTATATTGAATAGGAGGAATAGGGTTTGAAATTGAACCACAGGTGTATTACCGTGACAAACAAGGAAACCTATAGCAATATTCTTCTCGAATGTGCTTTTAATGAGCAGAGCAGATGTGGAAAATAGTGTCAACAAAGCAACATGATGAGTCAGAGTACCTGCAATATGTTTTTAAAAAGAAAACAACATGTAGGAAGAGAAAGAGGGAGAGTAACACAGATGATGTCCTATAGAATGATAGTGGTGGGTATGTGAGAGTTCCCATGTTGTTACACAACTCCTGTCACCTAAAGAAATTAAAGTTTGTTTTATGCATGGCAGTGGTAGTATATGATGATCATCACTTGTCAAACAACTTGGAATGGTACATACCCATGAAAGAAATCAAGTGTGTAATTCCTATAGTCACAATCAAGATTAGTCTTATAACCTTGCAAATTTAATATCATCATATGTTTTAGAACTTAGGCAATACTCTTAGGGTTAGTTCAAGCTCTTACACTTGCTTTTTAGTGAAGCCTCGTTGTTTGTTAGCTCGGAGTCTCGTTGTATGATGTTCTATTCATAACTTTAAATTTAATATATCATTTTATTAGCCCACTACATGACCCCTTAGGTGTCATTAGAGGTCATATTTTTTCCTAAGAGGTCATATGGTATCTTGTGACCCCTTAAGACCCCTCCTCTTTCCCTCCCCCCTACTCTCCCCCTCTCCCTCTCTCTCTCTCTCTCTCTCTCTCTCTCTCTCTCTCTCTCTCTCTCTCTCTCTCTCTCTCTCTCTCTCCCTTCCTCCATACCCCTTCTTCTCTCCTACCCCCCCTCTTCTCTCTCCCTCTCCCTCCCTCTACCTCTCTCCCTCTCTCTACCCTCCCTCCCCCATCTCTCTCTCTCCCTCTCTCTCCCTCTCTCTCTACCTGCAATATGTTTTTTAGAACAAAACAACAGGTAGGAAGAGAAAGAGGGAGAGTAACATAGATGATGTCCTATAGAATGATAGTGGTGGGTATGTGAGAGTTCCCATGTTGTCACACAATGCCTGTCACCTAAAGAAATTAAAGTTTGTTTTATGCATGGCAGTGGTAGTATATGATGATCATCACTTGTCAAACAACTTGGAATGGTACGTACCCATGAAAGAAGAGAACAATGAAGAAGGAATAGATTACTAAACATCCATCCTTCCCTCTCTCCCTCTCTCTACCTTCCCTCCCCCCTCTTCTCTCCCTCTCTCCCTCCCTCTACCTCTCCCTTCCCCCCATGTTCTCTCCCTCTCTCTCCCTCTCCCCTCTCCTCTCCCTCTCTCTCCCTCTCCCATCCCCACTCTTATCTCTCTCTCTCTCTCTCTCTCTCTCTCTCTCTCTCTCTCTCTCTCTCTCTCTCTCTCTCTCTCTCTCTCTCTACCTTCCCTCCCCCCTCTTCTCTCCCTCTCTCCCTCCCTCTACCTCCCCCTTCCCCCCATGTTCTCTCCCTCTCTCCCTCTCCCTCTCCCTCTCCCTCTCTCTCCCTCTCCCCTCTCATTTCTCTCTCTCTCTCTCTCTCTCTCTCTCTCTCTCTCTCTCTCTCTCTCTCTCTCTCTCTCTCTCTCTCTCTCTCTCTCTCCTCTCCCTCTCCCCTCTCCTCTCCCTCTCTCCCTCTCCCACCCCCCCTATTCTCTCTGTCTCTCTCCCTCCCTCTACCTCTCTCAAGAGTGCGTACGATGTACTGAAACTATTAGTTCCCTGCCCTGCCATAACTTTTTTAAGGCTTAGTAGCACGTACGCGGTGCTTATTACTCATAAGCACGTACAGGGTACTATTCCCATTATTCGATACCCTGGGATAACATTTTTGTGCTTATTAGCGCGTACGCGCTACTTATCAGCCCAGAATGGGAAAAAAGAATACCGTTGGGCTTGTCAACATTTTATGGTCTAACAGCGCGTACGCGGTTATCAATGTAGCACGTACACAGTTTATAGACATAGTTTTAGTTGCCCAAGAGCCTCAACGACCTCAAAAGAAGTTTTTGAGGTCGTTGAAGGCCCCACTGGAACTATGTTTGCACTTCTATCACTATTGTATACATAAAAGTAAGTGAATTTTTTGTTTTTGCATGATTTCAAATGATTGAATTGTTGTTTTTAGTAGTTTTTTTGTTTCTGCATGGTTTCAAATGATTGAATTGTGATTTTTTAATAGTTTGATTCCAAATAATAGTTATAAGATGCATATTTATGGTTATTTGTTTATTTATGAACTTTTCTTTACATATATATGTAATATGATTCTATCTAGGTCAACCGATCTCAACCATGGGAAAGAATAAGCGAGGAACGATGGAACAATGAGATGCTCAAAAGGAAAGACAAAGGTAGTGTATGAAGAAATTGCGTGACATAAGAATAATGGGAGAAGAAGGTATGTAAACCTCAACATCTCAATTCAATTTACCAAACGAATATAATGCACCTAATGCAATTGAAGAAGATACCGCATTGAATAATCAATTAAATGATGAACACATTACACCTTCTCTACTTGATGAATTTAATGTACAAAATGCACCGATGTTAACACCTCCTACAATCATTCGTAGGAAACCAAAGTATCTAGATTGTTGTACAGTTGCAGGATCGAGTGACATGCACTCATTTATGAGTTCAAATTCAAGTTCACTGGTAATTTATACAAGACAGATGGTATGATTTTGCTCTTCATGCATGTATTATTTGTGGGAAGAATGTGAATCAGAAGAGTGGGTTGACAAATGGTCTTGTAGACCGTTGGTTCCCATTGATTCATATCAAATTCCCAAAGCACTACAATTGAGCCAGATGGAGACATCAGTGGATTTTGACCATGTATCCGACCTAGTGGATTTAGGTGATTTTTTGAGTTAATTTTTTTGCAAGTATTCTTTTTGGTTCATTTTGTTGTACATCATACTTTATTTTTGGTATTAATTAACACTTTATAAAATGCAGGTCATGTGTATGTAGTTGTTGCAGAAGAGAACAATGAAGAAGGAACAGATTACTATTTGTGTCATTATGTTGAGCCTAAAAGAAAATTGACAACCACAATCATTGACGGAGAGGGCATTGAGTACCCAATAGGGTCTGTTATCGTGACAGGAACATGGCTTCAGAGATACCCTATCAAGAATTATGATGTTTGGTTGTTTGACGACTTTGAAACACAGACATATTCTTCATTTCTCTAACCTTGTTGTTGCAACAAATATTCATTTGATGAAGTATCGTGGTAGACCTCATAACAAGATTTTATGGAAAGTTCGTGAATCTGACCACGAGGCAATACTTGACACAATACAGGTTAGAGCCGATCCTGAGGGCTCACTTGATTGATTCTACGGTTCAGAGTAGAATGATTTTGAGAATTTTATATAAATCATCGACGAATTGTTCTATATTCATTTTTTGTATATATAAATGCCCATGAGCTGATTTTTACATGTTTAGGGGCATAAATTTGTATATTTAAGTGGGAATGAGCTGATTTGTACATATGTACATGCCAAATTTTGTATATTAAAATGGCGATGAGCTGAATCGCACATATTGTAATGTCAAATTTTGTATAAAAGCCCATGAGATGATTTTTATATTAAAATGGCGATGAGCTAAATCGCATATATTGTAATGCCAAATTTTGTATAAAAGCCCATGAGATTATTTGTAAGACAATTTTTTGTATAATCAAATAGCCAAGAGCTGATTTGACCATATTTAGAGGCAAATTTTTGAATAATATGTGACAATGTTTTGTGACTATTTTGTGTGTCAATGTTTTGTGACTATGTTTTGAGTATATGTGATGTGTCCCTGGTCAATCATGAGCATTCTTTATTCTTGTATAATCATGGATAATTATTTGAGTCATTATCGGGTCACAGGGGTCATAGATTGAGACTAGATACAATTTGAGCAAAAATTGTCATTGTTGTCAAAAAAGTTGTCAAGCAACTTCTACATTGCGTCGGTAGGGTATGACTCTCGACGTTTTGGTGCTTTGGGATGCACGACAGGGCCATGCCTAGCATAAACCTGCCCACCCAGATGCGCTCATGATGTTGGTTTATGCACACGAGGAACAGAATCAATTCTAGTCAATCTTGCAACTTTTCCTTGCAAGCAACTGACAGTTTTTTGAGCAGGCGAAAAAATGCTACTAATTGAAAATGGCTCCAAGTCGTCAAAAACCTAGATAGGCCATTGTAGAGGAGCCTCATGCAACCCCACAGGATCAAATAGATTGACCATATGTTTCGTGGATTGGAAGAAACAGTCCGTCAAATTTTGACAATTTTTTGGACTCAGGGCACTTGAGAGATCTCACTGGTAGGGTATGACTCTCGACGTTCTGGTGCTTTGGGATGCACAACAGGGCCATGCCTAGCGTAAACCTACCCACCCGGATGCGCTCGTGATGTTGGTTTGTGCACATGAGGAATAGAATCAATTCTAGCCAATCTTGCAACTTTTCCTTGCAAGCAACTGACGGTTTTTTGAGCAAGCGAAAAAATGCTACTAATTGAAAATGGCTCCGATTCATCAAAAACTGGGATAGGCCATTGTAGAGGAGCCTCACGCAGCCCCACGAGATCAAAAATATCAACCGTATATTTCATGGATTGGAAGAAACAATCCGTCAAATTTTGACAATTTTTTGGACTCAAGGCACTTGAGAGATCTCACCGGTAGGGTATGACTCTTGACGTTCTGGTGCTTTGGGATGCATGACAGGGCCATGCCTAGCATAAACCTGCCCACTCGGATGTGCTTGCAATGTCAGTTTGTGCACACGAGGAACATAATCAATTCTAGCCAATCTTGCAACTTTTCCTTGCAAGCAACTGACGGTTTTTTGAGCAGGCAAAAAAATGCTACTAATTGAAAATGGCTCCGAGTCGTCGAAAACCGAGATAGGCCATTATAGAGGAGCCTCACGCAACCCCACAGGATAAAATATATCGACCGTATGTGTCATGGATTAGAAGAAACAATCCATCAAATTTTGACAATTTTTTGGACTCAGGGCACTTGAGAGATCTCATCGGTAGGGTATGACTCTCGACGTTCTGGTGCTTTGGGATACATGAAAGGGCCATGCCTAGTGTAAACCTGCCCACCCGGACGCGCTCGCGACGTCGGTTTGTGCACACGAGGAATAGAATCAATTCTAGCCAATCTTGCAACTTTTCCTTGCAAGCAACTGATGGTTTTTTGAGCAGGCGAAAAAATGCTACTAATTGAAAATGGCTCCGAGTCATCAAAAACCGAGATAGGCCATTGTAGAGGATCCTCACGCAATCCCATGAGATCAAACAAATCCACTGTATATGTCATGGATTGGAAGAAACAGTCCGTCAAATTTTGACAATTTTTTGGACTTAGGGCACTTGAGAGATCTCACCGGTAGGGTATGACTATCGACATTCTGGTGCTTTGGGATGCATGACAAGGCCATGCCTAGCGTAAACCTACCCACGTGGATGCGCTCAAGATGTCGGTTTATGCACACGAGGAACAGAATCAATTCTAGCCAATCTTGCAACTTTTCCTTGCAAGCAACTGACGGTTTTTTGAGCAGGCAAAAAAATGCTACTAATTGAAAATGGCTCTGAGTCATCAAAAAATGAGATAGGCCCATTATAGAGGAGCCTCATGTGACCCCACGGGATCAAACAGATCGACCGTATGTGTCGTGGATTGGAAGAAACAGTCCATCAAATTTTGACAATTTTTTGGACTTAGGGCACTTGAGAGATCTCACCTGTAGGGTATGACTCTCGACATTCTAGTGCTTTGGGATGCATGAAAGGGCCATGCCTAGCATAAACCTTCCCACCCGGACATGCTCGCGATGTCGGTTTGTGCACACGAGGACCAAAATCAATTCTAGCCAATCTTACAACTTTTCCTTGCAAGCAACTGACGGTTTTTTGAGCAGGCAAAAAAATGCTATTAATTGAAAATGGCTCCGAGTCGTCGAAAACCAAGATAGGCCATTGTAGAGGAGCCTCATGTGATCCCACCAGATCAAATAGATTGACCGTATGTGTCATGGATTGGAAGAAACAGTTCATCAAATTTTGACAATTTTTTGGACTCAGGGCACTTGAGAGATCGCACCGGTAGGGTATGACTCTCGACATTCTGGTGCTTTGGGATGCATGATAGGGCCATTCCTAGCATAAACCTTCCCACCTGGACATGCTCACGATGTCGGTTTGTGCACACAAGGAACAAAATTTGACCATTGCGAGCATGAGGGTGCTCTCACACCAAACACATTGTTGTTTATATTCATATTGTCGATTTTTGTTGTTTATATTCATATTGTTAATTACATATGCAAATATTCATTTAAATTTATAAAAGGGCAGCCAGCAAATACAGCGAATACACAATAATGAACTGAATACAAGGAGTTTTGTAGGGTTAATTCAACATTTTAGAATTTTTATCAAATCATATTCCACGATTGCAATGCTTTATATCATATATTTTTGTTGTTTATATTCATATTGTTGATTACATATGCAAATATTCATTTAAATTTATAAAAGGACAACCACAAAATACAACAAATACAAAATAATGAACTCATTACATATTTATTGGATCGAATATCGATATTTATATATATAAAAAAAAGGCATGCCTGCCAAGTCAATACAAGTATTACAAAAATGTGGCATATGCCATGTCCAAATCGATATACAATAAAAATGTAGAATATATCTACATGTATTGGTCATTCTATGACCAAAACTAACACTATATGATCCTAAACTTGTGGTGGATCATCAAAATCAAGCCTCTTCAGTGCAGTCCACGGCTCTGTAGATGGCTACAAAACCACAATTCAAAAGCCAAGTTAGAATTCTTTTGTAGAAAATAGTTCACAATTAACATCATAACTATGCATTTAACTTTAATTCCTTTGCAATTGAAATGTAGATTACCTCATCGGCTGATCCAGGAGCTAATGTCTTCACTCTCCTCTCCTTGTCACTCTTAGGATTTTTCTTGAAGACATACTTAAATTGATCCATGTTATGGTCGTACCACAAAGGAGTCTATTGTAGATTAAATGTATAATTAATACAATGTACTAACATAAATATATCAAAACACTTAAAAGCTATAATATAGAGAACAATGACGTACCTGTGCCTAAGATGCTTCTCCAATAGACTGAGGATGGCTCACCATCGATGTAGAAACTGACGCTATTACCTATACAAAAAATGTACAAAGATTAAATACAATTAATATAATGATAAGTATTGAAGGTTGAAAACAATTAATTTTACATATCAAACAAAAGTGTATTGGATCCTGAGATGCTTCTCTAGTGCAAGGAGGAGGGTTCGCCATTGACAAAATAGGTATGGATATTTCCTGTATGAAAAAATTATAAGATTATAATATATCACAAGTTCACATGTACGCATGCATATAATCATGAAATCAAGAAAATAAAGTAGAGATACATACCTCTGCCCTCTCTTGATCTGCGGGCGAATCAGGTGCATTCAACATATCCACAAAGCTCAATGGTCGTTGTACATGTAAAATAGACAAAAAAACACTAATCAATCTACAAACCCCAACTAATACTTGATTTCAACATTTTCAAACAATTGTACAACTAAAAATGTGTTCAATTACCTTCTTCACACATTTTGGCATCTTCGAGGAATTCTTTTTCTTAGGATGAGTCCTAGACGCAGAGGGGGTACCCTAAAAACACAAAATTAACATGAGATATTAGTACAGATAATAAATTAAACATAATTTTAAAAATCTAAAATGAAACGACTTTCATATTCCATCAAAACAATACATAAAAAGAGTTGTACAAAATATGATACCGTATAGCCTTGTAGGCCAAAATCGACTGTTGAGAGTGTGATGTCATCAATCTGGGACATTTCATCCCCTATCAACACCTACAAACCATAAATTGGACCAAGAATTAAAGATAGTTAGTAGATCTTGTATTTTTTTGAATTCAAAGTGTACTATTCTATTTTAACATGTTACAAATTTATACCTCAGGCATCGAAGTTGCAACTGTGGTAACTGGGGGAGGTGTATGGGATACCATTGCTGCATCCTGAAATGCATATTATTTGTCTCAATTTAAATCGATGTATAAATGAAAATTCATTTATGTAATCACAAAATTAAAGTGACTGATAAATAAAATGTTATGAATTCAAATCAACACACCTGTGTCTGTGGCTCATGGGCAAACACCATGTCCATCAACTCATCTGTCAGTGCAACATCCTGAACCGTGCGAGCCTGACATCTACAACCGCAAATCGTGCATAGATGATATGAGTATCCATATGCACCGGCTACATCATCTATCCCCGAGCATATCCCCGAGCAACTGACACACATATGCTCGATGGGCTCTCTGTCGCCCACTAACGGCTCATCATCCAATACAATAGGGTGTGCTAATGATGTCCCATGTTGGATGATGGCACCAGTCAATGTTGTGGCTGCCTTAAGAGTCTGTAGCTCCATCGACTCTTTCAACTCTAATGGGACAGCCTAATGCACCTTGGGTTTGGGTGCTAGGGGGCGGCGACTCTCCGCGGCTAATCGCCTACGGGCTCCAGGTCTATCTTGGGTAGAGCCACCACCTCTACCATGAAACTCTCTCATGTCAAAATAGTTTGGGCGCACATTGAGCACAAACTCACAATATATTTTTCTCAAAAAATATAATGGCACCTCATAATTATTACAAGGTGGATCATCAAAGACCATCCACCACCTCTACCAAAAAAGATTCTTCATCTGCACATTGGTACACCAATGTATTGGAAACCTCTTTGCATTAAGAGGTAATGACTGACCAGTTTTGGGATCAACAAAAAGGGCACATATTTGTTGTTTAGAAATATTTTTGTGTTTTACTCCATCGTATGATAGCCCATTGGCATAGAATTGACGACACCTATCCCTAAAGCTTCCCCATTTGGTAATTTCTATGGAAACAGCTATGGCACCACTAGCTAATGTTTCTAGGCTAGTGGCGAGGGATTGATGATGTTTAAGTTCAAAAGTTTTCAATTTTACAATCAGTCTATTGATTTTAGACGTATTTTGTCCTAACTGATTAATTAATTATTCTTGTGTTTCGACTGTGCGGTCAAAAGGATGAATTGGGGGTTGTTCTTGTGTGTTTTTAGGAGGCGCATTTGGTTGTTCTTGTGGGTTTTCAGGAGGTGCATTTGGTTGTTCTTGTTTTGGATTAGAAGAATCTAGTTTTTGAAACAAAAAATGAAAAAACCTAATCAAAATTAATGAAATTAAATTCAAAATGTAAAAAAAATTGCATAAACCAAAAAGAAAGACAAAAATAAACAAAAACTAACCTTGATCCATAGTCTGGAGGACAAATTTAGCACCCCATTCGCAGTTTAGGTTAGAAAATGGGGAAAAAACAAAGTAAAAAATGCGCTTTACGGGTAAATGAGACCCAGTTTTTTTTAAAAAACTTTTTTTACCAGGCACCGTGTACACGGTTTTATTTGGATTATTAGCACGTACGCGCTAATTTTCCTAGGCGTAGCGCGTACGTGCTCATTTTCTTAAAAGCAGCGCATACGCGCTACCTTTTCTAGGCTCGGGAAGAACAAACCTAAGCGCGTACGTGGGAATTTGAAATTTTAAAACCGTGTCCACTTTTCTGACCACCATCTTTGTGCACATGCTCGCTATTAAAATATCTTATTCAGATTCCTGTTTGGAAGCCATGAATGATGAAATGTCATCATTGGATAAAAATGGAACTTGGGATTTGGTGCCATTGCCCAAAGGTAGAAAACCTATAGGCTGCAAGTGGGTATTCAAAAAGGAGTATGGTCCAGAT
Organism: Cryptomeria japonica; assembly: GCF_030272615.1. Classification (NCBI taxonomy): domain Eukaryota; kingdom Viridiplantae; phylum Streptophyta; class Pinopsida; order Cupressales; family Cupressaceae; genus Cryptomeria; species Cryptomeria japonica. The sequence goes on along the minus strand of NC_081414.1, from coordinate 93,003,475 downwards.
GGCAGCATTGACAAGTACAAAGCAAGATTGGTTGCAAAGGGGTACTCTCAAAAGGAAGGTATTGACTATGGAGAGATCTTTTCTCCTGTGGCTAAACTGACATCTATCATATTTCTCTTGTCACTTACAGCAGCATATGATTGGGAGATTGAGAAGATGGATGTGAAGATAGTGTTTCTTCATGGTAATCTTGAAGAAGAAATTTATATGTCTCAGCCTGAGCACTTTGTGGAAAAAGGTAAGGAACATTTGGTATGTAGACTCAAGAAATCTCTGTATGGTTTAAAACAGTCTCCCAGAATGTGGTATCAAAAGTATGATAAATTTGTTTTGTCCTTGGGATTTGTGAGATCAAAAGTTGATCATTGTGTTTACTACAAAACAGAAGGTGATAGAATTCTTATCATAGCTTTGTATGTAGACAACATGTTGTTCATAGGAAATACAAAAGGTATGATCTCAGATTTAAAATCTCAGGTATCTATGAAATTTGAAATGAAGGACTTGGGAGCAGCAAATTACATTCTGGGAATGGAGATCAAAAGGAATAGATCTAAGAGGAAACTTTGGCTTAGCCATAGAAATTATATAACCAATGTTCTTGACAGGTTTCATATGTCTGACGGTAAATCAAAGATTGTTTCCATCTTGCAGGGAACTAAGTTGTTTGTGCTTGACAGTCCAAAATCTCCAAAAGAGATAGAAGACATGAAAAGTGTACCTTATGCAAGTGCTATTGGCTACTTGATGTATGCTATGGTCTATACAAGACCTGACATTGCCCAACTAGTGGGAGTACTTAGCAGGTTTATGTTGAATCCAGGAAGGCCACATTGGGATGTTGTAAAGAGGGTGTTTAGATATCTAAAGGGAACTTCAGATTTTTCTTTGTGCTATCATGGTCATTCTGATGATTCAAAGAAAACTCTCAGTGTATGTGGTTTTGTAGATTCTGATTGGGCAAGAGACATAGACAGCAGAAGATCCACCAGTGGATATGTTTTTGTAATGAATGGTGGAGAAATTAGTTGGATGAGCAAGCAGCAATTTGTAGTCGCTTTTTCCACTATAGAGGCAGAATACATGGCAGCCACACATGTTTGTAAAGAAGTTGTCTAGCTTAGGCATTTGAGTTCAAATATTGGTTTTGATGCAAGGTAGGTTGAAATTTGGAGTGACAGTCAGAGTGCCATATGTTTGGCGAAGAATCCTACTCTCCATGCCAGATCGAAGCATATTGATGTTCAGTATCACTTTGTTCGTGACATGGTGGAAGATGGAAAAGTTTATCTTAACAAGGTAGACACTCTGGAAAATGTTGCAGACGCCTTGATGAAACTTGTGATCACTCACAAGTTCAGGCAGTGTTCTAATTCTATGGGTCTTGATACCCATGTTTCAATTCCTCATCAAGTGGGAGTTTGTTGGAAATGTGCCTCGAATTAACTTGACTTTTTTAGAGCAGAATATAGGCTTTTTCAAAGATTTTGGGAGCCTCCTTGCGAAATCCATTTTGTGTATACTGTAGGCAATCATGAGTGTAAAATCTAATAAAACTCCTATGTCCTTAATGTTATAATGGACGTCTACATTGTTTCAAGGGTCTCGATTTTGGGCACAGGCTGGGAGAAATCTGGCAAAGGTTGTGGAATACACATTTACACCTTTTGGTTGTATTTGCTTGGAAGTTTCTAAAACTTTATCATCAAACGTATTTTGTGCATATCGGATCACCTCCAATCAATTGTTAATGCTAACCATTCTCAATCACTCCACAACTCTACAAAGCCAATTACTGTTTGACATAAAATTTGTAATTTGCTTCATCAAATGATCCATGCATGATTCATTTCCTATTTCTAAAAGTGCAGTAATAGCTAGAGTGGTTATGCTCTGGTTATGATCTGAAATTAGACTCTCCATATCAACGTTGCAGTTTGTCATTGCCAATGGATGTGTCCCTACCACTTTGTTTAAAGTGTGAACAACTATAAATCAGATGACTAGCTTTGAAAAGTTTACAAACAATTACAAAACAGTAATAGTTGGAGTCAACTCTCGACTGATTTAATCTGTTGTAGAAGAAACTGCAACTTTTCTATTGTAAGATGAAAGCCTAATGCAAATATACAAAAATTAAAACATTTTCTATTGTTTCCACTTTTCATCACAAATTCACAAAAATCTCCAGCCTCCTGCGGGATGATGGAAAGCTTCCCACTCTATCACAACCACTCTTATGCTCAAACCCTAATCCTTTGTTGGGAGTGATTAATTACTTTGAATGGCCACACTATTTTTATTTTTCCACTTCTATTACCGAAAATTATATACATTTTAAATAATTTTGGAGTGATTAAAAAATAACTTTGGTTTCTTGTTTATAATAATAATATATATTCAAATCATTTCAAAGCCTTTATTAACCAAAACTTTACTTGAACTATACTCGGATGCGTATTGAGAGTTATGCCATTTCACTCAATTATTTAAATCAGAAAGGTTTAAATAATATCAACCTTAACATCAAATAATTTCAGATGTCATAATGAATGTTGAGTCTCCTTGTGGACCCGACTTAAAATATTCATTTTTCAACAATTGAATTTGAAATGTTTTGAAATTGTAACCACGCTTGTTCTAAATGCATCTAGGGCCAAAATGATGAAGTGGATTACCAAAAACCACTTTCTGTCACTTGTCAAGTTCCCCAAAACTGAATAAGTTGTATTTGAAATGACCCTAGAAAACTAATCAAACCTCATCCTGAGACCACAGAGACTGGTAAGCGTGTAAACATGTGACCAAAGAGCGCACAAAAACAAACGGGTTGAAGAAATGCATCCCGAGTGCAAGATATTGTTCGTCAAAGTCGGTCATTTAAGCTATTTTGACAAAGCATTGTTATGAAAACAACTTAAAACATGAAAAGTTTGAACCCTGAAAAAATATCAAATGAGCTCAGACGACCATGAAAACTTGCAAGCATGTATACGATGGTGGTATGAGTATATTTGCAAAGATGGCACTCAGAAAATTCTTGTAAACTACAATCTATGAAATTGAATAAATTGCATTTGGTTTTGGTTCTAGAAAAATACCAAATGAATTGATGAGGCTTTAAAATATTGCATAGGAGTTCATTGTGGTATATTCAAATGCAGGGACCAATTATTTTAGTTTGGAAGTCATCTAGGTGTGAAATATCGATGTCAACAGAAGGCCACTTTGATAAACTTTGCAATGTGTAGGCAACAAACTTAATAAATTGCAAATGGATTGGGTGGATCATTATTATATGGACAATTGCAAGGAATAGTTGGTTCGTACCTGAAAGAGTTATGATATTCAAATTGCACACATGATTGGAGACCCAAAAATTTGATACTTGTCGTACTTCACTTTGGCGGGCTGAATATGAACACACGTGCATATTTATAAGAGGTGAACATGATGGAAGAGTGAATTTTCTTGTTAGTCATCAGATTTAAGGAGACATTTTTTAGGGGTATTACTGATTTTCTTAGTTTATGGAACTCTAAATTTTTCCAAAAATTAGTGTTCCAACAAATCCCACCCTAATTTTATTCTTCTAACTTTTATCTGTGTGCTTTTTTTGTATACAATTTCTATTGAAAAAATTCATCAATGAATAAATAAATAAATAATTGTAAGAATCAATTTATAGTATTGTTAATATTTTTTTATTATATAAAATCAAACAAACTTTTCTTAGTCACAAACATGAATTTAATAATATTTCTAAATTATTCATGATTTTGATGAAGACGATGAAACATTTTTTATGATTTTTATTTTTTTTTAAGAATAAATTTATAATGTTATTTGTAGTTTTCTTTCACCTAAAATAATAAAACTCAAAGCAACCTTTCTTAGACACAAACATAAATTTAATAATAATCCTAAATCATTCATGATTTGGATATACTAGGAGGAAACATATTCTATCACATAAAATTTTGGAAAAGATTTGATATTTTCACTACATTGCAATTCACATTTTTAATTAAAAATAATTTGTCAAATCAATAAAAATAATAAACCTTTTAAATAAAATATAATTGTATTAAAATACTCTAATAATAGAAATAAAGGCCTCGGCTATGTCGACATGTTTTTGAATGCGACAAATTAAAAGCGTTGGCTATATCGATATGTGGTTTTTTAATCGGCCCTGTCCACGATCTGCTTCGCCTATTTCGTAGATCCAAATCTCTTGTATAGTAATGTGACTTTATTTTGCTTTGCAACTGATGGATACGCATGGGCAAGATATGCCGTGCATTCGAAGGCTTGTTAAGGATTCCCTGGATAAATTCAACCTTCTCAAGAATGGGGAAAGCTTCAAGTTCCATGTCCAGCGATGCAAAAGTTTGTGCACATATATACTCGATAAGGTCCCCCCATATATTCGCAATGATGAGCAATACCTGGGTGGCGATGTTTGGAGCGAACGTGTGCAAAAAGCTTGGAAGGAGATATATCGCGTCATGAAAGAAGCAGAAACATACCTCAATCACTGCTCAACACAGGTGATGAAATGCTTAATACTAGATAGCACAGGTGAGGCCTTCGCCCTACACATGCACGACTTTGCTTGGTCTCTTCTTTGCTTAGATTTAGCTATTCTGTGCCCGATCGAAGAATGGAATGATAAAATCGGTCTTACAGAATTCCGCAAGAGAATCTCTGATTCCTTTGCAGAAATGTCTGATTTACATTTAAACCAGATTGACTTTAAGTTTGAAGACTATTGTGACCTACGCATGGCTTGTAATCAAGCGGCTGCAAATGCTTGGAGTGCAAAACGAAAATATAAAATTGGGGTTTTACAATTCATGGAAAGAAAGCTGTTAGAAACCATCAGGAATGAGCGTAAAACTCGACCTGCAATAGATGAATCTGCAACTGGTATACCTGCGTGGCTGCAGATCCCTGCCAAAGATTTAACAATAAAGAATATTATAGGAGAGGGATCTTTTGGTAAAGTGTATATGGGGTCATGGCTGGGGCATAAGGTTGCCGTTAAAGACATCCCGGTTGACGCTCGTGATCTGTTCGAAAGGGAGATTGCAGTTCTTTCCAAGCTACACAGCCCTTTCATTGTCCAGTTGATAGGCACATCATGCATTGAGAGAAGGCATTGCCGTATTGTAATGGAATTGGTCAGCTCCAGCTTGGACAAAGTACTAAAGAATTCTGGTTGCAGGGCATCCCTGGCGCTCCCTGTTGCAGTGGATATGATGCTTCAAATTTCGAGGGGAATGGAATACCTTCATCGCCAGGGCATAATGCACATGGATCTGAAAGCTTCTAATGTTCTCGTAGAGCCGTCTGCAATTCCAGAATTTAGAGAGCAAGGCTATGGGCGAGTTAAGCTGTGCGACTTTGGAATGGCCAGCTTGGGGCTATCCAGTTTTCGGTGTGAAGATCCAAAGGGAACATGTTACTGGAGGGCGCCTGAAGCTTTTCGCTTCCCAGATCAAGAATTGCTCCAAGAAATTGATACTCTAAAAGAGTATACCTATAAAGCAGATGTATATAGCTTTGCCATGACTTGTTATGAGATTCTGACGGGGATTCAACCTTTCCTTGGTGTACATCCCAAAGGTTTGTACCGAATGATTGTGCAAGGCAAAAGACCGATTTTGCTGCAGCCCTCATGTCCAGCCGTATTAGCTGATTACATAGGAAAGTGTTGGGAGACAGATCCTGGGCGTCGCCCTTGTTTTGCACAAGTTTCTACTTTTATGAGGAACATGAAGTTGTGCCTACTGAGATGGAACGATCCTCGTGACTGGCCTGCAAAATCCGACGGATATTTTTACCCACATGATGCTGACGTGCCTTTAGAACTTGTCACGTCCAAGGAAGAAGCATTTGATGAAATTCCTGCAGATGAGAAACTGAAGTCGATAGCTAGAGCTCATCGCTTCCCCCCTGAGATAAAAAGGTATGAACTATTACTGATTTGAGCATTACACTAGTGTGTTTACTAGGGTTTTCACGTTTCCCTTGAAATTGAGATTTAAATTGTGAGATCTTCTAATTTAACTATCATCCATGCTGGCTCCCTGGTGTAGATACAAATGTAAATAGAGGCTAAAAATATGGCAGTAGTTCTGGAAAAGTGTTTCCTCTTTTAACACTCATTCCCTAAATTAGGTTTCCACTTCTTAATTGGCTATACAATAATCTAGGTCCCCGGACGCCTTTACCGCTCTTCGAATTATGCAATTCTATGTTTGCCGTATAATTGATACCTCGTCAATCCTCTTTCGTGAGGTCCTTGGGCTGGCTCAGGCTATTCTGAAATTTGTCTCAAGATATGTTAAAGTCAATTGAAAGCCGTAGCGGTTAGCTTTCGCAGCCGTGGCATGAACTACTTACTGAATTTCTCCCAGCAGAAGATCGTGGAAGACTTGTGGAAAATCCTAATTCATATACGGTCCCATTAATTTATTCCATAAATCTAACACACTACCAGTGTCCTCTTTTTTTTAGAATTTTGAACCTGACCTAGCCTCTCTCAACCAGCTAATTAGCAAACAATAACAGCAAAAAGAATAAATTGCAAAAAGAAATCACAATTCAAAATAAAAAACAAAGTGCCCTGTTTTTTTGGAATCGCACACACCAATATCTTTATTGAAGCTTAATTAAAAAATTACATAGAGGTTGTATATATAAAAAATTTGCAGCCTAGAAGAATTAATAATAACTGCAGTTCTAAATATATTCCTAGCATTGCATGGAAAGCTACTAAGGCTCTCAAACTAAAAAAACAAACTACTCCCTAAATTAAGAATACAATAAGTGCATGCACAGCATGCTTTATTTACTAAAAACAAATTCATGCAAAAAACAAAACTAAAAATAGTCTTAAGGATTAATGCATGCTGGAGTACATGCTTTATTTGCATGAATAAACAAAAAACTATTAACTAAATTAATCTAGCTGCATGCTAGAGCAGCATCAGTTATCAACAGTTTTTACATCTGCTCAGATACAAACAGATGTATAGCTTTTAAGACTGGCCAATGCTCTCTTTGCCTCATAATCAGCAATCTTCTTTCACCATTACAGAAAATGCTCATCATTTGCTTATATTCTTATAATGCCAAATGACAGTTCGTGATCAGCTACTCCATTAAACATGAAAATTCTTTGTTTTGTCAAGAAGATCCCTGTTTATGAGAAAATTAGGTTTGTACATAAAGTATTTTAAGAAAATTAGAGGGTATATCACAAACATGCAAATTTAAGAAAATAATTGTCAATCTTTTTAACAATTATTGTGCATACTTCTTTTAAGCACAAAAGTATTGATGTTAATATGTATTTCATATAACAAAATATTTAAAACAATGTGTTTAGGACAATGCCATCAGAGAAATCGGAGGTGTCTCTAGAAATTGTGACATCCATTGAAGAAGTATTTGATGAAAGTCTTAAAAACGAGATGCTGAAGTCAAGAAATAAGGTTCTTCACATCGATCTCCCTGAGATAAAAAGGTATTAATTATTGTTGATTTCAACATTACACTTTACAATTCTATGTGTCTGCTAGGGCTTTCACATTTCCCTTGAAATTCACAACCTATAACAAAAAAAAAAAACAGATTTAAATTGAGGGATCCAATATAACTATAAAGAAAATAATTTTAATTGTTAGATTCTTTGTTGTAGATATGAAGAACATATCACAAACATGCAAATTTAAGAAAATAATTGTGAATACTTTTAAGAATTATTGTGAATATTTCTTTTGAGCACAAAAGTATTGATGTTAATATGTATATAATGTAACAAAAGATACAATACAAATGTGTCTCGGACAATGCCTTCAGATAAGTCGAAAGTGTCTATAGAAATTGTGACATCGGGTGAAGAAGTATTTGATGAAAGTACTACAAAACAAAATGTTGAAATTGACAAATAGGGATCTTCACATCGTTCCCCCTGAGATAAAAAGGTATGAACTATTGTTGATTTAAACATTACACTTTATGATTCTAGTTTGTTTGCTAGGGTTTTTACATTTCTATTGAAATTTAGAACCTGTCTAAGAGGCATTTGAGATTTAAATTGAAGGATCTCCTAATGTAAATATTATCATTGTTAGCTCCTCTGGTGTAGGTAGAAATGTGAATTGAGATTCAAAAAAAAGTATGACTTTGTTTTGTAAATATGTTTTCTCTTCGAACACTTCTTCCCTAAATTTACTTACAATATAATTTAGGTCCTTGGCCTTATTTACGTACCTTCTCACTAATAAAGAGAGAGACAGAGGATGAAATAAATGAAAAACAAAAAACAAATAAAACAAAGATGGAAGTAAACTTTACTTTCAATGTTCAATATATTTGTATATATAAAAAACATATAAGACTAAGATACAAAACAGAGCTACTACTCTTAGAATTCAAAACACACAACTAAAATAAAAAAGAGACCCCCTATTCTCGTCACTATTAATACAAAATTTCTCTCTATTTTTTTTGGCTATTATACAGTTGTTGCAACAATAAAATTTCAAAGTCTTCTACATATTTCTCTTCATACTCACCAAAATTAAAGTTTGTGCTCTATTCGTATGCCCAACAATACTAAGGATAGTAGAAAACAAATCCATCAAATATATATATTTAGGGTAGGACAACAAAAGATAAAGGAAATCTATAGAGAAGTAGATAGGCATTGTTGGGAATTAATTTCAACACTCTCCCTTAATCACAACTACCATGTATGATTCCTAAATTGTCTCGTTGATGCACAAAACTTCCCTTTCCCAATGATTTTGTGAATATATCTACAAATTGTTCTTTTGTCCTGCAATATTCCAAGTAGATATCTTCATTATTGATTAGCCCTCTAATAAAATGATAGCTTGTATCTATATGCTTACTTCTTTTGTGAAAAATTGGATTTTTTGATAATGTTATGGTTGAGTTTCAGTCACAATAAATCTTTGTTGTCTCTTGTTGTTCATTCTTTAAGTCTTTTAACATTTTTTTCAATCATATTCCTTGACAAGAAGCCCTTGTAGGTGCTACATACTCCATTTCAGCTGATAAATGAGTAACAATCAAAATTGTTTCTTTGAACCCCATGATACTACACCTGATCCAAAATAAAAATATATGGCTATAAGTGCTCATCTTGTCATATATACTCCCTACACAGTCACTATCAGTAGATCCTATCAGCTTGAAATCACTTGACCTTGAGTAGAGAATTTCATAGTTCCTTGTTCCACTAACATATTTCAAAATTCTCTTTCCTTCTTGCCAATGAGAAACTTTTAGAGAATCCATGAACCTTAAAATGAGGCTAATTGCAAACATTATGTTTGGTCTTGTGCCTATTAGATACATGAGACTACTAACAAGATTTTTATAAAAATTTGGATTTACATCTTATCCTTTATCATTTTTACTCAATTTCAAACCTGTCACTATTGGTGTTGGGGCTGAATGACAATTCGTCATGTTAAAACTCTTCAAAATATCATTTGCATACTTAGATTGAAAAATGTATATATCATTCTCATTTTGATTTACTTCAATGCCAAGAAAGTACTTCATTAAACCCAAATCAATCATTTCAAATTCTTTTTTCATAGCCGATTTGAAGCTGACAAATCACTCCTAGATATGAAGTCATCAACATACAAACACGCAATTATGATATCACCTTGTTCATTGATCTTGGTATACTAAGTAGGCTCACTGGTGCACCTATTGAATTTGTATTCACCTAAAAACAGCTTGAGATAAATTAAATAGATATTTATTATTTATTTGATTCACATTCACCCTATACTTCAAATAATTAAATAAATTTCAATTTATTTATTATATATCAAAAGTTCTTCTAAAAGTTACATCTAATTAAATAATTTTAATTATTTAATTATTGCTCTAAGACCAAGTCATATTCTTAAAATCCACATCATCTTCCACCTCACTTCCATGTTGCTACAAAAATTAAATATTAATAATATTTGGCTACTTATTTATCCTCAACACACCTCCTGGTCAAATGGGAGTGGAGACCTATGTGCATTTTGTTTCCTATTTTCTCTAAACCTTCCCTACATTGTAGAGATTGGTTTCTCCACATCAACCTAGTCAAAGGAGACTCATAAGACACTTGACTCATGAGTCCTATATTCCCTCCAACCTCCCTATAGCTTAGATTCCTTCATCCACCTTTCTCTCATGGTCTTTGTGAGCATCTTGCCATATGGTTCTTTGTCCCACATATCCCTTCATCGTATCAATATAGTAGGAACATACTAATTTTATTTATCTCTTCACTCAACCAATTCAATCTTGACCCTCCATTTCATAACATTGATTCCTCAACCATTGATTTTTGCCATCTTAGATCTAATCCATTAATTGCCTATATTTAAGAAAGCCTCTCATCCTCATTTTGGACTAGCTAGTGTGTCTATTATACTTTTATGATATTTTTAAGAGCTTTGGAGATCATAGAAATATAAAAGTGTGCCTTTCCCTTTAGTTTAAATTATCATAAGCATTTGCAACTTCATTAGCGCAGCATTCCAACTTCTAATGTTGCATTGTACAGTTGTACCATTTCATTTAGAATCATAGTCTTGCATTGTAGAGTCATTTTTTATTTGCATCAATTTACTAAAAGTCCATTCATCTTGGAGTCATCTTGGAACAAAGAAGTGTGAATTTTGTGAGAATGATTTTATCAATCAACATCAAGATCTCAAGAGATAGGACACAATGAGACAAAAAAGAGAAATCTGTATTTGAAAAGTATAACTTGTCTTCTGCTTTAAATACATCTTTTTATAAGCTTCATTGGTGATTTAGGTTTTAGTAAAATTCTAAAAATTTTGTGGTATCTTATTAGGTTTCACTATTTTTTCCATTTTCCATCATCGCAGAATCCATTTTCTAAAAGGTAAGAGTCAACTCTACCATACGATGCTCTTGGGACTTGTTTAAGTCCATAAAATTCCTTCTTGAGTTTGTAAACCTTGCTGTCATGGCCCAAAATCTCATACCCAAGTGGCTACCCCACATAGATCTCTTCTTCTAAAAAATAATTCAAGAATGTTGATTTCACATTCATTTGATATATTACCCACTTGTTTTAATCTATTATGGCTAATATTGACCTCATGGTGTCTAAATAGGCCACAGGTACAAATGGCTCATTGTAGTCTACCCTAGGCTATTGTGAATAAGATTTTGCTACAAGCCATGTTTTGTTTTTTTGCATATTACCATTTGCATTCAATTTTGTTTCATAAACCCACTTCACTCCTATCGCCTCTTTTCCTTGTGGAATATTCACTAACTGCCATGTTTGATTGTTTTCTATAGCATCTATTTCTTCTTCCATTACATGCATCCATTTTTCTTCTTTAATAGCATCTTCAAAATGAATTGCATCATCTACATGTGAACATAAAAAAAAAATAGAGAAGTTGGACCTGCATTTCTTTAACCTTCATTTTGCTCATAAATATCCCTTGAACTTCTATTTTTTTACCTCCTTATGTTTTCTAATGTGGAGTTTGACATATCACTTGAACTTGTATAATGTGGACTTGATTGTCCAGCACCAAGAATCCCAATTGAACATGGTATATGCTACACATTTGATGGAGTATTAGCTTGAGTGTGTGGTGCTATCCTTATGGTTGATGATAGTGTCACTTGACCATTTTGTTGACCTTGAATGGGTGTAGGAGTCATATTTGAAGCAGTACTTCATATAAAATCTTCTTTTTCTTCTTATGGTAAGTTGACTACAATATTGATTGCTTTAACTAAATTTCCATCCCGTGCTTCATCTTCTATAAACTACACATCTATGGTAAATATAAACTTTTTGATAATTGGATTGTATGAATTCTATACCTTGGATTCATCACTATATCCCACAAATATTCAGTTTTCTCCTTTGTTGCCTAACCTTCCTCTAAACTCATCTAGCACATGTGCATACGCTACACATCCAAATACTCTCATATGAGAAACATTATGTTTTCTTCATTTTCTTTCTTCTTCTAAAATCATAATCATGAAACTTTTAGTGGGACATCTATTTATTATGTATTTTGCACATGCCACAACTTCAACCCAATACAAATTTGACAAGTGTTTTGCCTTCAACATGCTCCTTGCCAAATGTTTCTATTATTGTCCTATTTTATTATTTATCATAAAATAAAAAATAAATTTTCAACTGACTCCTCATTGGCATCAAACCCAAAGCCACTTAGTCTTTACACATTCTGAGTAATCTAAAGCTTGTAGTCACTGTTCAGAACCCTAAATGGATACCTTTTCTCCTCCCAAACATAATCTCTTTATGCATGACCCTTAATGTCTCATTATAGACATAGTAAGAAATGTTTTTTATCCATTTTTTTAATATTTATCAACCCTTCATTTTCACCTCTTGAAAATGTCATTACAAGTAGCCATAAAGTACAAATATTTAATATTTTCCTCACATGTCCTAGGATACACTTTCCAACGAACATGAAGACATATGAATGGCTTTGGATTGGAAGGTTAATTTCACCTTATCCTAATAGTGTTTAATGTTGCTACCATGAATAATCATTTATATGATGGTGTTGAATTTGGCCCATGTATGTGGATATTGTCGTACTTCATTTTTACATTTTTTGCTTCTAAGAAATATTTTTTCATTCTTCAACAGAGTTAAATGTTTGTTTAACAATATTTCATGTAGTTGATGTTTTAGTGGTTGTCAAATCCATGGAAAATCCAATAGACACCACTACCACACATGATGTGGTATGTGACAATAGATCTAATATTGATACTCCTCAATGGCCTTGTCCAACTACCATTAATGTGTTTTTTTTTGTATTAAGTATCAAATAATAGCTTTACAAAATTCAAGAGTCTTGGCTGGAAAACACACAGCCGTCTAATAGATAGCACTCATAGTATCAATAAAATCATGGCTAGAAAGCCCATTGGTCATATCATGTGACCATTACATATAGGATGCGGATGATGCATAGGAATAATACAGCTATATCCCAAAATTTACAAAATTACAGTTTTGGAGGTCCCATATATGCAGTATATCATAAAGAAAACAGCTCATCAACTAGCTAAAGAGGAGGAAGGAATCAGGATCAGTATTATCTCCCAATGTGGGGAACCATGCAGTCCAAACCAATTCACCCTCACACCACACCTGTACATGTCCCTCTATGAACTAGTCTCTATAAGGGTGTGCAAGCAAGCCTTTCAGTTCCATCTGAATGAAGTATTCTCTCTGTTGTCTTGCCTCCATTTCCTGCATGAATTTCATTAATGCATGTTCAGAGTGTGTCTTATTGCTTCCCATTCGGTCCCAGGTGAATCCATGCGACAACTCCCTGAAGAAGACATATGTTGAGCCATTGTTCAACCATCTGTCAAATTTGCCCTCATCAAGGCGGAGAACCACTGTGACCTACATAGCAACAAGGTAAAGAATGAGTCTCCTAAGAGACGTAGTGAGGTATCTACCCTTGCCAATAAACATGTCATCATTCCTAGATTTCCAAATGATCCAAAGAATTTCCAAGGAGAGAACAGACCAAAAGAGATTAGCATATTTCTTGCCACCTTTAATATAACCTAGTACCACCTCATTAGTAGTAAGACATTTAGTATCAATTGAAAGACCAAACAATTTCCACACCTCTTTGGCGAAATGACATTCAAAAAAATATGTAGCACAAATTCGGGGAGACAACACAATTTACACAATAGGGGCTTGTCATTATTGTCTTTAAGATGGAGCTTGTGAAGCAGAAGTTTCCAGGCAAAGAACTTCCTTTTTGGTTCAAACGGAGCAGACCAGAATCTCAAGAGAGCAGAATGCCACTTTTTAGAATCCCAGGTGAGGTTCCAAACATTATTGAAATGAGATAGGATATCTTTGGAGCTAGAAAGGGAGGAATAGACAAGTTTGGATTTCATTAGAGGGAGGGGAGAGTCGTCAACCCAACAAAGGGAAGAAATTGGGGAGAGCACAGGAGGGGACGATGAGGAGAGGATGGGGTCGAGTGCATTCTTGAGGACATTGTAGGTTCTGACTTGGGAGGTGGGGAGGTTGAAGGCCGAGCTAAGAGCTTCCCAAGAAATCAGAGAATCGTCTTTCAAGATGTGTTCAAAAGTTACAAGTCCTAAGTTATTCCATTTCAAGGCAGAGCACCCTTGAAGGCAGGCCAGATGCTTCCCATTATGCAGAGTATTCCACCATATAGATCTGACCAAGTTAAGAGTACCCTTATTATCAATAATGCCCCTGTTACTGATGAATTGTTTGACATGATTCCAAGCCCTCCATATGGACTTAAAGACCTCAGAGCCCGCAGGAGAGATCTCAAAATTTCCAGCAATCAAGTCCCACATGGGCAAGTTTCTCCATTTCTTTACCTTTTTAGGGAGGGAGCACTGTATATTGTGTCTGATCAAAATTTTCCAAGGTTCATTGCCATCAAGGGCTTTAAAAATCCACTTGGCAACCAAGGCAATGCCTTGAATTTTGAGGTCTTTGAGGGTCATGCCCCCCTACAACTTAGATCTAACACACCAATCCCATTTTAATGGATGTTGTTTCTTGTTCCCCTTCCCATCCGACCATAGGAATTTCCTGATTTGTTTTTGAAGATAATTGAACTGGTAATTACTGAATAGCCAGGTTGAGGAGCAATAGATGTTGTATGAGGACAAGATTTTCTGATAGACCTGAAATCGACCTGCCAAGTTAAGGAAGTTTTTGTTCCATTTGTTCAATTTTTTATCCACCTTATTCCTGAACCACTCCCACATTTCTTTCAGATTTGGGGAGATAGAGAAGGGGATACCCATATATCTAGTGATTAGGTTCGGACCCTCCCATTCTAGGTCAAATTTAGACAGCCAGCTAGGAGGGGAGTCAGTCTAGCCTAGCAAGGTTGATTTATGGAGAGCAATTTTGTTGCCTGAAGCCTTGCAAAAAATTTCAATGTTGTGCAGCAGGGAGGATAGGTTGTCCTCTTCCAGGACAAACAGGATAGTTGTATCATCAACAAATTGAACATTGATAATTTCCTCTTTATTAGGGAAAGAGATGCCTTTGACCCTGGGGGTCATATTGCGATCCTTAAGTATATAGTACATAGTATCAACAGCCAACACAAATAAGGTCAGGGCAAGTGGGCAACCCTGTCTTACTGACCTGGAAAGAACAGTATTATCAGATCTAATTCTATTTACATCAACAACAACATTGGCTTCACAGAGTAGAGTTTAAACTATCCTATAGAACGCCTCCGGGTTCCCCAAACTCACCAGCATTTGACTTATGAAAGTCCACTCTATCCTATCATATGCCTTTTCAAAATCAATCAACAACCTGGCCTCGTTCTTCCCTGACACTTTAGCCCACTCGAGTGATTCCCAACAGGTGATCAAGTTTTCCAAGATATATCTGTCTTTAACAAAGCCATTTTGGGTAGGACTGATTATCTTTGGAAGGATTTTAACCAGCCTATTAGCCACCACTTTGGCCAAGATCTTATAGGAGACATTTAATAGGGTGATCGGCCTCCAGTTCTTTAGCAATGTTTTGTCCCCCTCCTTAGGGACGAGCTTGATCACACCTTGATTGATTTCTTTGCCCAGAGATCCTTTATTAATAGCTTCCAGATATAGGCTATGTAGGTCATCAACAATCCATCTGATATTCTTCTTGTAAAATTCTACCGGCAATCCATCTGATCCAGGGGATCTATCATTGCCCATTGAGGAGATGGCCTTTTCAATTTCCTCTTTTGAGATGGGTCTCCCTAGAAACTCAATGTCCTCCTCATGAAGCTTAGATAGGATCAAATCCTTAATGAGCACTCTAGCAGCCCTATGTTCATCGTTTACATCTGCTGCAGTAAATAAGTTTTGCTAGAACTAAGTGAAGCACTTGAGGATCTCCTCTATGTCAGTAATGTGGGTATTGTTTTCCCAAATAGAATTGATACTCTATTTTGCCTCTTTGATCTTAAGCATTTGAAAGAAAAAATTTCAGCCCTTGTCCCCCGAGTCCAACCAATTCATTTTGGCCCTGGTTTTCAACCCTCTAACCTTCTCATTCTGAATTTTCCTAAGCTGGTTCTTGATTGACACCAAGGTGTTAGTAATACTTTCGTCATTAGGTGGGTCTTAAAGATCCATCTCTGCATTACACACCTCATCCTGAAGAAGCCTCCTGGCATCCTTGGCTTTCTTTTTCCCTACTGTTTGGCAGAGGGTGGTCCAACTTTTAATGTTCAAATTCCATTTGTCAATATTAGAAAGTTGGTGTTGCTCTTTCATGTTAAACAATCTGATGAAGGCCAAGGCAGAAGCATTAATGTGTTTCACACCTATACACAATGATATTACAAACTGAATCAATTGATTTCTTAAAAAAATGTGTTTCTCATCTATACACAATGATATTACAAACTGAATGAATTGATTTCTTAAAAAAATTGTCACAAACAAGACCACAATTAAAAGAAAAAATACAATCCTTCTAAAATATTGTTCTCTCCAAAGGTTAAGATGGGATCTTCAACATATTTCAGTACAAATTTAGATCCAACTCAAACAGCATTGTTTGCATGTGGCCACGGTTTAGTGTAATTAGAGATTGTGTTCAACCTCCCAAAAATCATAGGCACAGTGGCAGCTAAGAGATACCACATGAAGTTCCTCAGTCAGAGTTGTTTGTGTTACCTTCAAATGGTAATACAGGTAGGAAGGGGAAAAAACAATCACAACAAGTAGGGTGACCACATGTGCAAGGTATTGGCTTTATACCATGGGAAATTGGTTTCTTAGGGACTCACAAATTGAAGAAGTTTTTGGTACAATCTTACAAATATGTCCATTTTTTATATGTATCTTACATTTGTTGACTGCATAAACTATTTATTTCAATGTTTACAAATCACCATCAAATTTTGGCCAAAGAAGTCATCGTCGACATTTATCTTTTGAGGGAACTATGGGTGCACAAGGTATGGATAATGGAGAACACTAAATCCTAAATGCAATTATTTGTTCACATTTTTTGTTTATCTTAATACATGTGTACAGGGTGATAGTGGGAACAAGCACTAAATGCTGGAAGGTTGAAAGACTATGTTGATTTTCTGTCACTTATTTTCAATCACTTGTGCATGATTTATTGATTACATATCAAAATCTATCAGCGTGCAATTCTGTCATCCAATTTCTAAGACTGTGTTTTACAACACAGAATGGCTAACTATTCAGTTATGGTGTATTAGGAAGATCATATAGATGCCTCTACATCCAGTTATAAATAATTATACCACATTTTGGATTTATTGTGCCAAATTTATATTTTTATACTTATGATTATATGTCGTTTATTAATGTATATGTACTGCCTCATTCTATGTAGGTGGAGGACATTTATTTCACTTGGCAGTGTCAAACATGGTCTTTATAACATCTTCCAAGAGAAGGAGGTTATTAAATATATTGCTAGGTTTTGAAATTAAATTTGTAGATTAAAATGTTATGTTATTTATTACTACAACATGATAACGAACTAATACTTCCACTATCTTATGCAGCTAATTGCTGGATATTGTAGTGGCATAGAGTCTAAAGGTGGCCCATTTTATCAAGTTGCCTACCATGGTAAGAGTCTGTGGTTGTAGATCTGATCCGAAGGATAAAATAAATTATCTCCAATACTCCAGAAATAAACACATGGCGCCTCAGGAGGAAAATGATTTAACAAAAGATATGTTATGAGATTCTCTGATGAAGGCCAACTTTTAATGTTCAAATTCCATTTGTCAATATTAGAAAGTTGGTGTTGCTCTTTCATGTTAAACAATCTGATGAAGGCCAAGGAAGAAGCATTAATGTGTTTCACATCTATACACAATGATATTACAAACTGAATCAATTGATTTCTTAAAAACATCTGTTTCTCATCTATACACAATGATATTACAAACTGAATGAATTGATTTCTTAAAAAAATTGTCACAAACAAGACCACAATTAAAAGAAAAAATACAATCCTTCTAAAATATTGTTCTCTATAAAGGTTAAGATGGGATCTTCAGCATATTTTAGGACAAATTTAGATCCAACTCAAACAGCATTGTTTGCATGTGGCCATGGTTTAGTGTAATTGGAGATTGTGTTCAACCTCCCAAAAATCCTAGGCACAGTGGCAGCTAAGAGATACCACATGAAGTTCCTTAGTCAGAGTTGTTTGTGTTACCTTCAAATGGTAATACAGGTAGGAAGGGGAAAAAGCAATCACAACAAGTAGGGTGACCAAATGTGCAAGGTATTGGCTTTATACCATGGGAAATTGGTTTCTTAGGGACTCACAAATTGAAGAAGTTTTTGGTACAATCTTATAGATATGTCCATTTTTTATATGTATCTTACATTTGTTGACTGCATAAACTATTTATTTCAATGTTTACAAATCACCATCAAATTTTGGCCAAAGAAGTCATCGTCGACATTTATCTTTTGAGGGAACTATGGGTGCACAAGGTATGGATAATGGAGAACACTAAATCCTAAGTGCAATTATTTGTTCACATTTTTTGTTTATCTTAATACATGTGTACAGGGTGATAGTGGGAACAAGCACTAAATGCTGGAAGGTTGAAAGACTGTTGATTTTCTGTCACTTATTTTCAATCACTTGTGCATGATTTATTGATTACATATCAAAATCTATCGACGTGCAATTCTGTCATCCAATTTCTAAGACTGTGTTTTACAACACAGAATGGCTAACTATTCAGTTATGGTTTATTAGGAAGATCATATAGATGCCTCTACATCCAGTTATAAATAATTATACCACATTTCGGATCTATTGTGCCAAATTTATATTTTTATACTTATGATTATATGTCGTTTATTAATGTATATGTACCGCCTCATTCTATGTAGGTGGAGGACATTTATTTCACTTGGCAGTGTCAAACATGGTCTTTATAACATCTTCCAAGAGAAGGAGGTTATTAAATATATTGCTAGGTTTTGAAATTAAATTTGTAGATTAAAATGTTATGTTATTTATTACTACAACATGATAACAAACTAATACTTCCACTATCTTATGCAGCTAATTGTCGGATATTGTAGTGGCACAGAGTCTAAAGGTGGCCCATTTTATCAGGTTGCCTACCATGGTAAGAGTCTATGGTTGTAGATCTGATCCGGAGGATAAAATAAATTATCTCCAATACTCCAGAAATAAACACATGGCGCCTCAGGAGGAAAATGATTTAACAAAAGATATGTTATGAGATTCTCTGATGAAGGCCAACTTTTAATGTTCAAATTCCATTTGTCAATATTAGAAAGTTGGTGTTGCTCTTTCATGTTAAACAATCTGATGAAGGCCAAGGCAGAAGCATTAATGTGTTTCACATCTATACACAATGATATTACAAACTGAATCAATTGATTTCTTAAAAACATGTGTTTCTCATCTATACACAATGATTTACAAACTGAATGAATTGATTTCTTAAAAAAATTGTCACAAACAAGACCACAATTAAAAGAAAAAATACAATCCTTCTAAAATATTGTTCTCTCCAAAGGTTAAGATGGGATCTTCAGCATATTTCAATACAAATTTAGATCCAACTCAAACAGCATTGTTTGCATGTGGCCATGGTTTAGTGTAATTAGAGATTGTGTTCAACCTCCCAAAAATCCTAGGCACAGTGGCAGATAAGAGATGCCACATGAAGTTCCTCAGTCAGAGTTGTTTGTGTTACCTTCAAATGGTAATACAGGTAGGAAGGGGAAAAAGCAATCACAACAAGTAGGGTGACCACATGTGCAAGGTATTGGCTTTATACCATGGGAAATTGGTTTCTTAGGGACTCGCAAATTGAAGAAGTTTTTGGTACAATCTTACAGATATGTCCATTTTTTATATGTATCTTACATTTGTTGACTGAATAAACTATTTATTTCAATGTTTACAAATCACCATCAAATTTTGGCCAAAGAAGTCATCGTCGACATTTATCTTTTGAGGGAACTATGGGTGCACAAGGTATGGATAATGGAGAACACTAAATCCTAAGTGCAATTATTTGTTCACATTTCTTGTTTTTCTTAATACATGTGTACAGGGTGATAGTGGGAACAAGCACTAAATGCTGGAAGGTTGAAAGACTATGTTGATTTTCTGTCACTTATTTTCAATCACTTGTGCATGATTTATTGATTACATATCAAAATCTATCGACGTGCAATTCTGTCATCCAATTTCTAAGACTGTGTTTTACAACACAGAATGGCTAACTATTCAGTTATGGTGTATTAGGAAGATCATATAGATGCCTCTACATCCAGTTATAAATAATTATACCACATTTTGGATCTATTGTGCCAAATTTATATTTTTATACTTATGATTATATGTCGTTTATTAATGTATATGTACTGCCTCATTCTATGTAGGTGGAGGACATTTATTTCACTTGGCAGTGTCAAACATAGTCTTTATAACATCTTCCAAGAGAAGGAGGTTATTAAATATATTGCTAGGTTTTGAAATTAAATTTGTAGATTAAAATGTTATGTTATTTATTACTACAACATGATAACGAACTAATACTTCCACTATCTTATGCAGCTAATTGCTGGATATTGTAGTGGCACAGAGTCTAAAGGTGGCCCATTTTATCAGGTTGCCTACCATGGTAAGAGTTTGTGGTTGTAGATCTGATCCGGAGGATAAAATAAATTATCTCCAATACTCCAGAAATAAACACATGGCGCCTCAGGAGGAAAATGATTTAACAAAAGATATGTTATGAGATTCTCTGATGAAGGCCAACTTTTAATGTTCAAATTCCATTTGTAAATATTAGAAAGTTGGTGTTGCTCTTTCATGTTAAACAATCTGATGAAGGCCAAGGCAGAAGCATTAATGTGTTTCACATCTATACACAATGATATTACAAACTGAATCAATTGATTTCTTAAAAAAATGTGTTTCTCATCTATACACAATGATATTACAAACTGAATGAATTGATTTCTTAAAAAAATTGTCACAAACAAGACCACAATTAAAAGAAAAAATACAATCCTTCTAAAATATTGTTCTCTCCAAAGGTTAAGATGGGATCTTCAGCATATTTCAGTACAAATTTAGATCCAACTCAAACAGCATTGTTTGCATGTGGCCATGGTTTAGTGTAATTAAAGATTGTGTTCAACCTCCCAAAAATCCTAGGCACAGTGGCAACTAAGAGATACCACATGAAGTTCCTTAGTCAGAGTTGTTTGTGTTACCTTCAAATGGTAATATAGGTAGGAAGGGGAAAAAGCAAACACAACAAGTAGGGTGACCACATGTGCAAGGTATTGGCTTTATACCATGGGAAATTGGTTTCTTAGCGTCTCACAAATTGAAGAAGTTTTTGGTACAATCTTACAGATATGTCCATTTTTTATATGTATCTTACATTTGTTGACTGCATAAACTATTTATTTCAATGTTTACAAATCACCATCAAATTTTGGCCAAAGAAGTCATCGTCGACATTTATCTTTTGAGGGAACTATGGGTGCACAAGGTATGGATAATGGAGAACACTAAATCCTAAGTGCAATTATTTGTTCACATTTTTTGTTTATCTTAATACATGTGTATAGGGTGATAGTGGGAACAAGCACTAAATGCTGGAAGGTTGAAAGACTATGTTGATTTTCTATCACTTATTTTCAATCACTTGTGCATGATTTATTGATTACATATCAAAATCTATCGACGTGCAATTCTATCATCCAATTTCTAAGACTGTGTTTTACAACACAGAATGGCTAACTATTCAGTTATGGTGTATTAGGAAGATCATATAGATGCCTCTACATCCAGTTATAAATAATTATACCACATTTTGGATATATTGTGCCAAATTTATATTTTTATACTTATGATTATATGTCGTTTATTAATGTATATGTACTGCCTCATTCTATGTAGGTGGAGGACATTTATTTCACTTGGCAGTGTCAAACATGGTCTTTATAACATCTTCCAAGAGATGGAGGTTATTAAATATATTGCTAGGTTTTGAAATTAAATTTGTAGATTAAAATGTTATGTTATTTATTATTACAACATGATAACGAACTAATACTTCCACTATCTTATGCAACTAATTGTCGGATATTGTAGTGGCACAGAGTCTAAAGGTGGCCAATTTTATCAGGTTGCCTACCATGGTAAGAGTCTGTGGTTGTAGATCTGATCCGGAGGATAAAATAAATTATCTCCAATATTCCAGAAATAAACACATGGCGCCTCAGGAGGAAAATGATTTAACAAAAGATGTGTTATGAGATTCTCTGATGAAGGCCAACTTTTAATGTTCAAATTCCATTTGTCAATATTAGAAAGTTGGTGTTGCTCTTTCATGTTAAACAATCTGATGAAGGCCAAGGCAGAAGAATTAATGTGTTTCACATCTATACACAATGATATTACAAACTGAATCAATTGATTTCTTAAAAAAATGTGTTTCTCATCTATACACAATGATATTACAAACTGAATGAATTGATTTCTTAAAAAAATTGTCACAAACAACACCACAATTAAAAGAAAAAATACAATCCTTCTAAAATATTGTTCTCTCCAAAGGTTAAGATGGGATCTTCAGCATATTTCAGTACAAATTTAGATCCAACTCAAACAGCATTGTTTGCATGTGGCCATGGTTTAGTGTAATTAGAGATTGTGTTCAACCTCCCAAAAATCCTAGGCACAGTGGCAGATAAGAGATGCCACATGAAGTTCCTCAGTCAGAGTTGTTTGTGTTACCTTCATATGGTAATACAGGTAGGAAGGGGAAAAAGCAATCACAACAAGTAGGGTGACCACATGTGCAAGGTATTGGCTTTATACCATGGGAAATTGGTTTCTTAGGGACTCACAAATTGAAGAAGTTTTTGGTACAATCTTACAGATATGTCCATTTTTTATATGTATCTTACATTTGTTGACTGCATAAACTATTTATTTCAATGTTTACAAATCACCATCAAATTTTGGCCAAAGAAGTCATCATCGACATTTATCTTTTGAGGGAACTATGGGTGCACAAGGTATGGATAATGGAGAACACTAAATCCTAAGTGCAATTATTTGTTCACATTTTTTGTTTATCTTAATACATGTGTACAGGGTGATAGTGGGAACAAGCACTAAATGCTGGAAGGTTGAAAGACTATGTTGATTTTCTGTCACTTATTTTCAATCACTTGTGCATGATTTATTGATTACATATCAAAATCTATCGACGTGCAATTCTGTCATCCAATTTCTAAGACTGTGTTTTACAACACAAAATGGCTAACTATTCAGTTATGGTTTATTAGGAAGATCATATAGATGCCTCTACATCCAGTTATAAATAATTATACCACATTTTGGATCTATTGTGCCAAATTTATATTTTTATACTTATGATTATATGTCGTTTATTAATGTAAATGTAACGCCTCATTCTATGTAGGTGGAGGACATTTATTTCACTTGGCAGTGTCAAACATGGTCTTTATAACATCTTCCAAGAGAAGGAGGTTATTAAATATATTGCTAGGTTTTGAAATTAAATTTGTAGATTAAAATGTTATGTTATTTATTACTACAACATGATAACAAACTAATACTTCCGCTACCTTATGCAGCTAATTGCTGGATATTGTAGTGGCACAGAGTCTAAAGGTTGCCCATTTTATCAGGTTGCCTACCATGGTAAGAGTCTGTGGTTGTAGATCTGATCCGGAGGATAAAATAAATTATCTCCAATACTCCAGAAATAAACACATGGCGCCTCAAGAGGAAAATGATTTAACAAAAGATATGTTATGAGATTCGAACTCATAACCTCCCTCAACAAACCCACCGCTTTCACCACTAGACCATTCATTCGCATTTACTATTTTATAGAGAGAAGTTGGTTTTACTATATAACCAACTGTGCAAAGATAGAATGGAGGCAGACGGGGGTGGAACCCTTGACTACCGGTCTCCCAAAATGGATGGAAACTATTGCGCTATATATAGCACTTGAATTATAAGCCTATTTTAAAGGGGATATTGGTTAAATAAACCTGCTAATGACTAATGGTGCCAAATTAGAATGTAAGGGGGATATGCACGGGAAATAATTTTTTGTAAAGGGTTATTTATGGGAGTTGGTGGTTTTAGTCTTTTTTAGACTTATTCTATGTATAAAAGGGGGGTAGTAGTCCTTTTGAGACATCAAGGTGATGAGAAGGAGATTATGAACTTGAAGGCTTGTTGATTATTCCTGCACATTGGAGAATAATGTTGCCATTGTGCTTGAAGGGAATATCTTGAAACACTTGTAATTGATTTTGGAGCTAATCAGATCAGTCCCCCTATTGGAGTAGGACCCGCGGACGAACTTCGTTATCAATTGTGTTTTGACTTCTATCTTTCTACTCTCTTTCTTTCAGTTCATTACCTTTATTATGCTTTGTTCATTTAAGCATTATTATGTTAATTCGCTCAGATTAAAGCTTTGAATTAGCTTGTGTAATATTGTTAAGCATTTGTTTATAATTGTCATAGATCCTAATCAGATCAAGTTCGGTATCAGAGCTTTGTTTGACTAGTATTGCAGAATTGAATGCTAACAAGATCCAGGATTCAATGAGGCAAAGGCAAGCTTGAAGAATATAATCCTGAGATCGAAAAATGAAGAACTAATCCACCATCACAGATGGAAGGAAAAGGTGGTGAAGAAGGTTCTGAAGATAAGAGTATTCAGAAGACTCTTCAAAATTTGGAAACCATTGTACAAGTTTTGGTACAAGAGAGAGAGGACAAGATGCGAAGACGTGCAGCTTGTGAGAACAAATGGAAAAGACCAGGAGGTGACCATGAGCCTCCAAAAACACCCCCATCTCCTTCTTCTCCTTCTTCCCCGTCTTCTCCCTCTTCTACTCATTCTGAGTCTTCTTCTCTTTTCAAGAGTTCACATAAGCCTAAGATTAAACTGGATGTAAAATTTGATCTACCAAAGTATTGCGGGGAATTAAATGTTGAAAAATTAGATGATTGGATTCAACAAGTTGAAGTCTATTGTAGAGTCCAAAACCTCTTAGATGATGCTGATAGGATCCAATTAGCTACTCTTCGGTTAGGAGGTATAGCTCTAACCTGGTGGGAGAGTAGAATTCGGGATGGGTCTTCACAACATGGTAAAATCAATTTAACTTGGTTAGACTTTGTTAATGCTCTCAAGAAGCAATTCTATCCCCTAGGCCATATGCAATAGCTAATGATGAGCTGGCAACTTTTTAGGCAAGGGAAAGGTCAGTCTGTCCAGGATTACACCCATGAATTTATAAAGAAGGCTATTGCCTTAAATGTTCCATTGTATACCCAAGACACATTGCTTAAGTACATAGGTGGTTTTAACTCTTATCTGAGACATTCAATTTTGGTCTTGAATCCTAGTAACTTTGATGAAGTCTATGTCCAAGCCACACACCTAGAGTCAAGAGGTAAGGGTTCTTTTATTGATAAGTCTGATAAGAAGCCATCTAAGTTTGAGAACAAATCCCAAAACAAAGGGAAGGGGAAAAAGATAGCTACAGTGAAGAAAGAGGGTGAAAAACCCACATGCTCACATTGCAAGAAAGAAGGGCATGATGATTCTAGGTGCTGGAAGCTGCACCCTGAAAAGAGGCCAAAGAGATATGGTGGAAACAAAGACAAACAAAAGACTGCTGCTATAGTTCAACAAGATCTTGGATCTGACTCTAGAGATGAGACAAAGATCATTGCTATTGGAATCCAAGGTAAAGAAAAAGGTAGATCTCTCTCATCAACTACAAGTTCTTCTAATATAAGTGCAAGTACAAGTAAAGATTCTACTCCTAAGAATGATAAGCAAAGGAATGAATTATTTCATATTTGGGTTGTTATCAAACATACTAAAGTTGATACATTATTTGATATGGGTTCTCAAGTTAACTTGATATCTGAAGAAATTGTTAAAAAGCTTAACTTGACTACAACACCTCATCTGAAACCATACCCTCTGGGATGGGTTTGCAATGATGCACAATTGCAAGTAACTAAACAATGTAAGATAAGATTTGCTATCACTGCAAACTTTGTAGATGAGGTAGAAGCTGATGTAGTCCTTTTAGATATTTGTGGTCTTGTACTTGGGAGTCCCTATTTGTATGATCGACAGGCTATCTTCTATAGAGGGGAGAACAAATAAAATCTTTTTAAAGATAAGGTTGAATACATTGTACGGGCACATAAGGTAAAGACTAATCTTGCACTAGTTAATGCTGGTTAGATGAAAAGGTTAGTCAACTCTAGTAAGAACTTTGTATTAATGCTTGTAAAAGCCAAAGAGGAAGAAACATCTGAAGCATTTAAAGGATGTGATCCTAAACATAAGGCTGAAATGGTCAAAGTTGTTTTCGCTTACGATGACTTGTTTCAGGAACCAAAAGGATTGCCTCCTAAGAGAGAGATATAGCATGAGATCCAGTTGCAGCAGGATGTGCCACTTCCAAACATTGGCATGTACCGGTTATCAGTCTTGCAAAATGAAGAGATCAAAAAGCAGGTTCAAGAGTTGGTTGAGAAAGGAGTTATTCATCCTAGTACATCTCCTTGTGGTTCTCCTATTGTGTTGGTTCCAAAGAAAGATGGGACTTGGAGAATGTGCATCGACTACAGGGCTCTGAACAAGATAACGGTAAAGAACGGGTACCCTCTTCCTAGAATTGATGATTTACTTGATCAATTGAAACATGCAATTTATTTCACTAAGTTAGACTTGCATAGTGGATATCATCAGATACAAATTGCAGAAAATGATATTTGGAAAATTGCTTTTAAGACAAAACAAGGACTTTACGAGTGGTTGGTTATGCCCTTCGGGCTTTGTAATGCACCGGCTACATTCATGAGAGTCATGAATGATATCTTTCGTCCTTTTATTGATGATTTTGTCATAGTCTACCTAGATGATATTCTTGTATTCAGCAAGTCTTGGGAAGATCATGTAATTCATGTTAAAAAAGTCCTTGATGTATTAAGGAAAGAAAAACTTTTTGTAAAGATGTCTAAAAGCGAGTTTGCGAAGACATCCTTAGTGTACCTAGGCTATGTCGTAGGGAATGGTCAACTAAAAGTAGACCCTGCGAAGGTCGATTGTATTGTAAAATGGCCTAAGCCAAGTACAGTCACAGAAGTCAAGATTTTTTTAGGTGCAGTTCAGTACTGGAGGAAGTTCATTGCAAACTTCTCTTTTATTGCTTCATCATTGCACACATTGACCAGTACGAAGGCAACCTTTCAGTGGGGAGGTCCACAACAGAAGGCTGTTGACACTTTGAAGGAAAAGTTGAGCACCACACCAGTTCTGGCTTTACTAGATTTACATCAACCATTTGAGATCGAGACAGATGCGAGTGGGTTTGCCATGGGAGCTGTATTCATGCAAGGAGGTAAACCAGTCTGCTACCACTCTGAAATTTTTTCGAGAGCAGTAAGTAACTATCCCAATTATGATAAGGAACTTTATGCTTTAGTTCAGAGTGTTAAGAAATGGAAACACTACTTAATGGGCAAAGAGACTGTAATCCACACTGATCATCAGCCACTTCAGTATTTGCACTCATAGTCTAAACTGCAACAAAGTAGGCATTTTAGGTGGATGGGTTTTCTTCAACAGTTTCATTTGGTGATTAAGTATAAGAAAGGTGCCCATAACAAAGTAGTGTCGAGGGAGACATTTTGGGACAAAGAAGACTACAATTCGACATCGTAACTCGGCATAGGTTTTTTATTGCAATGGATCATGCTCACTAGATAGAGGCTATTAATTTATCTATTTTGTATTGGCAGTTGTATTTCCCTCACATTATTGTTTCCTGCACAAGACATATACTAACACAAGAGGATGTGTGACATTGTCAATGCCCCATAATTGGATAGAAAATGTGTGTGACAGTTTTTCCTCTAATCTCAAAATAGAATTTTGAGGACTCTGTCTAGGTGTCCATGATATAATTCTTTGGACTATATGACATTAAATGATATGAGGAATATCATTATTTTTTCTTAATGAATATACACTACATATTCTCAATACTTTTTTATATTCATATTCTCGATACGATTAAATTAAGTGTATCAAATTTTGTATACTTTCTCGATACGATTAAATTAAGTGTATCAAATTTTGTATACTTTCATACCTCTTATGTGTATACAATACATATTCTTAGTATTTTTGGGGGGCCTAGAATTTGTAAATCACTGATATGTAAATCAAAAGCCACTTAGTTGATGACTACAAGTAATGCATTTGAATCAATCTTTTGCCTTTTAAAATATTATCTCTTTGTGTGAAAATATACATGTTGGAAAACAGGTCATAGATAACACAAACAGAATATAAGTATTGGAAAACATATCGTTTAATATTAAACAACATATTGATCAATAAATCTGTGGACCTAAAATTAGAGCACTTTAACTTTGTATATATTTACAAAATAAAAATGACCATTTAGTAGTTGTAAACATAAACTTTAGTATTGCAGCACAGAAAAGACATGAGATATCAAATGTTAACCCAATAAATGAATAGCAGCATATGTCTGATTGTGTAAATTCTAGTATTGTAGCATTAAAAGAAAAGACATGATATATCAATGAAAACCCTAATATGAATAGTACCATATGTGTGAAAGCGTAAATTCTAGTATCCCAGATCAAAAAAAGACATGAGTTATCAATGTTAATCCCAATATGAATAGTAGCATCTGTCTGAAAGCATGAAATATAATTGGCTACTATTTGATGCCCTTGTTGATGTCGTCCAATACTGTTGTCATCTATGTGGGCAGTGTGATGCAATGAAAAAGTCAGTGTATTCTAGAACCAATCGGTACTTCGTAGGAAATGTTCTCATCACATCTTCTCCTGCATGGTCAGGAATTGTATGGACTACTATAAGACTGTTTAATTTCCATGTAAAAGTGCACGATGCCACGATTTGTGGATAGAAAATAGGCTAGAAAAGGAGGAGTAAACTTACCAACTCGTGCTGCACATCGTCGTCAAAGACATTGCAATACCATAACCACAATGTTAGTAGTCTCTAAATAAGCTGGGGAGACATTAATTCCCCATCCAAACTACCATGCATTAGTAGTTAATGTCATAAGAACTAGTTGTTGTAAATGTACAGGCAAATTGAGAAATACTTTTATTGTATCATCTCTTGATGATGACCGCAACATCCTACAATAAGAAAGAAGAGATTTCTATGTATCCATTACTATACTTGTAATAAAACAACAAAAAAATACTAGTTGGAGCTAAACCCAAAAATGTGATACAATATCTCTGTTTACCTTGTGCGCTTCTGTTACGTCAAGTACACCATGGCTTTTGTCCTTTACTGCTCTTCTCATTGTATAATTGTTCGAAGAAAACCATGATAAATAGAAAAAATGAATCAGTATCGACAAATGTTTGAATTTGTGCTTTGATGATGTTTAAATATATATATATATATATATATATACATACATGCACACACATACATGTTAATATTTTATGTTTCATTAGAAAAAATTAAAAATTTTAGTTAGTTTAAAGAGATTAAATCAATATATTTTATGTTGCATTAGAAAAAAAATTGAAAATTTTAGTTAGTTTAAAGAGATTAAGTCACACATATATATATATATATAGAGAGAGAGAGAGAGAGAGAGAGAGAGATTAAGTCGTCTGTGTGTGTGTGTGTGTGTGTGTGTGTGTGTGTGTGTGTGTGTGTGTGAGTGTGAGAATGTGTGATTAGAAAAAAATTGAGGATTTTAGTTAGTTTAAATTAAGTATCTTAAATATATTTATATAATATAAATATAGTATATAAATATAAGAGCCTTAATCTCTTAAACTAACTGAAATCTTCAATTTTTTTCTAATCAAAACATGAAATATAGAGTTTACCAATGAAAGAACTACTATAATACCAAACACATCCTTGTTTAAATGTGACCTCTTTATTTTTATATTCTTATCATATTAGCTTAAATTTACCAAGAGACTTAAATCTCCTAAAAAACTTATGTTTTGGTCCATATCCTTTTCCTTATTTCTCTACTCACACCTTTCCTTGGAATATTTACAAGTAAATAGTACTTCATTGGCTAATTTAGAGTTGCTCCACCTTTAATCCTCTAAGAAACTAATGAGAAATCACTACCTTGAATCAATAACCAAATTTAAATTTGCAAATCCAATGCCCATCACCAAATTGATCCCCGTGTTTCCAAGGAAGGATCATCCATTAATATTCCCTCCCCCCCCAACCCCTCCTCTCTCTCTCTCTCTCTCTCTCTCTCTCTCTCTCTCTCTCTCTCTCTCTCTCTCTCTCTCTCTCTCTCTCTCTCTCTCTCTCTCTCTCTCTCTCTCTCCCTTTCTTTGTTGTACTCCATATTTGGCATACATGACCAAGCTTCAAATTTCATGTAATTACTCAAGAACTGAAAAGCATATTTTATATGTACAGACTAGTATTCAAAATCAAGATTTGTGTTTAAGATTCAAATTTATGAAATTTATGCATGTTACACATGTGTGTTTATATGATTCATGCATATATTTACATATTGATGTGCATGATATGTTCTCATGTGCATGATGTATTCAATTTTTTTAGATCTACTACTAGATATGGAATCCATTGCAATGTTTATGATTGTGAAAGCTAATTCTATATTTTATTTGAGATCTCTAGATTTAATCTAAGTACACTTAGAATTTATTAAATTGAATTTTAGTAATTGTCTTTCAATTTTAGATTTAAATAAAGCAATCTAAGGCTTGACATTAAATTAACCTTTAGGTGTACCTCTCTATATTATAGACATCATGGCAAATGAGGCAATTCCTCGACACGAATTGTTTTCATGAACAAAAATTGAGATTGAGAAATTGAGAACCTAAATAAATAGTAGTAGTAACACAAGTGTTTACAAGAACACTTTTTAGAGTATTCTTGATAGCCTTGTGGAAATTAGGAATGACATTCAAGGCACTAGTGCCTATTTTGTAGATGTTATAAAGGCTTTTCTTGCCAAAAAGCGGCAAGAGGTTTGTAAGGGTTTGTCCCTTTTTGAGGTTCAGGGTTTAGTGTCAAAGGAAACCCTAAATGAATATTATTTTCCATTATACTTGGGAAAAAATGTGGTGAAGGGATATCAGGCTTCTTTGATATACCCACGCTTCCTTGCTACACATGGTCATTATAGAAATAACGACCAATTTCCACTCTATTTTGCATTGTAGTTGTATTGTGAAATTCATTTAAAAAAGGACATCAACTACACTGATTTTCCACCATATCTGGGCTAGGGTCGTGGTAGGCTTGCCAATAGGGATGCTTATTGTTGAGCAAGTTGATAGATTATAGCATATAGGGCACCAACTATTGCCCCTTCATTAGGTCCTATGCCAGATGAGGTTGTTCTTAGTACCCAACTTCAAGGAGCCATTGGTAGAGTTGGTGTCCTTGCAGCTATGACCGCTTTGATATCCAGTGATCGAGTGGGCCAGTATTTGATCTTGTCAATGCTCTCGATCTTCATTTGTAGCACACCCTAGTAGTAGCTCAGATGATCTTTATGGTACAGTGGGCCTCCCTTCACTCACTAACCTAGAGGGTCTTACAACAGACATGGCACGTGTTACTCTAATTATTTTGGCTAAGGATCCTTTGGATGCATATGCATTCATTACATCAGAGCATCGTATCCCTATAACAAAGTTCAGAGGTCATGTGGATTCTATCTTTCATGATCCACATTCAGGATCTCATCATTATCATCACCCAAGTGGGCCCAACAATAGTCCACACCAAGATCCACCTACAAACCATTTTGATAATTTGAAATTGTATGGGTGGAATATAGTATTTAATGTAAAGAAAAACACATTTAATTTTTTTTAAGAAAAAATGTATTTGAAAATTGTATCATTTAATTGTAATTGAAAAATATGTCATATTGATATTATTCATATCCATTATTTTTTGGAAATATAACAATGTTGCAATGGACACAATATTGTAGATATTAATGTCTTATTTTTAAAAAATTTAGAATTACAAAATATAATTACTCTAAAATTGTATATAGAGAAAAAAAAATTAAATGTATTGTGAATACAATATTGTAGATATTGATGTCTCTTTTTTCTTGAAATTTGAAATTAAGAAAGAAAATTACTCTGAAGTGAACTATATTATACAGAGAATAAAATTAAAATATATTGGGTGGCTTTTTCTGCATAAGTAAATTTGAAAATTATATAAAATTAGAAGTAAGAAATAATAAACTAGTATAGTACATTAGATTCTTTTCCCTTGTAGAAATTGATGGACTATTAAAAACAAAAAGAGATATAATCAAACATATAATCAATAATCTATCTTTTGTTAGATGTATTATTCGTTCAAAGTCTAGATTGAGTGCTTATTTTGTAGATTAAACAATACAAAAGAATGTAAAGTTGTGGAAATGGTCTATAAGTGCACTAAATATTGATGAAATAAATTAAGGAACAAATCTAAAGTTCTTGTAACATTTTCTAATATTTCTAAGAGCCTGTATTTTGTAATGTCGTCAAGTGTTCCTCCTCTTTCTTTCTTTTTTTTCTTATAAGAAACATATGGGTTGTGTTGAATATGTGCATATCCTTAGAATGTGAAGGAAAGCCTATGTTTGTGGAACCCTGAAAGTTCATGTACTCTTGAAATAGTTGTTGTATACACATAAAATATTTATTTAATATTTATTCTTCTATTAAATAGTTAATTTGAAAAGATTAATTTATTTAATTCCTTTTGTGTCTTTCTATTAATTAATTTAATTGAAATATTTTGTTAATTAATTCATCTATCATGTTCCTCTAATTAATTAAATATCTAATATTTAATTATTTCCTCCAATCATTTGAATATATAATATCTAATGATTATTCTTCTATCCTATAGTCTCAAATATTAAATGATTTCTTAAATTATTTAATTTTATTTCCACCTCACCTTCCATCTCCACTTCATCTTTCCTTTGCCAACTCATCCATCATGTGGCTAAATTAATTCAACAAAATTAAAATAAATAAATCATTTATTAGCCACTTATCTTCAACCTCCAAATTTAATGAAATATTGTGCACGTACACATATTTCATAACCTTCTTCTATATTCTCTCCAACATCCCTACATCTTAGGAAGGACTTGAGTCCACTTGTCCTCTCATGCCTAAATCTTCTCTAACCATCCCTAGATTCCCTCAGTCAGCAACCCAGTCAAGGTGAGATGAGTGACACGTGTCCTCTCCTTCCCCCTTTCTCTCAACCTTCACCTTTGCTCACAGCCATCCAAATCTGCAAATTTGATCATGACCATTGATCTAGGCCACATCATCTTATCCTCTCAAGGTCTATAAAATCAAGATTTTGAGTTGAGAAAGAGTTAGTCTTCAAGTTAGTCTTCAAGTGAGTTTTTCAAAGCTAATCATTTGTGAAAACTTATGCATCCGTGAGTTTTAATCTTGAAGCAAATAGCATAATCATTTAGCATAATGATTTTAGCATAGTCATTTAGCATTCCATATCATAGCATTAGTTAACTATTAGTTATCAATTCATTCTTCATATGCCATCTTGGAAGCTATCAGTGCTTGTCTGAGAACACACCATCTGCAACCAGGAACAGTGGAGTTAGGACACAATGAGACATAAATCATGAAGGTAATAATAGTATTTTTATTTTATATGTATTTCATGTAGTTTCATTGCTTGAGTTTGGATTTCATGTAGCACTTCCTTTGTATTTTGTGAAACTAACATGTTGCAGGTAGTACTCTGATGATGAAATTCAAGTCGACAGATTTTGCCACCCACCGTGGGGCTCAGAGCCTTGCATATTATTCCTAATATCCTATCTAATTCTCATAAAAATCAAATTTAACGCATTTGTAATACAAATTCACGCCTATGTGAGTTCTGACAGTGCCATTATTTGATAGGTTAGCACCTTTTTTCCTTCAGGTTAGCACATTTGTCATTTAGGTTAGCGCTTTTGTCTATAAATCAACGCATTTAATCTTCAGAACAACACTTTTGTCCTTCAAGTTAGCGCATTTGTTAGTTTGGTTAACACTTTTGTCATATAATTCTTGCTTCTTAGTCTGCAAAGTAGCGTTTTTGTGTTTCAGACTAGCGTTTATGTCCTTTAGGTTAGCGCTTTTGAGGTGAAAAATAGTGCATTTGTTAGGATAGCGCTTTTATTTGCAACTGACAGAATTTTATTGCAGGTCCGAATGTCCAAGAACTTAAATTTTTCAAACTACTAACATGCATGTGCAGGGTTATTTTTAAAACAAATTTCATGCATTTCCTCACCTAGTTAATTAAGAATTCTAATTTGCAAAGTAACACATCATTTCATGCTCATTTAGCTTAACTAAGGCGGATAAATTAACAGCATGCAACTTGCATTTTGAGTGACTTCTTTAAATTAGTTGCACATAGATTTTAGAAAAGCTAAAATGGACTTGTGTTTTTCGTGCTTGATGAAGTAGTAGGTAAGTATGCTCTCACCATCATACAATGATTAGAAAATAAGACCTACTTTCTTTTATGTATAACCTTTAGAGGGTCTGCCTTCCCGAGCTACCTTAAGGGGGCCAGTGAGAGGGGAATGACCCAAAGTGGAGACGGGCTAATACCGAGTCCTTCCAATCCACTCTAAATAAATCATGTTTGTGACAAAAGTCACAAGCAACATGTGCTAATAAGTTCATACCGACACTATGTTTCCCCATAATCCCTATGGAGCGTAACCTCTGTAGGCTGGAAACCTTTTGTATTTACAGAGCTGAAAGTGCCGCATATATGGCCACATGACTGGAAGCCTTTACTAAAAACCACTTGTACTAGTTGCCAAAATCCTTCTAGTTGTTGGCGAAGGAGGTCGAACCTCTGAAGCGGATCACACACATACAGTTCTTAGTAGAGATATAAAGTTTTCCATGGGAATTTTTCATGAAAACTGGCACTTGGCTACCCGGAGAAGTGAGTGTCGAAGGTGGAGCCAGTGCGGTCAAGCATCTAAATATCCGCTTTGAATAGTGTAGCCTTGGGGGAAACCCCATGTGAGATTCAACAATTATTGTCTCAGTCTGCCATAGGATTTGTACTTACTTATGCATTTTGTTTTTAAAAAGCATTGTGTCTTCTATGTCTATGACATGTTCAAAATTGTCATAAATTTGAGAAAATCATTATCTAAAAAAATGAGCGAAAATCCAACAACTTATTGAAGGATTTGAGAAGAATCCTTGAAACATAATCAGAATAGCACTTTCAAACAATAAAATAATGCTTTTATCCCATAAGTTAACACTCTTTGCCACAAGAGTTAGCACAAAATCTTTTTCACATCTAAAAACCATATCAAACCAAAATTTCAACATCAGTATCAAAACACTTCTTGAGTAGATTTATCTCTAAACTATCACACATTTTCAAACTAGTTCAACAACTGGGTCACTAATCCAACGGGCTATTTCCGAAAGGCTTCCATAAGCATAAACATTCAAAAAGCTATTGATTCAAACATTTTAAGTGCAAAAAAATCAACATCATTGTCAAGTCTCTCATCAGGATATATCAAATCCTCTATCACAAAGCTTGATCAATTCGTCTTGTGTTCATTATCTCGGATATATATTTCCTATTTTGAACCTAGGTCATATCAAAATCAGAATTGCACCAACTTTGGAATCAAACAAACTTGTAAGCTATCAGATGCTTATATGAATTTTAAGTATCAGTTTAAGAAAAGAAAACCTAGTTATAAAGCTACCTAGAAAAGAATAAGATTCTTGTATATCAATTGCAAGATCTTATTAAAACATAGGACATTCCTACACCATTTTTGTCACTATTTACGTGGCTGCGGGACAAAGTTTGACGGAGAAATTTTGCAAGGACATGCTTTTCAAAAAAGAGACGCTTTATCACAATGAACAAACAATAGTGGTAAAATCAACAAACCATATCTTCCTAAACCAATAATCACCTATTGACTTGTCCTTTGAAAACTTCAAAAAAAATGAAACAATCACATGCCAGTTTGGACTAGAGATCAATACGAACAATTTAGAAAACAACAAAAACAAATGGAGGAAGAAGATAATCCGATATTCCAAAATTTTGGGTATACCATTGTTGACGAAGAAGCAGTCAATAACACCATTAGAGACCTTGAGAAAGATTTCAAATTTGATAGACTAATGGAAAAATTATTGGCAAAACAAAAAGAGAAATATCTTTTGATGTTGGCAAAATCAGGAGCCAAATTACCACAAGACTTTAACATAGAAAGCTTGAAACAAGATGCAGAGGCAAGTAACACCCAAAACACAAATGATCCAAACAATGAAGATGTAAACAAAAAAGTCATGAAGAGACAAGAAAAGAATGGGATGACACAAGAAAAGAGCGTAGTGATAAAAGAACTTACAAAGAAATAAGGAGAAACTATATGGATAATCCATTGTTAAACCTTACTCAACAAATGCAAACTCTACAACATGAGATATAAGATATGCAAAATGGAACAAGCTCCAAGAAGTATTCATTACAAGATATCTTCCCATATCCTTTCGATAAAAATTTGAATATGGCACCATGTCCACAGCATTGTGAAATCCCTAAATATGACAAATACGATGGAAAATATGATCCTCGGGATCACATTAGGGAGTTTTGTACTATGAGTATGGAATTTGCACACGATGAAACTTACCTGATGTGTCTTATCCTGATGGCATTACATTAAAGTACTCTATCTTATGGTGATCTCTGGAGCAGAGGCTGCTTTGCATCGACCTAGGATACATTTAAGTTGTGTTGCATCTGCGGAAATATATATCTGAGGTCGATGCAATGCAACCTCTGCTCCACCAATACCAAAAAATAGAGAGAGTACTTTAATTTAATGTCATTGAGATAAAATGCTTTCAAGATAGATAAATGGTATGCAACTGTATCTATTTGGAATGCATTACCCAAACAGCGCAATCGATCAGTCGCACACGAAGTTCCACGACTGTGATCTTTTTCAAGTCCTAATATAATTTCTATCTCGTCAACCTCTAGAGGAGCCACCTGACCTGGTCCCACCCAGACCAAGTTCCATTCTTTTCACTTTTCAAGAATGTATTTCTTTTCACTATCTTGCAGTTTCCCTCATGAATTTTAAATTATAGTGCAGAGTTCTTCACAAAGGACACCACCACATTGTCTAGAGTCTATGCAATTCAATTTTTTTCTTTGATCCCATGGAGGCCAATAGTCCTTTGTCTAAGGAAGTGCTTCTTGAATAGTCATGGGGGGGAGAGGTAATGCTTGAAATCACCCTTCTATTGGGAGATTGTGTACATAACCTCTTGGTCTTCTAGAAGCCAAAAAGTACTTCAAGTCCACCAACTCTAGTTCCATGCACTATAGAAATTTTTGGATATTGCCTTCCAAATATCCTTCGATGCAAAAGCATCATTCTCATAATAGAAAAAAGGTGGCCCTTGCATGAACACATTTATTTCCTCCAAGCATGGCCCAATAGGTTTCCCAGGAATTCCAAAACCAGTTAGTCCCTCCCGACGTAAATTAGAGACGTCACATCACACACTCCAGACATTGTTTGTTTGTATTGCATACTCTCTATGTATTTATCACCCTTTAACACTTTCCTCTGCTTTTCTCCAATTTCTCTCTTCTAGGAAACTGATGAGCTTGTTTCCATGTGATTCAAGATAATGTCTACTTGCTTTATTTTACGTAATTTACTT
This sequence comes from Cryptomeria japonica, assembly GCF_030272615.1. Lineage (NCBI taxonomy): Eukaryota > Viridiplantae > Streptophyta > Pinopsida > Cupressales > Cupressaceae > Cryptomeria > Cryptomeria japonica. Next base: position 92,965,413 of record NC_081414.1, on the reverse strand, counting down.
GCACACGAGTCTTCAGCTTGTATCTTCTTCCTCCACACAGATATAAATTTTAATTCACGCTCAGATGATAATTAAATAGAATAAACATTTGTAAAGAAAATATTTAGTCATTGGATGTTACATGTTATCTGACGGAAAGATCCTAGATCCAATTCTTGGAGAAAGGAAACATCATTCATAATTTTTTTTCAAATAACACCGAATCAAATAAATTTAAAATGTTTCATGTATTTTTTAAAAGTAGAACTCATGCAATGCTTTCATGCACCGACGGCCAATCGGTCTGACCCACAGCATTATCCATAATAGAACAAATCACCATAATAGGCTATTATAAAGTATCTATACAAAAATATGAAAGAACATTAAATTACCATTACAAACCAATAAACCATAAAATAGTGAAAATACAACCATAACCAAAAAAGTCATAAATAGCAAGGGATAAATAAAAACTCAATAATTTCAAAATATTGAATTCACTATACCACATTACAATCCACTAGGTATTCAACCTCTATTCCCATCGTCTAAACACATTTTAAGCTATCTTGATGCCCAATGAGACTAGCGGGATAACTCGCATCTATCAGCAAGAAGAGAGGTGATGCAGGGCACCTAGCACTCCAAGAATGTAAGCTTTGATTTATTTTTAGTTTGTCTGTTAATTTTTTATTTAATAATGGACCAACCATTGAGGACTCAGTAGAGCCATGGTTGAGTTGTCCAAATTTTGGGTTGAGTCAATTGTGCTCGGGATGGTGTTAGCCTAAGAAGTGAGATGCTTAGGTAGTTCACAGGCAAAATACTCCAAATGAATGTATTCATGATTTAGGAGTCAAATGAGTTGTGTTTAGGTCTTATAGTGTGTTTTAGGACCTTCAAGAGTCTTAGAATGCAATAGAATGCAAAATTGCATCCTAGAGCAAAAGTTGTCAAAAGTTGTTGAGCAACATTTTGCAATTTCTTGCAAAAGTTGCATTTTTGGTTATGGGCGTTAGGAAGTTGGTTGAACCAAATAAAACAAGTGGATATAAGCCAAATTTCACTTCATTCTACGGGTTGGAGGATTGTAAATGCAAGAGCAAGTTTTTGGTTTGTGAAGCAATCTTGTTTCCACCAGTTTTTGACAGTTTTGTCTTGATTTCCTTGCTTGTACGGTCCAGTACAGACTAGATGGTGTAAACTCATTATCATATTTGTATGTTCATTTTATTTTATTTTAATAAGGTTGATTTGCAGGTTTTATTTTTCCAGGTTGTCGAGATTCCTCTCATTCTTTGCAACTAGGAGCAAAACCCTTGCAAGTAGGGTTTAAGAACAAGAAATGGCTCTAGCCTAGGCATTCTTTGATGGCACCTATTGAAATCACTAAGAATGATAGGTTAGAGTATATAAATAGGTTTGTAATAGGGTGTGTGATGTTGCAGTTCCAGGAGGAGGAGAAACAATGAAGGCCTAGGCTCATTGCTAGGAGTAGGTGAGTTAGGACAGCAAGTAAAGTGCGATTTGTGAGCACATGGAGATTGGTGCAAGCCCAAGTGGCATATGAATGGAAATCCCTCTGAGTTCCCTTGAAGTTTCCAAAGTTTTTTTGAGAAGGATATTTGACTGGTGAAGGGTTCTAGACCAATTTTGTCAATCCACCGGTTAGGCCTAAAACCCCACAAAATAGTGCTGCATTGGAAACCACACCTGTACGGATAACCCAGATGCACTTTTCCAGTATTATATATAACTTCCAAAAGGGTACTCAAATCAATGATTTATTCCTAGGCTTGTTTGGGATTTTTGCAAATTAAACCCCTAAAACCGCTTAGGGAGGGCTAATGCAATTAGGTCTATTTAGGTGTCGGTAGAGACCTAGAAGGCTTGAGAGACCAAGGCGATGGATTTGGTGAGTCTAAAAATTCAAAACACATTGAGGACACCTTATTAATGCATTGGGAAACCATAAGAAGAGATTGTGTGTTAAGATCCTTGCAGGAGTGGTTGGAGCCCAGGAGAGGAGAGTGTGAGTAACTGAGGTGACAACCTCAAGTGGTGGAGTTGATTGTCCAGAAACCATTGGCTATACCTAGGAGGTAAGTCAAGAAGGTTCAAACCTTGGAGGTCTCATTGGCATAACCCCTGCCAAGTGCCATAGGAAGGACTTGAGTAGTTGTAGGGTTGAGTAGGACAAGTCGCTCAAGAAGTTGAAACAAACAAGGCTCCAAGACTCTCTGCGTCAAGAGTTCATCGACTTATGTTATCTCGATGAGTAGGAAAAAAGAAATGACAACACAAAATCATATTTAAAACATCTCCCCCTTTGTCATTGATCGAAACTTTGATTCTACTCACATCGTCTTGAAATCTCCATTTTAGACTCCTTCCTCAACCTAAATTAAATTTTAAGTCCTCATTGACAAGACTATGATGCCTTAGGTGCCCTGATACTCGTGATTGGGACCCAAAATAGGACCCCTCATTTCTTGCCTCATGTGTGCGAAAAAAAAAATTAGCTTCATGTCAATCGGCTCCAAAAATTCAAACATTTGAAGGGGTCTACCTACAATTCAAGTGATCTCTTAATTATAAAATCAATTCAATTCCAAGTAAACAAGCAATCAAGCATTCATCAAGCATTGAAGGAGAATTCAATTTAAAGCACAACATTCATGATCAACATTCTGCATGACATCCTAAAACCTTGTGTGAGGATTCAAGAAAGATTCATCAAGGTATCATGTTCAATTTCAAGCATTTTTAGATTAGATATATCCTTTCCCTCAAAAGGAAAACATTATACTTCAAGGTTAATTCACAACCCGGGGTTTGACCTAGGAAAGCCCCCATCAACAAACCTATTTTCGTCATTTTGTGTGTAGGAAATTGATTCAGGAGTTACGTGTGAAGAATTTGGCAAAGAAAATGATGACAATCTAACTCAAATTTTGATGCCATGAAAAGCAAAAGACTAGGCCAGTTCACACCTCCTAGTCCCAAGAATTTTTGACAAAATTTTGATAGTAGATTATGTGTACCATTCTAATCCAAAAATCATTCATTTTGTCTACATCCGACAGGTGGAGGATCTGGTCGATTTGCACCTCCTAGTCCCAACAATTCTACTTGAACACTCAGTCACAGGAGAAGAGATATGACATCTAGGTCTACTAAGGAGATGCTTACTATTAGTCATATGATAAGAGAAAAGAGAAGAAACATGAATACTACTAGCTAGCAAGTTGTGTAATGTTGGGTGATTGATGCTACATCATGGATTTCATTGGCTAGCAAGTTGTGTTATGCTAGGTGATCCATGATAGAGAAGATTAACAAACAAAACCATTTGTTCGCAAGGCAATCCAAAAACTCTACTACAAAATGGTTGTTGTAGTGACACAAAACACAAACAACAATAATAACCAACACTTGCAAAGGTGTAAACAACAACAATGATCACACTAGCAATCCATGCTATTCCAAGTAACCTTTAACAAATCTCAAAAAAATGATAGCCATGCCCTAGGTGGCACTATGTAACACAACACTTCTAGTTTGAGGATAAGCACCTTCAACACCAAGAAGATACCCTTAATAAACATACATGCATTCCAAGCTAGGAAGAAAGATCCTTGTACATTCCTCATTGCTATAAGAAAGGAAGAGATAGTTGTAAAAGAGATGTTTTTCAACAAGTGTAAAGGGATCATTTTAAAGAGGGAGGAAGAGATCTTTTCCTAAAGATGTCTACCTCCAAAAATAGAGGAGATATTTAATAAAGATCATCTTTTAAATTAAGAAATGGGCGGGAGATTAAGAATACAAACCTTCCATATTGCTAGGAAATGGTATCCTTGATGAAGGATTGCACACTTTCTATCACTAAGGAGAGATCGTTCATAAAATGCATACCATTTCAAGAAAGAAAGAGGTCCTAATCAAGGAACACACACGTCCAAGCAAGGAGAGAATTTGGATTGAGGACAATTCTATGCAAGAAAGGATATCAAGTTATAAAAGATAAAAATCAACAAAGGTAAAGAGGATCCTTAAAAAAGAGGAACAATTGACAACTATTATTCTTGCTCCACAATGTAGAGACAAGAAGAACTAGGCTATTACATCGCCTCCCAAGTGTGATTGCACATGAAATCATACGTAGTACCATGAATGACAATGAGCCCCTAATAGGTAATTTTGTCCTAATTTTGTTTATGGTTTTTTCTTCAATTTTTCAAGGGGAGAGTAATACAAAATTATCTCTTGTTGTGATTAAAAGTTGTTGGAAAAGTCATATATATATTAGACAATGGGGGAGGGGATGTCAACAAAGGAGGAGGATAGAAACCTAAATCTTCTTCAGAAAAATGTAATGTATATTTCTCATGAACCTCCACACTTCATTGCACACATCCTAAATCATGTCCATTGCATCCATGTTTATAATTAAATGTGGTATTTAAATCATGTCTAGAGGAGTGTGTTCATTCGTATTTTCCAAGTTTAAAGATCCTCAACCATCATCAAGACATGTGTTGGAAGAAGAGGTTGGAATAGATTTAGAAGAAGCTTGAATAATTGACACATACAACTCCCTTGAGACTTCATATTTGGATAGAGGGACCTTATATCAAATTAAGAAAGGCATGAGAGTGATATATGTATTAGTGTAATTATTATACTTTTTGAATATTTATCCAAGTAGTATAATATTGGAAATAGTATCTTATACTAATTAGGGAGTCGTAATTAGGATATTATTTTCCCATTTTTAGTTGTTGATCTCATTATTTAAGACACAAATGATTTTCATCATTTCTTTTCTTTATGTGAAATATATATCTAATGTAATTATTTATATTTTTAATAAGAAAATAAATTTATTGTAGTAATCATGTGGTTTTTTAATTTTATCTCTTGTCTAAGAGAAAGTATTGAAGATCATAACTCTAACATGGCTTTATTTTGGATGAGTAATGCTAGTGTTTACATCGCCAGACTTGGGCATAGCTTATTCAGATTCTTGAGACCTCTTCTTTCATTGTAATTCTGAGATATATGCTTCAGTTAGTGACTGTCTAATCTCTTCAGAAAATCAGTAGCATATCTCTTGGTAGTCAACCTATGTAAAGATCCTATGATTGCATTGGAACTGGTTTATAATAAGATTTGAATGGGTAAGTAGTTTGTCCAAGTTGGAGCTGACCAATTTCATAACAATATAGCAATGGCTTTCCTCAATACATGTGCCTATCAACTGAACAATGAATGGGCTCTCTAACTTGGCAAGAACTGCAGTCTCCATGTCAAATAGATCACGAGCATCAATATGAATGTCTTTTATGGCAACCCTATGCCCTAGCCATGAGCCCTCGTACACTGTACCAAAAGATCCCTCTCCTATAGTCCTCTTTTCGATCAAATCTTTGGCAGGGAGCTGCAGCCACGAAGGTATACCATTTGCAGATTCAATTTTACATTCATTCCTGATGGCTTCTATCAGCTTTCTCTCCATGAATAGTAAAACCCCAATTTTATGTTTTTTGTTTAAAAGCCCAAGCCTTGGCAGCCGTTTGATAACAAGCCATGAGTAGCTGCCAGTAGTCATGGAACTTAAAACCAAATTGTTCTAAATGTAAGTCAGACATTTCTACAAAGAAAACACTGATTCTCTTGTGGAATTCTCTACGATCTATCCTATCATTCCCTTCTTCGATCGGGCACAGAAGAGCAAAATCTAAGCAAAGAAGAGACCAAGCAAGGTCGTGCATGTGTAGGGCGAAGGCTTCACCTGTGTTAGCCGTTATAAAACAATTCATCCAGCAGGTATCGGTTGAGAAGTGATTGAGGTATGTTTCTGCTTCTTTCGTGGCGCGATAAACTTCCTTCCAAGCTCTTTGCACGCGTTCGCTCCAAACATCGCCACCCAGGTATTGTTCACTAATGCCAATATAGGGGAAGACTTTATTCAGTATATAGGCTCACAAACTTTTGCATTGTTTGACATGGAACTTGAAGCTTTTCTGGTTCTTGAGAAGATTGAGTTTATCCAGGGAGTCCAAAACAAGACTACGAATGTCCAGAATATCTTGCCCGTGCGTATCCATCAGATTCGAACGAGTTGCAAATTAAAATTAGCTCATATGTCTATACAGGAGATTTTGCAGCGAAGCTATAGCAGTTCGCAGACAGAGACGCAAGAGAAAACCGCGTGTTGATCAAAAGTCGTCCATATTCTTATGGGTCGTGGAAAACTGTACCTACCTGCACTTCTATTTACAAGCACTTTGCACCAAAAATAGGTGGAAGGATTAGGCTGATAGAAACTTATATAGATTATTATAGTAGAGAGTATAATTTCATATGTGCACGCTAAATCTAAGATGCTATTAAATTAGTTTATGCAGTTGATATCTTAGGGCAGGTCCCCATGCGGCTGCTTAGCTTATTTTGGCTAGCAGCCGCTGCTCAATTTTTTTAGCATTAATTTGTGGAGCTGGTGGCCCCATGAATGTAAAATTTTGGTGCTTATAAAATAAGCAGTCATCTTAAATTGCATTATTAAAAGAAATATTTAATTCTAATTGGTCACATAATTTGTGGAAAAAAAATTGGAAACAAATAAAAAGAGGGAAATTGTTTTGGAGAGCCACATGTCAATCTTCTCAATAAGCAATTGCTGCTTATTTCCAGCCCCCCTTTTTTTCAAAGCTTATTTTTAAGTTTTAAGCAGCTGCTGCTCCACTTAAATAGGAAAAGATTCCAATTTATCCTTTCCTCTTAATTAAAAATTTGCATGGGAACACTCTGGCTGCTTAATTTAAAGCAGAAATTGCACTTAAGTAGCCGCATGGGGACATGGGGTTAATGTTAATAAATGAACATGCTTAAAGGAAAATTAAGAGTGCTTGTGTGTTGTTTTGACGGGCAATTGTTAAATCACGATAATTGATGTTCTATATTCAAGATAATTTTCATGTCAAAAAAGGTCGTTAATGCTAAATTAATAGAGTTTCAAAATGATAAAATTACATTTGACAATGGAAAGAACATATAACATAAGAGTTTTCTTTTGTCCATCATGCCACAAAACATTATCATGTACAACATTTCTACCATGATTTTTTATATAGCACTATATTTGATTGGATGATGTTGCTATTGTAATCCACACAACTTTGCTTTTTGATCTTTTAATTCCTTTTGCTTTCAAAATTTGATCACTACTTGCAACATTGTAATGTGCTTCAAAAAGTTACTTAGAATAGAGGATTTAACAAAATACTTGAGAAATTGTACCAATAAGAAGTCAAATTTTAACTTGAAGTTCCATTATGAATCTTTTCATTGTTAACTATTCTATCCAATCTGTTTATGTTTCAATCTTAGATTCAAGCATGAATTATGCTATTTTTTATGTTCTTTATTTCACCCTCTACTCTTGTTGTTAGTTGATAGGCTGATGTTTGAATTTTGACATAGTACTAGTATGAGAGTTTTCATTTTATAAACAATTCTTTCCTCTAAAACCTCTTAATTATAAATATGTATTACAATAGTAATTACTTATATTTGAGATATGGAAAGCACAAATTCAAACACAAAATAGAATTGAAATCTTTCGATGTAAATTGTGTCCCTAAATATGTTCAATATAGTGACTTGGAAATGGATGACATCTCATATACAACAGATGGGAATGAAGATTCCTCTAAAAAGAAAAGTATATATAAATGTATGCGTGTGTGTGTGTCTATATGTATGTATGTATGTATGTATGTATGTATACATATGCATATACATGTATGTATATACACATATATACATACATACATACATATATATACATACATACATACATACATACATACATACATACATATATATATATATATATATATATATATATATATATATATATATATATATATATATATCTGTGTGTGTGTGTGTGTGTGTGTGTGTGTGTGTATTAAAAAATAGAGACTTAGAGGAAGGGTAATACTCTAAATTATTAGGCGGCTCGAAAGAAATTGAAGTTAATTGCATCTGAAAGAGGACCTGAGGTTGATATCAATATTGAATGATATGTCAATTAGATTATCCATTTCAATCATTTCAATAATAGATAAAACCCTACCTATAGTAACGCAGGTCTATCATTAAAGCCCCAAAGTGCAAATTCAATAGTTATTATCTTAGAATAGATAACCTAAAATTGAGATAGAGGATAAATAATACTTATGTGGTCACCTGGATATTTAATTTTTTAGTGAAGGCTTCATGTCCAAACAACCTCTAAAAAACCTTAAGCTAAAAAGAGGATGTTTGATGGTATTTTGTGGTTCTATTGAGTTGTTGATTTATATATAAGACATTAATGGCTATTGTTCAACCCTAAGGAGGAACTTATCAAAGAAGTACCACATCGGATTAGACTATATAATCTTCCCCCAAAACATTGGAAGGAGATCATTTTGATGCATAGAACAAATTAGGTGGGTTAGCATATTGAGATTTCGGAAGCAAACAAGAGAGAACTTTTATTTTGAACATTTGTCATTCTCAAGTTATAATTGCATATAAGAGTCATGTTTTGAAAGAAAATATCGTTACAAGCTAGAAAAAGTATCTAATTAATCAAGCCCCCAAAACTAGACAAGGGCAAGAATACACTCCCTATCAAAAAGGTGTGGAGACCATTCGAAGGATATCTTTAAAAGAATGAATTGCAACCAATCTTACTATAAATATTTATAGTAGAGACTGCTAGTTTATATAGATGCTAAATTAGGGGTGAACTAGGGAATGATAAATTATCATGAATTCCTATGAGATCAAAAGCTATAGGGTCAACGTAAATTAGAAAAAATCAAAAGTTGTAGGAACAATTTGAATTAGAAAAGGAAGGCCCGTTGAATAGAAATACGATAGGGAGAGAAGGTATGAAGGTGGAGAATATTACTATGTGACTACTAATATTCTGATAGTGGCAGTAGAAAATAAATCAAAATTAAATGAGTGGAACATAGCTAACCAACCTTTTCATCTTCGACAACTATTGCTATAGTGAGAGTCTATTGAACTCTAATTAAAGACACACTGGATGATGATTGCAAATAACATTCATTTATGTTTGTTTTTTTAACAATATATGGCGGCCAACAATAAATCAGATCTACTTTAAGCATGACCACGTGACAATAATTACCATCACAACCCATCTCGTGTAATAAAAAGCTCTAGCCAAATAGTCTTCTTTGTCAATCTTATGTTTGAATCAAAACATACGAAAAATACATTCCACTTTTGAAAATAGTACTTCAACTACATGTAAAAAATTATAACCTTTTTAGGTTACTTTCAAATACCTAAATTGTAGTGAGGAGCAATAGTATTCAAGTATCCAGGATATTATCAGTCTGTATTCAAAATATATTAATCTTTTTTTTTAAACTCATCTTTTAGTCTTTAACTTGATAATTTGGAATTTCATATATGAAAATAGCCATCATGCCATTTATTTAAAAGATAACAATAGAATCATTTTAGGATGAAAGAAAACACAATGGAAATAAACATGTTGCCAATAGATCTCCAAAATATTCACAAAAATTGAACCCTATCGATGTAGAAATTATACAAAAATGAGATGAACCAAATGATCCAGTTGCGCACATACAACCCCCCCCCAAAAAAAAATAAATAAATAAATAAATAAAATCAATTGAAGCCAAGTCAAGTAACTTACATCAAAATTTTGCACAAATTGTATTATGTTGTCAATGATGCCAAGTCAAGTAACTCTAAGTAAATGACTTCTGTGATCTATTTAGATTGGGTGTTTTAACTTGAGGATTTTGGAGTATGGACCGACCATCTGGTCCTAACTTTGAAATATAAATGATGGTTTAGTTTAGTTAATTTGGCTTTGCTGCCATGTTGAAAAGCACATACCAAAAGGATTATATCCTAGAATCTCCTTACACCATTGGTTGCCCTACCATTTGAATTGTTGTAGTTTTGTTAATGTGTTCAACTCCAATCGTTCACCTTAAATCGAGCCATCTTTTAATTTAGACAAATCAATCATTAGGTGTAGGTGAGTGCTCTTTGATTTGGACCCTACATTTAGTTGTATATATGACTTTTTCTAATTATTTTATTTATTTTTTCACTTCATTTTAAATAAGATAATTTCATTTTTCATCTTTAATGATGTATTTTTTCCCCTCCTCTTTCACATATATATATATATATATATATATATATATATATATTCTATTTAAATTACCGTGTATTTAAAAAAGTATTGATTGTATCATAAGATTATAAATAATGCAAATAATTTAAAACTACAAGATTCAGTATTTCTAAATGCAATTTAAGTATAGATGAAATGTATCTTTCAATGAATAAAGTAGTTTATAGATCTTAAATTTGTTTATTTAATTTTTTATGGATTATATTAATCATTTAAAGAGATTTTTTTACTTTTAGAATTATTCTATTAAAAAAATATTTAAATATATGAACGTCAAGATAAAGGAAAAGAACGGGTCTTTTATAGTCCACGATGCCAACCATTTGTATATGGGTCTACAAATGTGTTAGAGCAATATGGGACTACCTCGTACTCCTTGCAGGAGGTACCTAACTACACTACAAATGAGGTGTACATATCTTACCCACTTTTCGGATTTGAACTTGTGACCTCGCTTTCAAGAGCACAAGAGGATTTCCAAATGGTCATAGTCAACACAATACACAATGGAAGAACAATCCACAAAGGATTTCTACAAAACAAATGACAAAATACATAAGAGATCCATAGTTTTAGGCAACCCTCACCATCACTAATCTCTCTTTGCATAAATTAGTTCTACTCATCATCATAGATGCAGTTGAGTATAGTTTAGTTTTATTATATTTCTTCCAATTTTGTACAATTCTCTAGGAAATATTATCCTCCAAGTCATCAAATCTAGGAGGAGAGAGGGATTCCACCATAGAGGGCCTATCTATGGGCGTAAAAAATAAAGGAAGATTGAGTTATAGTGCACAAACATCAAACAACCACCTCAAGAGCCAACTAAAGTAGAGCCAAAGCCAAAGGAATACCAAACTAAGGAACTAGAGAAGAAGGTGGGTGGGACTCACCAATAGGATCCAATAGAGAAGAAAGAAAACTTGCCAGTGTCATACCACTCACATAAGAAACCCTTTCAATAAATGTCAAGGGAATAGGAAGAGAAAGGGTATGTGCAGGATCATGGTGTGCCAAAACAGGCCCTTAAGTGGCAATGAAATTTCAGAAAAATCAAAGTTATGCAACTTGACATGAAAATTCGAATAAGTTGTGAACATTATTTTTATAAAATATGTAAGAAGAGAATATATATAAAATTGAATGTAGTTTCTAAGCTACTAGTTGTTTTTTGGGAAAAAAAAATCCTATTTGATGAAAATTTCAAATTTCAATGCAGTAGTACTAAAATTTCAAGAAAAAAATAAGAAGTGGACGTATGTCTGACCACCCTAATCACAATCAAATCTTAATATTTTTTTATAATATTTATAATATAAGTATTAGACTCATGTCTGGATGTGACACATATTTTTTAAAAAAAATTGAATTAAATAATTATTTATGATTTTTTTACTACAGCTTTTCAGAAATTCAGAAACTCCTACGTCTGACCACCTTAACTTGGTCAAAACCTTATGAAATTTAATTTTTTTAAATTTTTCCCTATAGTAGACGAAGCATAGGATGTGACGCATGTTTCGGTTTCAAAAAATGTTATACCGTTTGAAATTTATGATTGTTTTTCAATCAGTATATAAATCAGGACTATTGTCAGAATTCAATTAGAAAATAAATAATAATTATTTACTAAAGTTGAAATAAGACAAGCCTTATATTGTTGGAAATCTGGGAACGTCCTTAAAAAACCCTTTTCGTTTTATCAATTTTGGCTACAAAAAAAGTCGTCAGCCACCAGTGTAAAGTCTAGAAAATCAAGGAATATTGAAAAAACACGTTTTTTCAGTTGACTTTCCAGACTTGTCACTTCCAAGCCTAATACCAAAGCATTCCCGAGCCAAAATTTGAAATTTGAAAATTTAAGTACAAAAATTTGCGGTCCCCAAAGAATTTCCCTTTGCCGCCATTTATGAAGTAAACTACCACATGGCAGAAATCCAATATTCGATTGAATCGGATATCGGATTTTATTAGTCATATTTTAAAGAGAGAGAGAGAGAGAGAGAGAGACCATATGACCCCTAACGACACAATTTGGTGTCTTCAGGGGACCTATGGTGTCGTTAGGGGTCATATAGTGTCTTGGGACACCATAGGACCCCTTAAGACTCCAAATCATGTCGTTAGGGGTCATATTGTGTCTTACGACCCATAACTATGACCCCTAATGATAGTTATGTGATATGGTGTCCCATGAACCCTTATGGCCTCTCAAGAAACCATATGACCCCTAATGACACCATATTGGGTCGCTTTGGGTCATATGGTGTCCTAAGGGGTCATAGACCACAATATGACCCCTTAGGACACCATATGACCCCTAACGACATGATTTGGTGTCTTAAGGGGTCCTATGGTGTCGTTAGGGGTCATATGGTGTCTTGGGACACCATAGGACCCCTTAGGACACAATATGACCCAAAGCGACCCAATATGGTGTCATTAGGGGTCATATGGTGTCCTAAGAGTTCATAAGGGTTCATGGGACACCATATGACCCCTATGGACACCGTATGACCCCTAACGACACCATCGGACCCTTTAAGACACCAAATCATGTTGTTAGGGGTCATATTGTGTCCTACAACCCCATAAGACACAATATGACCCCTAATGTTATGATTTGGTGTTTTAAGGGGTCCTATGGTGTCTTTAGGGGTCATATGGTGTCTTGTGACACCATAAGACCCCTTAAGACACCAAATTGTGTCGTTAGGGGTCATATTGTGTCCTACGACCCCGTAAGACACAATATGACCCCTAACAACATGAGTTGGTGTCTTAAGGGGTCCTATGGTGTCGTTAGGGGTCATATGGTGTCTTGGGACACCATAGGACCCCTTAAGACACAATATGACCCCTTAGGACACAATATCAAACAAAGCGACCCAATATGGTGTCATTAGGGGTCATATGGTGTCCTAAGAGATCATAAGGGTTCATGGGACACCATATGACCCCTATGGACACCATATGACCCCTAACGACACCCTAGGACCCCTTAAGACACCAAATCATGTCGTTAGGGGTCATATTGTGTCCTACGACCTCGTAAGACACAATATGACCCCTAATTGCATGATTTGGTGTCTTAAGGGGTCCTATGGTGTCATGACACCATAAGACCCCTTAAGACACCAAATCATGTTGTTAGGAATCATATTATGTCCTACAACCCCGTAAGACACAATATTACCCCTTAACGACATGATTTGGTGTCTTAAGGGGTCATATGGTGTCGTTAGGGGTCATATGGTGTCCATAGGGGTCATAAGGTGTCCCATGAACCCTTATGATCTCTTAGGACACCATATGACCCTTAATGACACCATATCAGGTCGCTTTGGGTCATATTGTGTCCTAAGGGGTCATATTGTGTCTTAAGGAGTCCTATGGTGTCCCAAGACACCATATGACCCCTATGGACACCATATGACCCCTAACGACACCATAGGACCCCTTAAGACACCAAATCATGTTGTTAGGGGTCATATTGTGTCTTACATGGTCATAGGACACAATATGACCCCTAACGACACAATTTGGTGTCTTAAGGGGTCTTATGGTGTCACAAGACACCATATAACCCCTAACGACACCATAGGACCCCTTAAGACACCAAATCATAACAATAGGGGTCATATTGTGTCTTAAGGGGTTGTAGGACACAATATGACCCCTAACGACATGATTTGGTGTCTTAAGGGGTCTGATGGTGTTGTTAGGGGTCATATGGTGTCCGTAGGGGTCATACGGTGACCCGTGAACCCTTATGACCTCTTAGGACACCATATGACCCCTAATGACACCATATTGTGTCACTTTGGGTCATATTGTGTCCTAAGGGGTCATATTGTGTCTTAGCGGGTCCTATGTTGTCCCAAGACACCATATGACCCCTAACGACACCATAGGACCCCTTAAGACACCAAATCATAGCATTAGGGGTCATATTGTGTCTTACGGGATTGTAGGACACAATATGACCCCTAACGACATGATTTGGTGTCTTAAGGGGTCCTATGGTGTCGTTAGGGGTCATATGGTGTCCATGGGGGTCATATGGTTTCCCATGAACCCTTATGACCTCTTAGGACACCATATGACCCCTAATGACACCATATTGGGTCGCTTTGGGTCATATTGTGTCCTAAGGGGTCATATTGTGTCTTAAGGGGTCCTATGGTGTCCCAAGACAGCATATGACCCCTATGGACACCATATGACACCTAACGACACCATAGGACCCCTTAAGACACCAAATCATGTCATTAGGGGTCATATTGTGTCTTAAGGGGTCCTATGGTGCCCCAAGACACCATATGACCCCTATGGACACCATATGACCCCTATGGACACCATATGACACCTAACGACACCATAGGACCCCTTAAGACACCAAATCATGTCATTAGGGGTCATATTGTGTCTTACAGGGTCGTAGGACACAATATGACCCCTAACGATATGATTTGGTGTCTTAAGGGGTCCTATGGTGTCATAGGGGTCATATGGTGTCCATAGGGGTCATATGGTGTCCCATGAACCCTTATGACCTCTTAGGACACCATATGACCTCTAATGACACCATATTGGGTTGCTTTGGGTCATATGGTGTCCTAAGGGGTCATATTGTGTCCTAAGGGGTCCTATGGTGTCCCAAGACACCATATGACACCTACGGACACCATATGACCCCTAACGACACCATAAGAGCCGTTAAAACACCAAATCATGTCGTTAGGGGTCATATGGTGTCCTAAGGGGTCATAGACCACAATATGACCCCTAACGACACAATTTGGTGTCTTAAGGGGTCTTATGGTGTCACAAGACACCATATGACCCCTAACGACACCATAGGACCCCTTAAGACACCAAATCATAACATTAGGGGTCATATTGTGTCTTACGGGGTCGAAGGACACAATATGACCCCTAACAACATGATTTGGTGTCTTAGGGGGTCCTATGGTCTCGTTAGGGGTCATATGGTGTCCATAGGGGTCATATGGTGTCCCATGAACCCTTATGACCTCTTAGGACACCATATGACCCCTAATGACACCATATTGGGTCGCTTTGGGTCATATTGTGTCCTAAGGGGTCATATTGTGTCCTAAGGGGTCCTATGGTGTCCCAAGACACCATATGACCCCTAATGACACCATAGGACCCCTTAAGACACCAAGTCATGTCATTAGGGGTCATATTGTGTCTTATGGGGTCGTAGGACACAATATGACCCCTAACAATATGATTTGGTGTCTTAAGGGGTCCTATGGTGTCGTTAGGGGTCATATGGTGTCCATAGGGGTCATATGGTGTCCCATGAACCCTTATGACCTCTCAGGACACCATATGACCCCTAATGACACCATATCAGGTCGCTTTGGGTCATATTGTGTCCTAAGGGGTCATATTGTGTCTTAAGGGGTCCTATGGTGTCTGAAGACACCATATGACCCCTATGGACACCATATGACCCCTAACGATACCATAGGACCCCTTAAGACACCAAATCATGTCGTTAGGGGTCATATTGTGTCTTACGGGGTTGTAGGACACAGTATGACCCCTAACGACACAATTTGGTGTCTTAAGGGGTCCTATGGTCTCACAAGACACCATATGACCCCTAACGACACCATAAGACCCCTTAAGACACCAAATCATAACATTAGGGGTCATATTGTGTCTTACGGGGCCATAAGACACAATATGACCCCTAATGACATGATTTGGTGTCTTAAGGGGTCCTGTGGTGTTGTTAGGGGTCATATGGTGTCCCATGAACCCTTATGACCTCTTAGGACACCATATGACCCCTAATGACACCATATTTGGGTCACTTTGGGTCATATTGTGTCCTAAGGGGTCATATTATGTCCTAAGGGGTCCTATGGTGTCCCAAGACACCATAAGACCCCTATGGACACCATATGACCCCTAACGACACCATAGGACCCCTTAAGACACCAAATCATGTCGTTAGGAGTCATATTGTGTCTTACGGGGTCGTAGGACACAATATGACCCCTAACAACACAATTTGGTGTCTTAAGGGGTCTTATGGTGTCACAAGACACCATATGACCCCTAACGACACCATAAGACCCCTTAAGACACCAAATCATATCGTTAGGGGGTCATATTGTGTCTTACGAGGTCGTAGGACACAATATGACCCCTAACGACATGATTTGGTGTCTTAAGGGGTCCTATGGTGTCGTTAGGGGTCATATGGTGTCCATAGGGGTCATATGGTGTCCCATGAACCCTTATGACCTCTTAGGACACCATAGGACCCCTAACGACACCATAGGACCCCTTAAGACACCAAATCATGTCGTTAGGGGTCATATTGTGTCTTACGGGGTCATAGGACATAATATGACCCCTAACGACATGATTTGGTGTCTTAAGGGGTCCTATGGTGTCGTTAGGTGTCATATGGTGTCCATAGGGGTCATATGGTGTCCCATGAACCCTTATGACCTCTTAGGACACCATGTGACCTCTAATGACACCATATTGGGTCACTTTGGGTCATATTGTGTCTTAAGGGGTCATATTGTGTTTTAAGGGGTCCTATGGTGTCCCAAGACACCATATGACCCCTACAGACACCATATGACCCCTAATGACACCATAGGACCCCTTAAGACACCAAATCATGTCATTAGGGGTCATATGGTGTCCTAAGGGGTCGTAGGACACAATATGACCCCTTAAGACACAAGATGCCATATGACCCCTAACGACACCATAGGACCCCTTAAGACACCAAATCATAACATTAGGGGTCATATTGTGTCTTACGGGGTCGTAGGACATAATATGACCCCTAACGACATGATTTGGTGTCTTAAAGGGTCCTATGGTGTCGTTAGGGGTCATATGGTGTCAATAGGGGTCATATGGTGTCCCATGAACCCTTATGACCTCTTACGACACCATATGACCCCTAATGACACCATATTGGGTCGCTTTGGGTCATATTGTGTCCTAAGGGGTCATATTATGTCCTAAGGGGTCCTATGGTGTCCCAAGACACCATATGACCCCTACGGACACCATATGACCCCTAACGACACCATAGGACCAATGGTCTCTCTCTCCCTCTCCTCCTCTCTCTCTCTCCCTCTCTCCCTCTCTCTCTCTCCTCTCTCTCTCCCTCTCTCTTTCTCTCTCTCTCTCTCCTCCTCTCTCTCTCTCTCTCTCTCTCTCTCTCTCTCTCTCTCTCTCTCTCTCTCTCTCTCTCTCTCTCTCTCTCTCTCTCTCTCTCTCTCTCTCTCTCTCTCTCTCTCTCTCTCTCTCAAATATGACCAATAAAATCTAATATCTGATTTAATCGGATATCGGATTTCTGCCCTATGGCAATTTAGTTCATAAATGGCGGCAACGGGAATTTTTTTTGAGGACCACATATTTTTGAACTAAAATTGGATATTCGATAAAATCGGATATCAGATTTTATTGGATATCCGATTTTAGTACTAAAAACCAAGAAAAAAAGTGTTTGTGGGCCATTCTGTAGATTCCACCAGCCGACAGTCTGGGTCCTATGTTTTATGTCAACAATCATGAGGTTGAAGATAGCTAGAGACAAATTTGTGCTTTTGGGAGATTCTTAAAGTGAAAAATTACATTGCCAATCACGAAGGAGCATATGTGTGGAGGGAAATGGGGAGTAGTAGTCGTCGGAAGTCTAAACGCAAAAGAAAACTTTCAAATGATCAAGTTGAAGTGTATAGAGAAAGAGATAGAGAATGTCATAGGAGGAGAAGGCAAGGTATGTTAAATATTGCTAATGTTACTTCAACTGAAGAGGAAATTGAAATTGAAAATGTGCCACAAGTTTTTGAAAATGAAAATGTAGATTTTGAAAGTTAAAATATTGAAAATTTTGAAAATGTTGAAAGTGATAATGAAAATGCTCAACATGTGGAAAATTTTGACATAGGAGGTGAAAATGTGGAAAACTTTAACATTGAAGGTGGAATTGCCTCACCAAGTGAACCATATGTAACACCTAATTACTTTAGAAATGAAGACCCTATCATGGATGAAAGACAAATTCCAAATCCAAGACCTTCAAGAACCCCAAAATGGTTATTTGAAATCGATGAGAACATTATTGCGAATCTTGAAGGCAAGAGGTCAACAAGAACCGTTCGGTTGTGGGTTACAGAACTTTTCAACCAAAATTTTAGCAATAAGACATTGACCAAGCAATGCCAACTCTTTGTTCAATTGCTAAGGATGATAAAGATGAGACCATTGCTAAACAAATTGAAGATTCATATGAACAAGAAGACGGAGAGAAATTCTATTATTGCAAAAAATCTATTTGACGCTCTCAATTCTATTGGAAAGAATACCAAAGAAAGAGATAAGAGAGCCGCTCGAAGAGTGATTACAACCTCCTTAGTAAGACATCAATTGAGGAAGGCTCGTCAAATGAGACAAACTTGTTTTGATTTTAACATAAATTGTAAAACTTTGGATAGAGCACTTGCACGAAGACAAAGACTTGACGATCCACTTCAACAAGATACATGGGCATTTGGTGGGAAGCTTCCACGTGTTGATAGAAAGTTGACTGACAATGTGAAGGAAGAGATTCAACAATTTTGGCACTCTAATTCTAGAGTGTCACCCAATGTAAAGGACATTTTGAAATTAAGAATCGGCAACCGAGACCGCACACCACATCCCAAACATTTCTTGGAGTCAAGCCAAACAATGTTGTACAAAAAATTTTGTGAATTACATCCAAATTTGCAAATATCACAAAGGGCCTTTGAATCTTTGAAACCATTTTATTGTGTTCCTCTTAAGATTCGCAATACCTGTTGTTGCAAGTACCATGTCTAGTTTTCAATGTACCATGAACTTTTATGTCATATTCGTTCTACGATGCATACTAATGAGATGTTGTAGGAGTGTGGTGCAATGCTATTTCCGAGATCATCAAGAGACTTGCAAGATCTATTTTTATGCCCTAGAGATGATGGCTGCTATTTCTATAGAAATGATTGTTTGAATGAGAAGTGCTCAGATTACGATGGGTTGTCAAAGTTTGTTTCATGTTTTCATGAGGGCAGTGAACACGAGTTTGGAAATAATTATGTTGAGAAAAAAAGATACGAGACAGTGAAATATACTTTGAAGAGTGGAGGTGAAGGTTCTAGATGCGAATTAGTCTCAAGAGAAGTGAGTATTGCTGATTTTATTTTGGATTTTAAGGAAAATCTTTTCTACAAGTATGCAAGGCACACCCATAGGTCTCAATGGTTGGATCAATAGTTCAAGATGTGTAAGAACTCTTTCCCGATTGGCACTATTGTATCGGTGGTTGATTTTGCAGAGAACTATACATTACAACCACAAAATGAGGTACAGTCTCAGTACTACAATTCAGTCCAGATTGCTATTTTTGTTCACATTACATATAGACATGCTCCTGATAGTATAGAAGAGGACAGGAAGATAATCAGGGAGTATCATTTTTATATGAGTGATGATAGATCACACTCCTCCGAGTATGTGCAACATTCTTTCGAGAATTTTTTTGAGTTCTTGCATGAGAAAGATATTGCAACTAACCGACATTTAATATGGTCAGATAACTGTATGGGTCAATTCAAGAATGCCTGTATGTTTAATTGGTTGAGTAGAATGCATGTGGAGAGGCTTATACCTCATATTTGGTGTTTTTTTTAGGCAGGGCACGGGAAGGGAGAGCATGATGGAGCAGGTGCATGTTTGAAGAGAGCTCTAGTTAAGGAGCAATTGAGGATTTTAGGTGCAAATTTCTCTGATGCACGTTCTATTGTTGATTGGTGTAGTTCAACATTGTCACATGGAGGTACTCTTGATTCAGCAGTGAGCAGATTCTTTTGGTTGGTTGAGGAGGGAACAGTGGGAGATAGACTGGATTGTCAAACAATTAAAGATTCTTCAAAGATGCATTCATTTCTCAACTCAGATGCAAGTACATGGACCATTTGGACACGAGCGTTGGCTTGTTTTTGTCAGAGTTGTCTTTGGTGTGATTGGGATCAGTGCAAGTCAAGTGAGTGGGTTGATACGTGGGTTCCCCACTATCTAACTCCTTTATCTCAAACAATATCCTTGTCAAACGATGACATGGAAAGTTCACTTGAGTAAGATCATCTATCAGATCTTCTACAACCAGGACATTTTTTTGCAGTTGTTGCACTGCAAAGGAATGAAGAGAGATTAGAATATTGGTTGGCACGATGTGTACAGGGAAAACAAAAGCTAACACAACCAGTGACAGATGATGATGGGTTCACATATCCTACAGGTTTAGTTGTTGTTGTGGGAACTTGGTTGCGAACATACATGATTAGAAAGAATGGCATACCTGCATTTGAAGACTATGAGAGACACAAAACCATTATAATGTATTCACACCTTATTATAGCTACAAATGTCAAGTTGTTGAAGCATCAAGCAAAACCGAAGACCAAAGAGCTATGGACAGTGACTACTACTAATCATGAAGCAATACTGGATACTCTTAAACAAAGAGATGACCCTTCAGGCACACTTGAGTAGTAGGTCTTTAATGGTGCCTTATTTTTTTATCATGCATTTCATTTCAAACGATGATCATTAAACCTTAATGTTCAAGTTTGTTACGTGTATATTAAGGATGTGTTCAAAATGCAGGTCTATTGATGAACGTTTTTTTTTGGGCAACACGGTTTTTGCATGCACATAGCAAGTACACTCGATATAATTGGAAGGGACGTATTTTTGCAACACCACTTATGCTCATCCATGTAATTTATGTGTAGACTAACAATTCTTAAAAATACAGGTTCATGCTGCTCATTCGTCGTTGACAAGGCCCTCTCTTGGTGATGGTACATATTCCTTTGTGCATTAATGAGATTAAATTGTGGGTCTTGTTGTGTTTATTATCATGAAGATGATTCAAATGCATATGGCGAGGACACATCTTCAGTGGATCAAATTGTCATGACAGATGATCTATTGAATCAAACATTTGACATTGACTAGTCAAGGTGGTCATCGAACTTTCACTTAGGTAACCTTGTCTATTTTTATTCATTAATGGTTTATAAAATAAAGTCAGTTAGATTTTGGCAATTGAATAACATTATTTCATTTTCAGATGCTGACATCAGATGCACCTAATATTCTCTCCACAATGGAGCATGGTGTTCTCTAGCAGTAGCATCTTTGATGCTTTTGATAGTAGTATGAGTCAGATTAGTAAATTTCTATTTTGATGCTTCCCACAGGGCTTTGCAACTTCACATTGTGAGTGTGCCCCTGTTACAAATGAATTGTACTTTAATCGACATAGATGGTCTATGATGTCTTTTTTGTAAGACTATATGGTTTTATTACATATATTGTACTTTAATCAACATATAACAATATCCAAGTGGTGGTTGGCATGAGCTTGAATATGGTAAGTTGTATGCATCTTGAAGTTGAATATGATATGTTGTATACATCTTGAAGTTGAACTTTGATTAGACTTTGTCAACATTTGATGAATCATAAATGTCATTTCATTATTAATCTTGTGAGTGTGAGGTGTAGGAATAATAACTAATTGAGAACATCAATTCAAATCCATAATATAGAGGATACTAATTTATTTATTGTAGTTTAGTGCAAAACTTATTTATTTTTTCTAATAATGAAATAGGTACAACTGTATTGAGATAAAATGAAGCTTTTCTCTCATATGAAGATGTCACATTGGCAAATTGGTCTATATTATAATACACAAGACGTAAGTAAAATCAAAATGCTCTCATCAAATCCTTCCAAATTCTATGTTAACTTGTGACTCATTACTGTATGTTGGGAGAGGGAAGAGTGTGTGGCTTCAGGGTACAGTTTTGGACTTGAACCATTATCATTAAAGGTTTCTGATTGTTTACAAAATATCTTTTCATATCCCTTCATGGATGTCACATGCGTAGGGTATGACCCCGAGCATTCAATCGAGTGGGGGGGAAAAATAGGAGCATGCGTAGGGTAATAATGCCTAACTGGACATGTCGGAGCCAACGGTTCGTCATCACGACGAGCAGAAGGAGAAATCGGCCACGCGACAACATTCCATTGAGTGAGACTGAAAAATTTTTCGCCAACCGAAAAATTGCTGCCCTAATAAAACTGTAGGGCAACTTGAAAAACTGAGATAGGCTTTCGTAGGGACCCCTCTCATGGCCCCATAGGTTCAAACAGATCGTTCGTAGGTGCCACGGATTCCGAGTTAGGTTTTGTCAAAGTTTGACAATTTTGAGCACTTAAGGCACTCAAGGGACGACACCGGTAAGGTATGACCCCGAGCATTCGGTTGAGTGGGGGGGAAAATAGGAGCATGTGTACGATAATAATGCCTAACTGGACATGTCGGAGCCAACAGTTCATCATCGTGACGAGCAAAAGGAGAAATCGGCCAGGTGACAACATTCCATTGAGTGAGACTGACGATTTTTTGGCCACCCGAAAAATTGTTTCCCTAATAAAACCGTAGGGCAACTTGAAAAACTGAGATAGGATTTCGTAGGGACCCCTCTCGTGGCCCTGTAGGTTCAAATGGATCATTCACAGGTGCCATGGATTTCGAGTTAGGGTCCGTCAAAGTTTGACAATTTTGAGCACTTAGGGCACTCAAGGG
This sequence comes from Cryptomeria japonica, assembly GCF_030272615.1. Taxonomy (NCBI): domain Eukaryota; kingdom Viridiplantae; phylum Streptophyta; class Pinopsida; order Cupressales; family Cupressaceae; genus Cryptomeria; species Cryptomeria japonica. Next base: position 92,942,455 of record NC_081414.1, on the reverse strand, counting down.
ACGACGTCGGTAGGGTATGAACCTGAGCATTCGATAGAGTGGGGGGGAAAAATAGGAGCATGCATAGGGTAATAATGCCTAACTAGACATGTCAGAGCCGACGGTTTGTCATCGTGACGAGCAGAAGGAGAAATCAGCCACGCGACAACATTCCATTGAGTGAGACTGATGATTTTTTCACCAACCAAAAAATTGCTGCCCCAATAAAACCGTAGGGAAAATTGAAAAACCAAGATAGGCTTTCGTAGGGACCCCTCTCATGGCCCCGTAGGTTCAAACGGATTGTTCGCAGGTGCCACGGATTCTGAGTTAGGTTTCGTCAAAGTTTGACAATTTTGAGCACTTAGGGCGCTCAAGGGACGACACCGGTAGGGTATGACCCCGAGCGTTCGATTGAGTGGGGGGGAAAATAGGAGCATGTATAGGGTAATAATGCCTAACTAGACATGTCAGAGCCGACGGTTCGTCATCGCGACGAGCAGAAGGAGAAATCGACTACGTGACAACATTCCATTGAGTGAGACTAACGATTTTTTCGCCAACCGAAAAATTCCTGCCCTAATAAAACCGTAGGGAAACTTGAAAAACTAAGATAGGCTTTTGTAGGGACCCCTCTCATGGCCCCATAGGTTCAAACGAATTGTTCGCAGGTGTCATGGATTTCGAGCTAGGTTTCGTCAAAGTTTGACAATTTTGAGCACTTAGGGCGCTCAAGGGATGACGTCGGTAGGGTATGACCCCAAGCGTTCGATCGAGTGGGGGGAAAAAATAGGAGCATGCATAGGGTAATAATGCCTAACTAGACATGTCAGAGCCGACGGTTCGTCATCGTGATGAGCAAAAGGATAAATCGGTCACGCGACAACATTCCATTGAGTGAGACTGACGATTTTTTTGCCAACTAAAAAATTGCTGCCCTAATAAAACTGTAGGGCAACTTGAAAAATCGAGATAGGCTTTCGTAGGGACCCCTCTCATGGCCCCGTAGGTTCAAACGGATCGTTCGTAGGTGCCACAGATTCTGAGTTAGGTTCCGTCAAACTTTGATAATTTTGAGCACTTAGGGCGCTCAAGGGACGACACCGGTAGGGTAAGACCCCGAGCGTTCGATCGAGTGGGGGGGAAAAATAGGAGCATGCATAGGGTAATAATGCCTAACTGGACATGTCGGAGCCAATGGTTCATCATCACGACGAGCAGAAGGAGAAATCGGCCACGCAACAACATTCCATTGAGTGAGACTGACGATTTTTTTGCCAACCGAAAAATTGTTGCCCTAATAAAACTGTAGGGCAACTTGAAAAACCGAGATAGGCTTTCATAGGGACCCCTCTCATGGCCCCGTAGGTTCAAATAGATCATTCGCAGGTGCCACAGATTCTGAGTTAGGGTCCGTCAAAGTTTGACAATTTTGAGCACTTAGGGCGCTCAAGGGACGACATCGGTAGGGTATGACCCCAAGCGTTTGATCGAGTGGGGGGGGCAAAATAGGAGCATACGTAGGGTTATAATGCCTAACTGGACATGTCGGAGCCAACAGTTCGTCATCACGATGAGCAGAACGAGAAATCGGCCACACGACAACATTCCATTGAGTGAGACTGACGATTTTTTCGCCAACCGAAAAATTGCTGCCCTTATAAAACCATAGGCCAACTTGAAAAACCGAGATAGGCTTTTATAGGAACCCCTCTCATGGCCCCGTAGATTTAAACAGAACGTTCGCAGGTGCCACGGATTCCGAGCTAGGGCCTATCAAAGTTTGATAATTTTGAGCACTTAGAGCGCTCAAGGGACGATGCCAGTAGGTTATGACCCCGAGCGTTCGATCAAGTGGGGGGGCAAAATAGGACCATGCATAGGGTAATAATGCCTAACTAGACATGTCAAAGCTGATGGTTCATCATCACGACGAGCGGAACGAGAAATCGGCCACGAGACAACATTCCATTGAGTGAGACTAACAATTTTTTCGCCAACCAAAAAATTGCTGCCCTAATAAAACTCCGAGCATTCAACCGAGGTGGGGGGCAAAATAGGACCATGCATAGGGTAATAATGAATTGTATCTGTAGACACCCAAAATTGTCCAGTCTAATTAAATAAATATTTTATTTATTTAATTATCTAAGCTTAATTCTTCTATTAATTAAATAAATCTTTATTTATTTAATTAATTCATTTATCCTCTTCTAGTCTTATTTCTCATTTAAATAAATACATTTATTTATTTAAATTATCCTTTTCCTAAATTAAATAAATATCTTATTTATTTAATTGATCTCACTTCTTCTATTAATTAAATAAATCTTTATTTATTTAATTAATTCATTAGTCTTTTCTGCCCATGACACATGTCATTCGTCTCTTAATTCATACACTACCTACCCCTTTCATTATTTTATTATTTCTTTTACCTACCCTCTAATCATAGCCGACCTCCTTTTACACCTCTCAATCTTATCCCTCCATTTCATATAGTGTCTTCTATATAAGGAGATGCTTCCTTCATTATCAACCCTAATGACCTAACTACTTGATCAATTGACTACTTGGCATATGCAATCCTACTTGCAACCACATTTCGTTCTTTGTTGAGCTCTTGTGCATATAAAATCTGAGAGCAAATATATCAAGCAAGATCAATGGAGATAGGAAGAATGGAGATCCAAACCCTATTGGACATATGATGGTATAATCTTTGTGATTTCATTTGATTTGCATTGTCTTAGGTAATCTTCATATGTTATGGTGGATCTTTGTTGTTGTTAGGCTAGGGTTTTGTGGTTGAATCTATTTAGCCTTTCAATATCATTATTGTTGTTATCCACTTTCACCATATACATTTTGGCGCGCTCGGTGGGACATGGATTTTTGTTAGATCTCTATTTTTTGCAGATTTTTCTAACCCTATATTGTTGTTTTGTAAAACAATTTGCAGAATAATCTTGTGCAGCTAGGGTTTTGGACACAAAATCAAGATCTTGCAGAGATTTGATCATATCTCACAAACGGCTTGGAAATTTTGCACCAAATTTTTTTTGTAGGTTGAAGAAAGTATCAAAAGCTTTCAATACAAAATTAAGAATTTTTGGAGCATATTTTCATTTTCTATGAATTTTTTATGATTTTACATAAAAAATTAGTTTTGAGAGAAAATGAGAGAATTTTTCGGATTTTCTTACATTTTTCGAAATCACTCAAAACTATACACAGGATCTGTTCTTTGTAATTTTAATTTTGATGCAAAATATTTCCCTAAAAATTGGATCTTTAAAAATTAGGGTTTTTCCTTATTTTGATCAGATATCACAAATGGCTTTGAATTCTAGCATCAAATTTTTTTTAAAAGTCAGGAAAAGTATCAAAAAGATTCAATAAAAAATTTAGATTTTTTGGATCAATTTGTCAATTTATATGAATTTTTGATGATTTTTCATAAAAAAATTAAGTTTGAGAGCAAATTAGCGAATTTTTTGGATTTTCTTACATTTTTGGAAATATCTCAGAATTATACACAGGATTTTTTTTTTGTGATTTTAAATTTGATGCAAAATCATTCCAAAAAAATCAGATCTTTGAAAATTAGGATTTTGCATTATTTTACTCATATCTCACAAACTGCTTGGATTTGTTGCAGAAATTTTTTTATGTAGGTTTGGAAGACCATCAAGACTATCCAATAAAAATTTCATATTTTTTGGATCTATTTTGCATTTTATATGAATTTTTTATGATTTTTCATAAAAAATTAATTTTTGGAGAAAATTAGCAATTTTTTTGGATTTTCTTACATTTCTGGAAATCTCTTGAAATTATACAGGTGGTCTTTTTTTATGATGAATCAAATATTTGAATTGGTCAACAAAATGCATTGTTGAAGACCCCTATTTCACAAAGTCTTTTGGATCTAAAATTTACCTAACTTGTGTGCTTGCAGGCAGGGGTGATTATTTCAAACAATCCAGACTACTAATAAATATTTTTTGCAAGTCCTTGGCAAGGGTTTTTGGATTTTTATTGTGTGTCTTATTTTCATAGACTAGCAAACACTTCAATTGGTGCACTAAAATTGAATCATTGTCTTTTGTGTCTTGAGCAATAGGCTCTTTTTGTTTAATCTTTAGAGGGCCTATCTTCCCGTGTGGTCATTAGGACTACTAGTGAGAAGAGAATGACCCAAGTGGTAGCGAGGAAAACCCACCTCTTTTGAACCACTATAAACAACTGTATTCATGGTGAAAACTATGGATAACGTGTGCTGATTAGTTCATACCGACACTATGTCTCCCCATAAACCCGTTTGATCAAATTTATTTGATCAGTTGTAAGGCGTAACCCCTACCTGCTGGGAGCCTTTTGTATTTACAGAGCTGAAAGTGTCGCATGTATGGCCACACGATCGGATGCCCTTACTAGCACCTTTTTGTTTTAGAAGCCCAAATCCTTCTAGTTGTTGGGGCCGGAAGTCGGACCTCTGGTAGTGGCCCACACACATACGGTTCTTAGTAGAGATGCAAAGTTCGCCACGGGGAGTTTTTGTGGGGACTGATGCTTGGCTGACCCGAGAAGTGAGTGCCGAGGGTGGAGCCAGTGAGGTCAAGCATCTAAGTATCCACTCTGAATAGCATAGCCTCGAGGGTAAAACCTCATGTGGGATCAACAACTATTGTCTTGGCCAGCCATAAGAATTGTGTTTGACTTATTTTAAACATTCAAAACATTCAAGACCAAACAGCAAAATATTGTGTCTTTTGTGTCTTCAAGTGTATGCAAAACATTTTTACATCAAACAACACACTTTTCTTGGAGTCATTTTGAGTCTAAACACTTGCAAACATTGAGTCCTCATCAACATTGTGTCCTCTTGTCACGAAAAATAGCCAAACATTCAGATTTGGTCACAACCAACAACTTCACAAATTGGAAAAATTTTATAGTCCAGCAAACAAGAGCAATCAGTTTCGGAATTCTTGAGCTTCCTAGGTTGTTTCTCCAGGTTTTCATCTAGCATTCAACTTGTCTTTGGGTCTCACAAAGTCCATCATTGCTTTACATCTTGAATTAAATTTACATTTGTCTAAACTTGAGTCAAAAGATCACTTGCTTGTCCTCATCATACTTTGTCAACACACTACATACAACAACATTTTGCTAAGTGGTCCCTCATCAAGGTCTATCACCTTTGGGTCTCATTTGGTCTTACTTAGAGTCAAGGTCAACTTACCTCATCAAAAGAAACTATCCTCTCTTTGGAAGTCACACCTACTCTACTACATACATACTTGGTCTTATACTTTGGATATTGCAAGTACACTTCAGATTCATTTACATTCCATCCAACTCTTGGTCTTCCATACTTTTTCCATTTTCCATCTAGTCTCACACATCTCAGTCAATACCTAGTTCATGGTTGAAACCCGTCTTCAAGAATCTAGGAGAGAAACTAAAGAGGCTCAAGAGTCCGCAAACATGAGTTCTAATGAGTATGACAATGATATCTTTTTCAATTATGATCATACTACATTACCTGACATGGATGCCTATAGAAACATTCCAAATGTTGAGAACATGGACACTACAAACAACAATGATACACACAATGATGATATGGACAACTTTTCAGTACATTCAGTAGATGTGGAAGAATTCATTATGGATCCCCATTTCAATCGATTGGTTGAGGAAATAATGAGGAGGGATAGACAATACTTCTTACAAATGATGGCACAAAGTGGAGCCAAGATACCTCATGATTTTGACATGTCTCAAATAATGGAAAATCGACCTTTGCAACAACCTCACTCCAACATGGATCAAAGGAGGCCTAATAGTGGAGACAATAGAAGACCGCATCTTGTGCCTGAATCACCATCATCTTTGTTTCAAAAACCAGAGGTCCCACATACACATGGTCAAGCATATGATACTCACCTTCGCAGACCATTATGGAAGTCTTATGCAGAGAAATATGCTCAATCACATATCAATGCTAAGGATCAACCACCAAAGCAATTAGATATTCAAAGGCATGCTCAAAATTTGGACACAAGGAAACCCCGTGTCAAATTTGGGGGCAACACATTAGAACATGACGTGCCTGTAGAGTATGGTATACATGGACAAAATAGATATTTCGTTCCTCAACATGAATCTATACCAAGTGGTCCATATATGCAGCATCACTATAGACCTCCTCCATATGAACATGTGTATGATCAATATCATCCATATATGCAACATGCTCCTCCTCCAATTGGTGCCTCAAGCATGGGGTATGGTCGAAGAAGTCGATCTCCACCTAAGAACAATTTGGAGAAACAAATCAGGGACTTACAAAAGAAAATGGAGGACATAAATACACTGAATCCAACTTACACAATGAGAGACATATGTCCTTATCCATTTGACAAGAGCATTCCAATGCCTCCTTTTCCTACACACTTTGTGATGCCTAAATTTGATAAGTATAGAGGAAAAGGGGATCCTAAGGCACACATAAGATAGTTTTTCATAGCTTGCATTGAGGTAGCAGTAGAAGAGACGTATTTGATGAGATTATTCCCATAGAGCCTAGGCGATCAAGCTATGGAATGGTTCTCCCAACTTCCACCTGGAATTAAGTCATGGGGTGACTTAGCAGAGGCATTTATTCAACATTTCTCCTACAATATAGAGACAGACATATCAATCACTACTTTGTGCAACACCAAGCAAAAAGAGGGAGAGTCTTTTGCATCATTTTTACAAAGATGGAGGAATCTAGCCAGCAGATGCTCTTGTGAAATTCCACAAAAACAAATGGTAGAAATGTTCACCCAAAATGTTAACAAAGAGATTGGTTATGACTTAAGGAAAGCTTGTTTTTCCACCTTCAAGGACATCATTGAAAAAGGCTTAGCAACAGAGAAGGTCCTAATTGAACAAGGAGTCATTAAGATATTCAAGGAAAACAAAGATGACTTTAAAGGAAAAGACAAGCCAAGATTTTGGAATAGAAACAAGAACACAGTCAATGATGGTGTTGTTGACGCCAACACAGTGTGACCCAAATTCATTTTTTCTGGATCAAGTTCTACAAACAATCAAGTGAATACTCAAACAACTTCCAGATCACGGAGGAAGTATACTCCATTAGGAGAACCACTTGAGTCAGTTTTCAAGAAGCTAGTGGCAAACAAAGTAATCACAATTCCAGATTTTCCTCCATATGAACCAAAGGTTAAACCAAATTGGTGGAATGATGATGAATATTGTGAATTTCATAAGAGCAAGGGTCATGAGATAGGAAATTGTCATCGACTGAAGAACATCATACAAGATCTCATTGATAGAGGTGACATTGAGATTGAAGGACACTTATCCAATCAAGAACATGAGATGTTTAAGGAACCATTCCCAAAACATGACAAAGGAAAAGCTAAAGCCATAGATGACCAAACCAACTATGCAAGAGCATCCTATAACTATGATTCAACCATCAATCACATCTCGATGGACAATTATATCTCTACCATTATCATCAAGGACAAAACCCCTGAGAATTCTACCCAGAGACCTAAGATCGTTCTGAAAGGCATTGGATCTTCTTCCGAACCTACCTCTAAATGTCATGTTACAACCCGTCGAGGTAAAATCACTTTGCAAGGTGCTCCAGCCAAGAACACCGCTTCGTCATCAACCAAACTTGAGTATGACCTTGTAGAACAATTAGGGAAGACACCCACACTCATCTCCATTCTTGAGCTCCTACGCATATCCCCCGCACATAAATCCATTCTTGACAAAATCTTGAGATAAACTATCGTTCCTACTGATCTGAACGTGGACCAGTTTCAAGCCATGGTGGGATACCTTTCCATTCCACACTCCCTTACATTCACAGAATCCGATGACGCCTCCATAAGTCAGCCACATAATGGACCTTTACACATTGAAGCCTTCATACACAAACATAGAATCAAACGAGTCCTGATAGATGGAGGAGTAGGTCTAAACATTTGTACATTGAGCACTATTAAACAATTGGGATATTCTGAAAAAGTTGTGAATGCTACAAACAAAATTACCATCAAGGCATATGATGATGAAGAACGTTCATCCAAGGGCATAGTCACCTTGTCTCTTAGAGTTGGGCCAGTTACAAAGGATGTGGTTTGTCAAGTCCTAGACCTGGATCTCACATACAATATATTGTTAGGACGTCCATGGATTCATGAGATGAGTGCAGTACCATCTACATATCATCGATGTATCAAGTTTCCACACAATGGAGATGAAGTGATCGTCAAAGCGGATCCAAATCTATTCATATATTGCAACAATCTGCAACCTCGATCAGAAATAACAATCCCAATCAATCGAGAGGCTATTCCATCTTCATCGGCATATGTGGATCCTGAATCCTTAAAAGCTTCTACATCCAGACAAGCAGAGATCAAAGAAAAGTGTAATATTAAAGACATGGGATGTGGTGAGTATATCTTTCATGTTGATCAACTCCCACTATCTCCTAAGGTATTCAGTCAACATGAACAATCTATAAACAATTTGCAAGGAATTGGGTGTGAACCACCTAGTGTTGTGGCTACTAAGTCTAAATGCAAATCTCCTCTAGTGGTTCAAGCATCTCTTGATATCAATAATCCTAAGAGTGGTTCCAACAAAGAATCTATTGAGCATATCGCCAATCCTCTTGAGAAATCACATAGCTTTACCATTTCATCCACTCATTCCATTTCCACTCCTCTCCTAGACTTGGATCAACAACAATTACAAAAGCCCTTACTAATTGGGGATCAAAAATCAAGCTTTGAAAAGAAAAACCTAAAAGTCAAAAATAAAGAAAATTCCTTCAGTCCAAATCAAAATCAGAAGCTATTGGACTCTGCAAAAATCAAAGTCAAGGATAAAAATCCTATGAAAGAAAAAGAACAAGAGTTGATCTCCCCTAATATCAAAATAACTGGGGGCAAAAGTTCTACAATTTTAAATCAAAAAGCATACTTGTTGATCCTAAGTCTCCATCATGCCATCCTACTTTCACTTCTTTTCACAATCATAAGCCTTCATCAATCATCCACTTGTTCCACACATCCTTTACCTTCTGGCAATACATCATGGACCTTTAATGGAGCTTCCTCGAGGGACTTTGTTATCAGGGATGCCCAAACTTCTTCAGGTGACAGACATACGGGCTTGTGTAGTCCACACACTAGTAATTCTATCTCAGTTCCTTCATCAAGGAAGACAATCACTCGAGCTACGCATCATTCAATCAAGGAACATCGCAGCTACAATAATAAGGTTAAGCCTCACACATTTGAGGTGGGTGACTTAGTTCTCAGATAAAATCCTAAAAATCAGCAAGACAGAGAGAAGAAGGGCAAGTTCAAACCAAATTGGCTTGGTCATTACATCATTACAACAGCATATGGATCTGGGTCATATCAGCTCTCAACTACAGAGGGTGAACCTTTGGAGGATCCTATCAATAGCATGCACCTTCGCAGGTTCTACACATAGCTCTTTGGAATATCCTAATTCAAAAAATACAAAAAAAAAATCAAAAAAATTAAAAATACAAAAAAAAAAAATTATAAAACAAAAAAATCGTTACTTGGTGAAAACCTGGCAAATAGGCGCCTTGTGACACAAAACATTGAAAAATTGAAAAAAGTAAAGAGAAATAATTTCGTCCAATGGTGAAAACCACTTCGGTGGCGCCCTGGGCAAGTACCATGGTGAAAACTGGGTCACCAGTGCCATGCGTAGAGACTTTGCTCCTCCCTCCTTCAAGATTCACTTTCATCCTTTCAATTTGCACACACTCACGACCAATTCATCCATAATAAACTTACCCATTCCCATCATGGCTTGTTATTGATCTACTAGCCATTCATAATAAACCTCCCTTTTCACCTCCCTTTCCATCCATAATAAATCAGATCCTATCTATGGCTAAGGCAAATCCTATGTCTAGTGATGGGTGTGGAACTGAGAACATCACATGTTTCGAGGAGTATAGTTTCTTCCAGCTTCCTTCAGTCTATCCGCGCACAATCCGCAATAAAGCAACATTTGCATCACAGATCCGCAATAAAGTTTCATCTTCTCCACAATAAAGTATCAGTTTCATGGTTTCAGTCAGTTTCAAACGAGACACAGCAGCAACAATGGGCTTCAACAAATCAAATCTTTCAGCAGACTCAGACAACATATGGTTTAGTGCTATCTATCCTTTCTGTGAAAGTAAACATTGTGACCACAATCAAATAAGACTTATACAAGTGACAAGAGACACTAAACTTGAGGACTACAGTGGATGTTGGTGTCGAGTCTTGGTTTTTTTTTGATGTTATCTTTTGGTGACATGTCTTTTAGCTTTTCCAGGATGTCTCTGACTAGAGATTCTATCTCCAGGATGTCTTTGACTAGAAAGGCGAGGATGGGGTATTGTCACCTATTTGTATTTGTTGTCTGTGGATTGTCTTTTAGTAATGTTATGACTTGTCCAAGGATATGAGGACACTGTGAGTCTAGTGTGAACTGGGGCATTCCTTGTTTGCGACTGTTTTATCTCCATGCAAACGGGTACAATGACTTTATGGGTCGAACATATGCCTCGATTGTCATAACCTACTTGTCATAATAAAGCTCAATGATGATAACGCACAAGAAGCTCTTTCACTTTCATATCTTTTGTCTTCCATCCCCCTTTCTTGATTGACTTCCATCGTCCTTCTCGAGTCCGTGTAGCCTGCTATCACATGACTGAGTATAATGACACACCAAAAACATTTGCATTTCATGTAGTTGCACTCGCATTACCACATATAAGCATTTCATACATACATATAGATATCACAACTGCATCACATCTTGCACACAACACCTGTTAGCACAATTTACATTTGCATTATCATATTCATCTGCATTACATACATTCACATTTGCATCATGCATACACATAAAAAACATAAAAGAACAAAAAAAAAAAATATTGCATTTCCTCATGTACATATTTGCATCCATATCATAACCATCACATAGAAACATACATCATGAAACATCTCATCACATAGGTACACATGCATATAGCTACCGCAAAGATGAATCATCTCATATATATATATATATATATATGGCTACAATCACCCGCAGGTGTCTACATCATCATACAAAAATGGTACAATACTGATACATAGGGAGCCCTCTACGGCTATGATGAACTCCCTCCCTTAGAGCCGGCTGGCCTCGACGGAGTCTGAGCCCTAGAAGGACCCACCCCAAGATCATCTCTCCTGGCCCCTGTGTCCTCTGCAGCCACCCCTCGTGTCGCCCTATCCGGACAGAGGAACCCATTGATAACTCTTGCCAACACTGTTGGTAGTGCTAATCCTGTCCATGTCATGGTATCCCATGCCACATGTCCCAACCTCATCTCCAATGCCGGATCCTGGAACACTCGTCTAAGGGCATCCCTGTCTTCGTCTCGATCGTACAGAATCAGCTCCCCTTCAATCGATATCCGCATAATCCTGTATACATCCTCCAAGGTGATTGTCATCTCCCCCATCGGCAAATGAAAAGTGCAAGTCTCAGAGTGCCACCTCTTTGCCAGTGTAGTCAGCAATCCCATGTTCGCTCGAAACTCAGGCACATACAACACATGTCTCAATCCCATAGCCTCGATTGCAGCTCGCTCCTCGGCTGTCAGCTCAGGTCGCAATCTCTGAGTCGAAGGGAATCTCTCCCGTGACTCCAGCATAGGCAAATACTCCTCCAGTCAAGCAAATCAATCATCTCAGTCCTAGTGACACTCACTGTTCATCACAAAGTGTTGCTTCTATCCTAGTGGTACTCCCTGTTCATCACAAACTACTACGTATTTGGCACTCCCTGTTCATCACAAAGTGCTGCTCACATTTGCACTCACTATTCATCACAAAGTGTTGCTCATATTTTAGTACTCCTTGTTCATCACAAAGTGCTATATCTTGGTACTCATTGTTCATCACAAAGTGCCTTGATCTATCCTATCCTAGGGTCTCTGCTTGAGTGAATCCTCTTGAGTAGTTTCCTAATTGGCAACGTATGTTCTATCACAGAATTGTCAATCCTAGCCTTATTTGCTATCCTAGTCTTCCCTAGAGGACCTACTTGAGTGTATCATCTCAGCAGCTTATCCAATCGACAGCGTATGTTCATCACAGAAATGCCGATTTGACCTAGAAGACACAAATTCACATTTTTTGGACACAAACGCACTTTCCTGACATAAACGCGCTTGAAGACTACACAGATGCGCCTGAAAAACACAGATGCACCTCGCAAGCATAGACGCGCCTGGCACCAATGCAGACGCGCCTGGACATTTTTGACATTTTTTGGACCCTAACCTAGAGCGTATTTATTACCCTATCTAGCATGCATTAATGACAACAATAAATGCAACAAAGTACGAGGAGGTTTTGTGGTACTTACTGGCTCTCCTGCCTCTGCTGGCCTTTGGAATCGGCGAACGCGGTCGAATCTGTGAACCAAAGCCATCGCTGCTGACTACTGCTGCTCTTTTCTCTCTCTACACTCTAATCTCTTAGAGGTGTGGATGACAATGAGGATGTATTTCCCTCGTGGTCTATCTTATAGACTGCCCTAGCCCTCGTTTCCCAAGCCAGTCTTCATTATCCCGTGACTCTGTCACTTTATCCAGTCAGTCCATTCTATCCCGTCTTTCTTATCGAGAGATTGTCTGCAATCTTTTTAGACATTTTTTTTCATCCAATCTCTCGAGGGGGCATATCATTCCCATCTTGGGGCAAATTTGTATCAGTTCATATTATCTTCTTTGAAACAACGCGACAAGCCGCATTGTCTCAAAGAGGGGCAAAATGTAGACACCCAAAATTGTCTAGTCTAATTAAATAAATATTTTATTTATTTAATTATCTAAGCTTAATTCTTCTATTAATTAAATAAATCTTTATTTATTTAATTAATTCATTTATCCTCTTCTAGCCTTATTTCTCATTTAAATAAATACATTTATTTATTTAAATTATCCTTTTCCTAAATTAAATAAATATCTTATTTATTTAATTGATCTCACTTCTTCTATTAATTAAATAAATCTTTATTTATTTAATTAATTCATTAGTCTTTTCTACCCATGACACATGTCATTCATCTCTTAATTCATACACTACATACCCCTTTCATTATTTTATTATTTCTTTTACCTACCCTCTAATCATAGCCGACCTCCTTTTACACCTCTCAATCTTATCCCTCCATTTCATATAGTGTCTTCTATATAAGGAGATGCTTCCTTCATTATCAACCCTAATGACCTAACTACTTGATCAATTGACTATTTGGCATATGCGATCCTACTTGCAACCACATTCCGTTCTTTGTTGAGCTCTTGTGCATATAAAATATGAGAGCAAATATATCAAGAAAGATCAATGGAGATAGGAAGAATGGAGATCCAAACCCTATTGGACATGTGATGGTATAATCTTTGTGATTTCATTTGATTTGCATTGTCTTAGGTAATCTTCATATGTTATGGTGGATCTTTGTTGTTGTTAGGCTAGGGTTTTGTGGTTGAATCTATTTAGCCTTTCAATATCGTTATTGTTGTTATCCATTTTCACCATATACAGTATCAAGTATTGTTCATTATAAAAACAACACTTATGATGAAATGAAATGAATTGTATTGTTCATTAAATATCCATTATTAACCATTATTAATTATTGGAATGAAGATTAAAGATTTCCATGATAACACCACACACGGATAAGAAACAATTTATATGATCAAATATCAACTTCTGTATATATAAAAATGTCAAATGATTACAAATGTATGTCCATACACAAATATGGCATAAACGCCAACTGAAACAAAATGTATGTCTAAATACGTGAATGTATGTCCATATACAAAATATACATGCCAACTAGACATGTAAGCATCCCAAAACTATCTATAACATCCTAAGTTGTTGATGGATCATCAAAATCGATCCTCTTCGCCGCACTGCTCGGCTCTGAAGGATCCTGCACAAGAAAAACAAACCACGATTAATATTAGTTATATTATATAATTCACATTCAAAAAGTTAACATAAAAATGAACTATAATTGAACTATTCATGTTTACCTCATCTCCACGTTTTCTCTTCAGCTTTGCAGGACTCTTGATGTATGTCTTCGGTAGAGGAGGTATGTTTTGAATATTTTCATACACAACCTACATATGTTTAGAAACATGACATTGATACAAGTTAGCATATAATTGTCACTGATAATAACAAATTATATCTACTAATCAAAAAATAAAATAAACACACATCTACTCAAGGCATCTCTTCTTCTTCTTCAGGTATACTGGGTGTAGTCATCAAGGATGTGAAGCCAAAAATTCTCTGTATATATACACAACAAGTATATGAAACTATCAATCTATGTCTAGACATGTATAATCGTTATAAGTTATTTAAACTATTCATTCAATCATATTTGCATTCAATTACCTTTCCCTTGTCTCCAACTGCACTACCAGATCCTAAATCACACTGCCCCGCACTCATGTTGCTTGTGCCCTACAAGAGTGAAATAAGATATACATGCAAGTTACTACATAATCTAATTAATACAAATATAAATGATGAGCATGTATGTACAATAAAAAAAAAAAAGGACTAGGTGCAATAATATATGTACCGTCAAGCTATCAAGGCCAAATGAAATGGCCGACAAGGTGCCCTCCTGAACCTGTCTCAACTCATCCTCGGTCATCAACTGTTAAATAGACCATGTAAATAAAAATTAGTACTCAATATTATCTAATTTATAAATATTTAATTAAAATATAACATGAACTGTGAAAATACAAATCTTACCACTACATCATCAATGTATGATGATGGTGCCTCCTCGCCTCTAGCATGTGAGGACTCCCCAGGGTATCCTCCAGTCTGTGTAATAACATCTAGTGCATCATGCATCTCATGCACCTCATAATCTGCACTGTCCACAGGATGATCGACGGGTTGTCCTACTGGACCCAAGCATACGTGCCCACACATGACACAAGTATGGGGCACACATATGTGTGGAGCCGAGGATGACGTGTCAACGCCACCAGATGCATGGCTACCATCAAGAGTAGGTTGAGCTACTGACGCAACTTGAGAAACCAAAAGGCTACTCAAAGAGTGAATAGTCGATATGGTCCGTGAAGCCGCCTCACAAATGATATCAGGATGCTACACTGCAGGTGGGAGATCAATAGGAGGAGGGGGGACATATGGGCCCTGGACTACTCTGACAGCCCCAGGTCTATTTTGGGGCATACCTAAAACTACACCCTGGAAAGGTTGGATGTCAAAGTAGTTCACATGTTTGTGTAAAACAAACTCAGCATACAATTTTTTTATAAAATACAAGGGGATATCAAGATTGTTGTTGGGTGGTTTGTCGAAAACCATCCACCAATGATCCCAAAAGTTTTTCACAATCCCATCATTTGTGCACCATTTAATAGAAAGTTTTATTTTTTGGGGATCTACGGGCTGACCAGTACGGGGATTGACAAACAATGAGGCGATTTCGGCTTTGGATATCTCAAGATCCTTGATATTCTTATACGACAAGCCATCTGCATATTTTTCCCTCAAAGAATCTTGCCACAAAAGGGTGACATCGTGCTCCTCAGTCATGTTTTCCATACTTTTTATGATCAACATGAGAGGATCAAACATTGGGTTTAGACGAGGGATCCTACGATATACTTCTGCAATCCCCCTCAATTCATTCAAATTTTGTGCAATCAATGCCTGAATTGAGGGGGGGTTTGGCAAATGAGGGTTCGGCTGTTGCAGTTGTGGTTCGTCAGTGTTTTCATTGTTATCCCCCATTGTTAACCTAATTGAATGTAAACAATTAAATTTAGTTAACAAGCTTAAACAATTAGGTATTTGATTTTAAAAAACCTAGTTTCCATAAAAAAACCATATTTTCAATGAAAAATCAAATAAACATTATCAAAAAATACAAAAAATGAATGAAAATGATTCAAAACGATAAAATTATTACTTCTGAATCTATCTTTTAGCATTTTTTTGTCAAAAAACCGAATATCGGATGGAGTGGATATCGGATTGTGATGAAATCGCGTGGCCCGTGAGTTAAAAATGACTCACGAGCTGCCACTGTCAAAATATAAAAGTCTCAGAAAATCGGATATCCGATTTTTGTACTTAAATTATTTTTAAATAACATATATAATATGATAATATATTATATAATATATTATTATATTATATAATACGTATTGTATTATATTATATATATATTATAATATATAATATAATATAATACGTATTGTATTATATTATGTAATATAATATTATATTATATTATATATAATATAATATAATATAATATAATATAATATAATATATTATTATTATATTATATTATATTATATTATGATATAATATTATATTATATATAATATAATATTATATTATTATATAATATTATATTATATTATTATATAATATTATATTATATTATTATATAATATAATATTATATTATTATATAATATAATATTATATTATTATATAATATAATATTATATTATTATATAATATTATATTATATTATTATATAATATTATATTATATTATTATATAATATTATATTATATTATTATATAATATTATATTATATTATTATATAATATTATATTATTATATAATATTATATTATTATATAATATAATATTACATTATTATGTTATATATAATATTATATTGTACATTATTATATTATATATAATATAATATTACATTATTATATTATATATAATATTATATTATATTATATTATATTATATATATTATATATATTATTATATAATATATATTATATAATATATATATTATATAATATATATATATTATATAATATAATAATAGATTATATATTATATAATATGTAACATATAATATATTTTTTAAATTAAAATTACAAATAAAAATCGGATATCTGATTTGGATAGGTAATTACCAGGCCAAGGTGTACTGACACCCAGGCCAAGCAAAAAGTCAACACGGATTTTCGTGTTTTTAGGCGAGTGAAGAAGGCTATTTTTTTCACATCGCCACTTTTTGGCCCCCCTTGATCCTGCACTAACCCGAAATTTTTTTATCCTACAAAGCCATTTTATCTTGAGAGGAACCATAACTAGAGAGTAGAAAGCATGAATAATTTACTTAAAAGGTCTTCACAAGATTGAATAATCCCTTCACCATGTTGTCACACCCTTGTTTCAAGAGAGTAGACAATTATAAACTAGGTGACTGATAGAAAATCATCCTCTACATATAAAGAGGAGACCCTCATAGTCAAATGGTTGACTCCAAGGCCTATCTCCCAACATCAAAATAAAATATCTCTATGAAGAGTCTTGGAGATATCAATGTCCATTAGGATAGAACCAAACCTAGAGTGCCTTGTGAAGGACTTGTAGTAGAGTCATCCTTCAAGAAATAACCAATAACATTGTTGATGGACACATCATAGGAATCTTTTTTGAACTAAATAAGACGTCTTTGAAGTTGAACCCACACAAGTATAACATTGAGAGATTTAGAGATTGGGTTGAAGGAGATAAACCAAGGCTTGACCAAGAGAGAGTGCTCTCCTCACATCTATAACCTATCATTGAGAACCAAATTCATGTCTTGATAAAATAAAAAAGACACAATGAAGAATCCTTGTTGCAAGGGAAGAGTTTGATCCTCTCTCCATGATCCTAGGCTTTGATGAATCCAAGACTTAGTTGTGTAAATGAGGAAGGGAAGGCCAAAAATTGTTGAGCCTACAAACTAAGCCCCTAAAAAAATGAAAAAACAAGATTCATTATTAAACACATATTGAACACACACCATCATACGGGAGGATTGTGCATAATGAGGGACATTAATTTATACTGAGGACACTTGGGACCCTACAAATTGTAATAGCAACAAAGGACCTCTAATAACAAAAACAAAGCATAAAATATTTCATAGCACTAGTAGCAAGGTTACCAAAATAAACCACATTACTTAAAAATATAAGTTCATAGTGTCATTAGCAATACTAACTATGTGAGAAATACTAACATGGGACATGAGTGGATAAAATTCCCACACAATAACTAGGAGAACCAAAAACATGAGATCCAAAAGCTACACCTAATAAAATAATAGATGTGTTAGTAGCTATAGTAGAGTGAAACCCCCACAAAATAGGACAAACCACCATTGAGAGTAGATTACCCACAATTGTTACCTCTGGGTCCCCATGTGGTTTGGGAGAGACATATTAATGAGAAATAGGTAGAAGGTAGTCATTTGGAATAGTGGATGAGAGTGAGAAGATTAGGAGACCATTAGCGATATGCAAATATTCTTGCCCAATATGATAATTGCATTAGTGAGCATAGAGACAATGAGGGAGTTGTATGTCACAAAGCTAAGTTTTATAGATGCATGGTGCACATGTGAAGTAATGTTCTAGAGCCAATAGCCCTTCTGAAAATTACTTCATGTAAGAGGGTTACTTTTTTAGTAGACAAAAACTATGTATCTTGTACAATTCAATGAGGGAGAACCTCATTAGGAGGTTGGATGGTGGTAGATCTAGAGGCCACTCAAGTATAAACAAGATTCTAGCCAATGACCACAAATCCAAATTTCTCCATTACTCAAAATAGGAAGTTCTAATGAACTTTTTTTGTATGCCTTGCTAACATCTAATTTAATCACCATTCCCTTTTTATTCTCTAATTTTATTGTGTGTAAGACTCCACAATATTTCTCCTTGGTGTAAAACCATTTTATTCTTCCGAGATGATATTCTTGAGTATCTTTTTTAATCTATATGCAAAAAATTTGGAGACTATCTTATATATTGTATTACATAAAGATATTGGCATGTAATCATTAATGGACGTGCAAGACTATTTTTAGGAATCAAAGCAATAATATTATTATTAATATCCTTTCTATGCCTCTTATAGATGCGAAATTTATTGGGATTAAGGTGTCTCAACATTTGCAAATCCTAACATTGAGTTTGCATTTATTTATTTATTATTTACCTACCAATGTCTATTCATCAGAAAATTAGTAGCATATCTCTTGGTAGTTAGCCTATGTAAAGATCCTATGATTGCATTGGAATTGGTTTATAATAAGATTTGAATGGGCTTGTAGCTGTAATATGTTTTTAGAGGTTGCATGACATGTTTGACGAAATGTCAATAATCTAGTGAAGTCTGATTTTGATACATTATTGTGACAGTTCATGTAATTTTACATTAGTTGCCTATAACATGTATTTATGACTGTCAATGAGGCATTTGTTTGATTTAGATATGAAATAAGAGTAATTTGAGGTTGCATCATCATACGCCTATTTTCTGAGGACTCTTGCCAATTGTTTGACATAATGTCAGCAAGTTAAACATTCTAATTTTGAGTCTAATTTGGTGTTAGATCATCATAATTTGATTGTATATGCATTATTAGCTATCATTCTTTCACTTGCAGTCAATTGTAGTTGTACATTTATGATAAATATGTGATGGTTCACCTCTATACCAAACTGAAAACTTCTGAGACAGCAGTCCGCATAACATGCAACAATAGCTAACAGCATAACACGCAGATTTGACAGCGAATATTCCTTGTTTTTCAATCATCATTGGACAAGGGATATTACACGATCATACTAAATAGTTTTCAAACCCCATAATTCGTATAGATAACAACAAATTTGGACTCAAGAGCTTCTAGAGTAATTTTTGAGGTTAAATAAATCTATGAACAGTTTAAACATGAATAGTGTTTATTTACACTATGAATATTATTTGATGTTGTGATTAATGTCTTAGGCATGGTCAATGTTTTAGGTGTGAATAATGTTTTCAAGTATGAATAGGTTTTTTTGGTAATGAAGATATTTTCTAGGGGCTATGAATAATGGTTTAAGCCTTGTGTAGTTTTTTCAGGCTTTTTTTGCTTGCCTAAAGGAATAGTTTCATGAAA
The DNA here is from genome assembly GCF_030272615.1 of Cryptomeria japonica. NCBI lineage: Eukaryota > Viridiplantae > Streptophyta > Pinopsida > Cupressales > Cupressaceae > Cryptomeria > Cryptomeria japonica. The sequence goes on along the minus strand of NC_081414.1, from coordinate 92,922,336 downwards.
ATAGACATTAGTTGGGAATACGATATCCAAATTTTAAAAAATAAATAAACATTGGAATGTTGATTTTATGATATAAAACATCTTTAAAACCTGTACCCTGGCAATTGCAGCTACAACATGTGACAAAATTCCTCTATTATTTATCCTATGATAGATGTTCATACCTTGTTCCAAAACTTCCAATTTCTGTGAGGCAGTCTATCAAGCAATCGGCGTGCCATTTCAAAGCTCCCATTTTCGCACAAGCTGGGAGATGTTGACAGAGCTTTACACCTGCGCCCAGGCCAATGGAGAATCAGAAACATCACTATCTGTAGGTGCAAAATAGATGGGTGACCGATACTAATGAATGAAAGAAGGGGAATGAAGCCTATTGGTCTTTAGCCCCCGAGAGCATGCCCTATTCCATGAGCCGACATTGCTCCCATTTTCACACAGGCTAGGGGATGTTGACAAAGCTTTACACCTGCCCTATTCCATGAGCCGACATTGCTCCCATTTTCGGAAACCCTATTTCATGAGCCGACAATGCTTGGAGCTGGCATTAATCAGTCAAAACGGTTCACATGCCTCATCCAAAACCTAGAGTACGCTTACTTTGGGCGGGAGTACGTTGTTGGGGCAACAACGTGAGAATGGGAAGAGGCCATGAAAATTATTTGAGATGTCTTGGTCTTTTGTTTGTTTTTTTAAGTAATGCACGCAGTCGTCGGAATTTCGACGAACGCGGGCACTTTTTGTAAAAAAGCACAAATTTCATTGCCAATTCCTTTTCTGTTGAAAACAGATATTGAATGATTGTCAGAATTCCGATGAATGCGGGCAATTTCTCAAAAAAAAAAAAAATTGTTCATAATATACCTTCTCCATCGGAAACCTCCGTCGAAATTTTAGGCCAAATGTATTAGTGGATGATATCAGTCGTTGATGAGAAATTTGAGAAATTTAAGGTTGTCTATCTCAGATAAGAGAAGCCTTCAGCATAATTAATAAATAGACAAATATGTTCAATAGTAAAAAGATGTTTTTTCTCCAGCTAATTGTAGGTCACGATTTGACGGAGGACTAATGTTGGTAGCTAGCAATACAAATTGAAAGTTGCAAGTCCTCTGCGCAAGGAATCAAGCACTTACCCGTACGATTACTCAAATGATGGAAAGAAAATCTTGGTGGAGATTTTGTAGACCTGCCACATCATCCACAATGATTATTTTTATTTGAGATTGCCTAACTGATTACAAAGATCACTGGTTGAAAGCTCACAAAAGTGCATGCAAGACGATTCAGACAGTTTCCTCCGTTGATTTTATTCTGACTGCATGTATGACCAAATACATCATCTATATTTAGAACTTTTTGGTATCACTGTCCAATCAATTTTATTTTCATCCTGACAGTCATTTCCTCAGAGACTGTACAATTTTTTCTGGCTTGAGGAAGTAGTTGTAGTTGGTGGTCCGAATTAAAGAAACGGTCCCACGCACGTGTTTAGAGAAAGTCGAATTTTTGTTATTATTTTTTGTTCTCGAATTTCATTTCTTATACACCTTGCCTTTTCCATATACGCACAAGTGGAAATAGCTTGTATGAGTACTTAACATTGGACTTTGTGCTTGAAAAATGAGATACACTCATTATTCATCTTGCTTTTCAAACATGACATTTTTCATATTTTCCTTTTGTGGGTTGGCATGCATTTAACTCATGTGAGCATATTGTCATTGCATTGTTTTCTATTTGATTATTTATTGATGTTATTTTGGTCTCTTTATTAAACTATTAATAAATCATTTTTTAAAATTTTTAATTGTTTTATTAGATTTAATATATCTTAAATGAATTAAGGTTTTTAATAATTATATGTTTCTTATAAACTATATAATTAACATATTGTATAAATAAAATAAAAAATTATATATCTTTATAATTATAAATATCTATTTGATAATATTTAAAATATTATAAATATATAAATAATATTTAATTTAATAATTTATAATATAAAATTGAATAATTATAGTCTATATTTTAATATATAATTAGTTATAAATATATTAATATAATTATGTTTATATATTGTAGTAGACAAAGAGATATTAATATATTATATCAGAATTTAATACGTGTATATATATACACATTTATTCATTATAGTATATAATTATATAGATTATTAAAGATATAATATAAGAGTTATCTCCCCCCCCCTCTCTCTCTCTCTCTTTCCTATCAATATGTACCAACTCTTGCCACTACAAATAACAAACCACAAATAATATTTTATGTTTACTCTCTCTTCACCCATCTATCTCTCCTAATTTTTATCCTTATCTCTCCCTCTCTCCCTATTGCAAACATAAAATAATTTGAATTTTAATGTTTTGTTTCACTTTGTCTCTCCCTCTCTCTATATCACTCCCTATTTCTATATCTCTCTACTTCTCTATCCTTTCTATATTTCTCTCCATCTGTCTCTATCTCTCCCTCCCTCTCTATCTCCATCTCCACATCTCTCTCCCACACACATGCACATACATGCACACATGCGCACACATACGCGCGCGCGCGCACACACACACACACACACATCCCTTGTGTCACCTTCCATATCGCTATCTCTATATATTTCTATCACTCAGACACACACACACTCCCTATTCTCCTTTCCTATTTGTATCTCACAATATCTCTCTCATTATTTGTCTTTATCACCTCATCTCTCCCACCCCTCTCTCTCTTCCTATTTTCTCATATCCATATCTATTTATGTATCTCTACTTCTCTCTATTTATCCATCTCTACGTCTCTCTATTTATCCATCTCTACTTCTCTCTATTTATATGTATATCTATCTCTCCCTCTCCTCCTCTCTCTATCACTCTATCTCACCATATATATCCCTATATGTCCTCTCTCCCTTCCTATGTATCTCTCTATATCCTCTCTCTTATCTTCATCTCTACCTCTATCTTCCTCTCTCCCCCTCTACTCTAGACATGTATCCCTCTCTTTATCTATCCATCTCTCTCCCTCTCCCTCTTTCCTTCTCCTTCTTCTTAGACCTCTATATCTATCTCTCTTTCCCTCTTTATCTCTCTCCATATTTCTTATTTCATCTCTCACTATCTTTATCTCATTATCTCTCCATCTTTCTACCTCTATTTCTCTCCCTCTCTCTACCTATCTATATATATCTCTCCTTATCTACCCCTCTCTCTATATTTATTGGTTCCATTTCTATCTATCCATCTTTCTTTCTTTGTCTCTCCTTCTCTCCATCTCTCTCTCTCTCTCTCTCTCTCTCTCTCTCTCTCTCTCTCTCTCTCTCTCTCTCTCTCTCTCTCTCTCTCTCTCTCTCTCACTCATGATTTGCCATCATTTGAGTAATCGTACAAACCGTAAGTGTTTGATTCCTTGTGCAGAGGACTTGCAACATTCAATTTGCATTGCTAGCTACCAACATCAGTCCTCCGTCAAATCGTGACTTGCAATTAGCCAAAGAAAAAACATCCGCATCTGACATGGCTACAGTACTTTCAACCCATCAAAGATCTGACGGTCACGATCTTTGTGATCGTCTTGCAACTCCTGAAACGCACTATAGACCATTGATTTGCAAAAGTTAGCCGATGCATTCCATAGTAGGAGACGCCGAAGTTTGGGTCAAATTTATTTTTTTATAAATTTAGAAATATTGTTAAAGTTCTTTATTATCGTCTTGTTACTATGGCATCATACTTGTAGATTCAAGTTAAGGATTCAGTTGTCTTGTGTAAAATATGTCCCTTGGCTACTACATTTTTTTTATACACCTAAAATTGATTATCATCTTAATTGACAAACATTTTCCATCTAGTTTGGAAGGGTTGACTTCATAACTTTCTCATTCACCTCAGTGGTGTCAATTCATTGAAACCACTTATATGCTTACACTAGAATGTGTTAAGCTCCCATAATTAGGATTATCCCTAGACCCAAACCTAAACCTCAAGGGTTCATTCTTGATGACCCAACCTTTCCAGTCGCTTCAACCTTTGCCTTCATGGTAATGGTCGTGCATGTCCCCTCGGATCGATGGTTTGGATTCACATGCTATTACATGGAGATGCTCACTAGAGCCAAGTCCACAACCCCGCCTTGCATGTATGTGGCAAGGTGGCCCGGTGGCCCTACTAAAGACAAGTCATCGTATATGGACCAGTTGGATTCTTCCAGATACTTCAAGCTTTAACACAATGGACCAATCGGTCCCATGACTCCATGTAAGCCATCTGAATAAAGGTGTTTACATCAAGCATGATTGACCGCTACGAGTGATTGCGTCGTTGCGCAACTAATGGAAGTTGCTCGTAAAGGTTAAGTTCGCAGCTCTGAAGCTCATTAAGTGGTGGAGTTTAATGTGATGATATGATGAAAAAGATCTACGGTCATCATCACTTTGTCATTGCACAACTCATTAAAGGTGATCGGTTGTGATAAGTTCGTACCTGCGTAAAGGAAAATTGCATGTTGACGTGTTCTTTCCTCATTGGTCACCGCCTAAAAGGGAGAAATAATTGTTGCTGCTGTAACATTCAAATATTGAAAACAACGGCTAGTTTGTGCCAACCAAACACTTATGTGCTTGCAAATAATGACTCAAATCCACCGTTTTAAGATTGGTTCTTGATCAAATTGTTCCACTTTGATTCTGCTAAGCATTCTGTAATACTTTCTTGTGCCTTGTGTTATCTTTGTAATATGAATGCTCGTACACTAGAGTTTTACTCTAGATTTTGTTGGTAGGAAATCTTACATACTACTAGTGCTCGTCTTTGTTAAATATTTTGATTTACTTATTGTTAATTGTGTTCTTATTATGTTTGGATTTCATTATCTTCTTTTTTTTAGTTATTGTTTGTTTTTTGTTATGGTTATTTTTGTGAAAATTCTATTGCAGTTACTGATTATTAACCTCCTATCTTTAATAGATTATTTGATCAACAAATATTGGAAAATAACACAACTACAACTTCACAAATAAAAAATAGGCGGAAAGAAATATGTAACACAATGACACGATATTTCCGGACAATTGTGCCTGAAAAAACTCCAAAGGGAAAACCAGTACTGCAGATGAGAAATATATTAACTTCAACAAATTAAGAGATACAAAATTCCTTGCCTCTCACTGACAGAACTCCGACATTCTCCCAATTTCTCCCGCTGATATTCCTGCACTGCTATCCCAAACGCTATCACTGCGCCCCTTGCTAACACCGCAAGACTATTTGCTAACTATGCAAATAATTCACAAACTTCATATTTTCCAAATGACCCATGACTCCTTTTTATACTACTCTGTTGGAAAACCAACGGTCGAGATTAATTCAAACCAACGGCTGAGATTAAGACAACTCAATAACCAATAACTAAGTTTGGCTATGAGGTGTCACCTAAAAAGAGCCACTATTAAATAACAATTGTTTTTATCCTAACAATAGGATCTGACAAAAACAACCATTTTCTAATTTTTGGGTTAGGAGGAACAGTTGTCCAAACTACCCATACCTAATGCTGCCATTTCTGGGTCAGGATGAACCACTGTCCAAGCTACCCATAATTAACGTTTTTTTGTTATTTAGCATCTTCTCTTTGTCCCTTATGTGGGTGAATTGTTAACCTTTGACCCAACCTCGTACTTTGTGTATCATTTCTCTCCATTCCTCTCATTCTTTTTAGTTTGTTTGGGTTTGAAACCAGTCTATTTTCAAACTCCTTATGCTCTCTATCATCGTGATGATGGATCATGAAGTGTGATCCAAAACCTTGATGCAAAAAAAACACACACAATTCAAAAGTAGCAATAAAGAAAATCAAATATTAAAAAATACTCAATTTTATAGCTTAAGTTGCATTTATGAATACTCAATCTTATATTTAAGTGAAAAGGCCAAAAAAAAAGAAAAGAAAGAAAGAAAAGAAGAGAAAGAAAAAAGAAAAAGAAAGAAGAAGTAAAAGTGATGATATATTGTATTAGTGGAATGAAACCAAAAAAAAATAAGAGTAATAAAAAAAATCATATATACTCAAACAAAAAGAGAGAGCATTTCCCCTATACTCCTCGATCTCTTTATAACCATATGTATATTTATAAAATTCCATAAAAGCCTGTCCATCTAAAGTAATCCCCACTTTAAAACCCATATGAACAAGTGTCTAGACTTTGTGTTTATTATAACAATAAAATAAATTGTCAAGTCAATAAAATATTTTATTTAATAAATAAAAGTTTAATAGGCATAGTTTTCATCGGCGCATAAAATATGTGACTTTTGATTTTAACTAGTCAATGATCAACCCGCGATTTTAGCCGGCGTCTACCTCTGCCCTCCTTACCCGCCATAGCTTTGCTACAGAACCTCCTGTATAGTCATATGAGTTCAATATTACTTTGCAACTATTCTAAACTGATGGATACGCATGGGGAAGGCATTCTGGACATTCGTAGTCTTGTTTCGGACTCCCTGGATAAACTCAACCTTCTCATGAACCAGAAAAGCTTCAAGTTTCATGTCGAGCAATGCCAAAGTTTGTGCACTTATATACTCGATAGACTCTCCCCCTATATTGAAAAGAATGAGCAATACCTGGGTGGCGATTTCTGGAGCGAGCATGTGCAGAAGGCTTGGAAGGAGATATATCGTGCCATGAAAGAAGCAGAAACATACCTCAATCACTGCTCAACTGATAGCTCCCGGATTAAATGTTTTATCCTGGCCAACAAAGGTGAGGCCTTCGCCATACACATGCACGACCTTGCTTGGTCTCTTCTTTGCTTAGATTTAGCCCTTTGGTGCCCCATCGAAGAAGGGAATGATGCATTCTACATTAGAGTATTCCACAACAGAATCATTTTTTTCTTTGCAGAAATGTCTGAATTGTATTTAGAACAATTTGGCCTTAAGTTCCATGACTACTGGCACCTACTCATGGCTTGTAATCAAACGGCTGCCAAGGCTTGGCCTTTTGAACATAGAAATAAAATTGGGGTTTCACTGTTCATGGAGAGAAAGCTGTTAGAACTTATAAGGATTGAATGTAAAATTGAATCTGCAAATGGTATACCTACGTGGCTGCAGATCCCTGCTAAAGATTTAATCAAAAAGAAAATTATAGGAGAGGGAGCTTTTGGGCAAGTGTACGAGGGGTCATGGCTGGGGCATAAGGTTGCCATAAAAGACATTCCAATTGATGCTCGTGATCTGTTTGGCACGGAGACTGCAGTTCTTTGCAAGCTACAGAGCCCTTTCATTGTCCAGTTGATAGGAACATGTGTTGAGGGAAACCATTGTTATATTGTAATGGAATTAGTCAGCTCCAGCTTGGACAAATTACTTACGAATTCTGGAGGCAGGGCACCCCTGGCGCTGCCTGTAGCAGTGGATATGATGCTTCAAATTTCGAGGGGAATGGAATACCTTCACAGCCATGGGATCATGCACATGGATCTCAAAGCTTCTAATGTTCTCATACAACCCTCTGCAGTTCCAGAATTTAGAAAGCAAAGTTACGGGCGAGTTAAGCTCTGCGACTTTGGAATGGCCAGTTTGAGGCTATCCAGTTTCCGGTGTGAAGATCCCAAGGGAACCTGTTACTGGAGAGCGCCCGAAGCTTTTCCCTTGCCAATTGAAGAATTGGTGCAAGAAATTGATACTCTAAAAGAATATACCCATAAAGCAGATGTATACAGCTTTGCCATGACTTGTTATGAGATTCTGACGGGGAAACAGCCTTTCCTTGGTGTACATCCCAAAAATTTGTATCGAATGATTGTGCGAGGCGAAAGACCGATTTTGCAGCGCACCCAATGTCCAGCTGTGTTAGCTGATTTCATAGTAAAGTGTTGGGAGACAGATCCAAAGAGTCGTCCTTGTTTTGCACAAATTTCTACTTTTATGAGGAACATGAAGTTATTTATACTGAGATCGAACGATACTAGTGACTGGCTTGCAAAATCCGACGGGTATTTATACCCACCTGAACCTGAGGTGTTTTCAGAACTTGTGATGGCCAAGAAAGAAGAATTTGATGAAAGCCCTGAAGACGAGAAACTGAGGTCGATAACTAGGGTTCTTCACATCATTCCCCCTGAGATAAAAAGGTATGAATTATTGTTGATTTCAACATTACACTTTACACTTCTATTGTGTCTGCTAGGGTTTTCACATTTCCCTTGAAATCATCTCTAGTCACTATACCCATAATAAATATCACATCTAACCTTATGACTAGCATTCATGATGTATTTATCTATAAATTAATAGATTGAACCTGGATTTCTCAGGGCTCTGTTTCTTTCAAATTATTGTGCATACCTCTTTTAAGCACAAAAGTATTAAACGTTAATATGTAGATGATGTTTCTATTACAACAGAAGATACAACATTATAGAAGTGGCCGGGGCAATGCTTTCAGAAAATTCGGATGTAGGAAAAGATCAACCCACTCTTGTGTTCCCGAATATAAGGGGTCCATTTAATCTAGATGATATTTTTCAATCTGGTATGGAAGTCTTGGGAAAGGGCAGCTTTGGAACTACATATAAAGCTAATTTGCATTCTCTTGTAGTCAAGAGATCGTCACAGTACACAACTTATGTGGGCGACAAGGGATATTTTGAACAATGTTTACAAGCAATAGGAAGGCTGAAGCATACCAATCTGGTGAGTTTAGAGGCTTGCTATACTTCCAAAGAGACAAAGTTTCTTATTTATAAGTACCATCCCAAAGGCAGCCTCTACTCTCTTCTACACAGTATGTGCTCTCCCCTCCCAACTCTTATATGCCAAGATTTCATCTAATATTAATATGCACACTAAATATAATATTGTTTATGTATTGCAGGTGAAACAGTACCAAAATTTGAAGGGGATGTGCTAAAGATAGCGGTGGATGTGGCGTTGGGGTTGGCGTTTGTTCACAAGTCAGGTATGGTACACGGCAATGTAAAATCCTCCAACGTTCTGCTGGACGACAATGGAGGAGCCTGTCTAGCAGATTCTTGTTTGGCGGGTCTTGTGAAAAACTCAAGTGTTGCTAAGAAATCCTGGGGTTACATGGCACCGGAGCAGTACAATAGCGGAAAAGGATCTGAAAAAACAGACGTGTATAGTTTTGGAGTTTTGCTCATTGAACTTGTCACTCTGAAGAACCCTTCATCTTTGCATCTTCCCACGTGGATTCTATCCATTAAGGAAGCAAATTTGACCACCAAAGAGTTCCATGTGAGGCCGACGAGGATTTCTGGTGAAATGCTTAAAGTAGCAATGCGTTGTACATCTCCCCACGTAGACACCCGTCCTATGATGAGGAAAGTGGTTGAAATGCTTGTAAATTTGGAGAAATGCTACTGGTGGTGTCCTAATGATAAAAGAATGGATTACCTTTGCACGAGAATTTCCTTTTGTTAGGCAGTCTTTACCAAATGATGCCTGCATTAAGGAAAGTTCCGCGTCTCTAAATCAACCATTTTCTCCTTTATTGCACATTCTTACCCAATGCTCTTTCCCATTAACGAGGACATGGGCAAACTTAATGGATGCGACACAAACTTTTACGAGTACTTAGCCTATATTATAGTGCGTCTATGAATAATACAAATGTTTCTTATAATATATATGTGGTCGTTCTCTGTTTTCGCTATTTTAATTAGGCCGAACGTGTTGGGTCAATCTACAACAATGAGGTCAAACCTTTGTCGTCATGCATAGTTTTTTTTTAAGAAAGGATAAAATTCTAATTTTAAAAATTTATATTATCGTACAAATATCTTGTTCATGGATTATTTTTATAATTTTTTATCGCATATATTTTTAATTAATTTTTTAAGTTACAGTAGCTATAATTTGAATATCAGTGTAGATCCTCTTGCATAACTTTTTTGTATGCTTTTAAATAAACTTATTCTTATTTTGTTAAAATGAGGACATCAATATCTAGGGAAAGTATATTTTTTAGATATTATTTTTTCTATTTATTTATTTTTATGTGTAAAACAACCTTAATGTTTGGTGAAAAACCTACATTCGCAAGAAATTAAAAATAGATATAATAATCAAATTAAATAGATTCAAAATTATATATTTTGGAAAACTTATAATAAGTGCTACATACTTACAAAACATTACATCTAAATTAATTCATTTGATCTCTCAAAACACAAAGCAAAAGTAGTTTTATGTCAGCATTTTGATAGGTGCAAATGAGACTCCATTGTAGGGATGATTTACTTGATTAGAAGGGTTTTTATCCAATGGGGTTTGATCTAACCCTCTTTCAATTAAAATCCTTTAAATGGAACCTCTTAAGGCTTAATTCATTATATTTTCTAAAAAATATATGATTTTAGGAAAAAATCAAGATATCCTAGAAGTGGGACATAGTATTGTGGGATTACACATGTGGTACTGAAGGCAATTGATCAATAACATATATAGTTAAGGATGGGAGATGTGATATCAATTGAAAAAAACTTGAACTATACGTGTAAATATTTGTTCAAGGAACAAAATTTAATTGTGTATATATTGTGAATTTTTTCAATAGGTTTGTAAGTAAAGTATAAGGTGAACTTACTCTTTTATATTATACTATTATATTAGACTATGTGGACTTTCCAACTTATTGTTAAGGAGTTAATATTTTCTTATGAAGTGTATGATTTTAGAATTATATATTGACTTCATATAGTTTACATATTTGTTTAAAAAGAATGAATGGGATACATCTAGTTCTTTCCTAGTTAACTCTTGTTTAGTTGAGAGTTGGATAGTCTTCCCAATACATAGTAATAATAGATGTTTTTATTAGAGATTTAACATAAAATTTCATGTAAATGTATAGTCCTTATGATACAAGAAATGATAAATTGCGAGTCACTTTTATTATGGAATTATGAGCAAGAAAATGAAGATAATGTCTATTGAGGTTATTTACTCTGTAAGTTGTATTATTTATGTATATTGATAGGTTGTAATCCAAATCTTGTGAACTTAACAAGTTATTTGTGTGTTGATGATTTGGCTCCCGAAACCTATAGTACTATGAACATAGTTTAATGGATAACTCTAAATGGAATTATAACAAAAGCAACTAGTATAAGGTGTGTGAACCTTTTAGAATAGTATGGGTGAGATGAATGGTCATCTACCTTTTTAATACCTAAATGTCACAATACAGATAGATATATGAGACAACTTATAAAACATCATAATCATGGTTGGGAGAGGGATGCTAAATGTCACAAGAAAAGGACTTGTTCTCTCAAATTTTGGTCACATACTCATATTGAGATTGAAATATTATGAAAACAATCAGAAAGTGTGCTCTACCAAAAAAAAAAAGTAATCAGCTATATCATAGGGTTAGATAGATTTCACTAGTAGAGTGCAAGTGACATATCCCAAGTTCTACTTTCTTGGAGATAATTATATTTCACTAATAGCATGGAAATGAGAGATGTCAAGAGATACTCAATTTTGTAAGAGCTAGATAGGTTTTGATTAATAGTATATAGGTGATAGATTTCACAATCTACACATTTTAAGATTTTAATATAAGAATTATTGTATTAGAAAGAATGCAAATACTTGTTATTGTAATGTCTTATTCAATACATGGCTTGTTTGCATTCCCGTAGTAAGTATTGTATAGTAGGTGCAATTGTTAATAATGACAACAATAGAATACTCTTAAGTAGTAATAAAAATGTTAAAAGATAGACAAAAACAACTTCAAGTGAAAATTAGAATGTGATATCTACATAATTTAAAAATTATGTAGTAATAAAAGTTGTAAGTAATTAAGTGTAATTTATAAAAAAAAATCTTCTAATTTAAATTAATTTGATGAAAAATAGATATTTCAATGAGGCACTATTAAAACTTCTATAAAATAATAAAAAGAGGTGTCATTCCCCAAACCTAAGTATGAACATATTTTCATTTTATTTTTCTTAATTTTAGATATAAGCAAAGGATGCATTAAGAAAATATGAAATATAAACTTGTGAAATTTTTAGTAGCTTTTTTAATATTAAAAATAAAAAATAAATAACCAATTTAACTTGGTAAATATAATAAACTTTAAAAAGAAAATTTTAGCCTACAATGTGACACATCTTTTAGATTTGAAAAAAGGATAAATGATTTTATAATTATTTATTTTTCAATTAGTACGTCTATCACAAATTCAAGCATAATGTATGCAAAACACTAATACGATAATTTCAAATTAAATTTTTAATTAAGTGAATTATGTCATTTTTATTTTATTAAATCTAGATAAAGAATTATATTCGTGTCAAGGGTAAAGTCAAGGAAAATTTGTGATAAATCCCAATTCCCATTCACATGGAAAAGGTAGATTTTGGATTCCCAAACCTAATTCCATGCAATTATTGGAAATTGTAAGGGTCAAACCAAGAAAGGGGAGGGAATTTTTTTTTATGGAGGTCTTCCACAAATTTTGTTTTTGCTACCTGATATGGGAGCACAATAACCTCTTTAGCTAAGAGCCAAGGACTAAGAGGTATCCATTCCGTCAAATTCACCCAAGGCACGATTTCAACCTCATTCCTTTTACATGTAAGAGCCTTGCACTCAACAAGACTTGATCCCTAATAGACTCATTAAGAAACTTTCAACTTCACTAGTAGACCAAGGGCCCATTGAGAAAAGGGGAGGGAATTTGAAACCAAAATAGATAAATATGTATTCCTCATGCAAGGTAAAGTAAATTGGGGAGGTGATGATTACTTTTAAAAATGGATATTCAGTTTATAAAAACTAATCTAATTTTATATTGACTTGCATGTTGGAAATGTTGGTATTGATGTCAAAGTGTGTTTTGTTCAAGAAGGGGGATATTGGAAATATGGTCATTGATGTCAAATTGAGATTGTCGGAAATTGGTCATTGATGACAAAGGTTGTTGATATCAAAGTTTGGGAAATTGTTTGTTATATTGCCTTTCATTGGAGGCCTACTCATGGAATTTATTATTGGGAATGAGGTGTAATTTGAGGGTAAAAGCACAATGTTGTGTCACACTTTTATAAAGGAAGTGGCAACCACAACTAAAACTGTTTAACTTCGACCGCATAAAAGTGGCATTTCTAAATTGAATTTCAAAATTATATAAACTGATCAAATATAGAAATATTAATGAAATTTATGTTTGATATTTTTATTTTTTTTAAATTAAAAATTGACATTTGTTTTATATATTCAAAGACAGATTTTTTATTGTTGAAAATGTTGAAAATCAAGGGTTCTAGTCGACATCACCAAACAAAATGAAAATGAACTTTTTTTTATTATTTTATATTTTCCAAATAGAGGACGTATATATGCAGTGTTAAAAAAAAATTGATCATGTATATTTTTCTCATAATAATATTTTTAAGTCCAATATAGCTGAATTTGGTAGTTTTCTTTTGACGTCACCTTTTGTCTACTAAATTATGAATATCAAAAAAAACATTATACCCTTTGGGAGAAGATTCTCTCATCTAGTGAAAAATATATTTTTTAATATCATTTAATATTTTTTAATTTCTAATCAACTTGTTTTTGAACTTAAAAACCTACTCACAATGTTTAATTAATAAAAAATATTAAAAATAATCAAAAAACTAAAAATAATATGTCTAGATTCGTGATTTCGAGCTCTACAAAAGTGTTTTTTTTATTTTTGTAAAAAAATATTTTGCCTGAAGAAAAATTGAGTGGAAGTGAAAAGTTTCAGAAATATAGACAAAATAGGTGATTTGGTTGCCACATCACCTGCCACATAGGGGAGTCTGGTTGAACTCAGTCTGACCGAACTATTTTAAATTTTTTTGAAAGAATTGAGCTCAAGTACTCACAAAAAGTGCCTAAATGGTGCCAAGAGTTCGGTCGAACTCTTGGCACCATTTAGGTGCCATGCAAGCGACACGGGGCACCACATGGCAGGGTGGTAGTCTGACTGGACTACCCCTAGTTAGCCCCAAGTGCGACACAGCTTCATGCTTTTTCCCTTGAGGCCGACACATAGAAATTTATTATTTTGAAAAAGGTGTAATTGGAGACCAACTCATGGAATTTTATTATTTTTATTTAGTTTTATAGAGTTGATCTATGTGTTTTATGTAATTAATTTTGGCATCCACAGGGGTATAAAAAAAAAGCACGTTTGTAGAGTTTAGTATGCATCAAAAAATATTTTATCATTCAAATATAAAGCAAAGTATTTATAATGTGGAGTAGATTTAATATAGAGAAAATTTTGTCAAGTATGAACATGCAAAAAAATATGTTCATTATCCATTGAAAAAGAAACATCCAAAAGGTGAAATTTTGCAAGAGGTTGGCGCCTCCTAATAGAAGAGATTTCAATGTCTATTGTTGATTTGGTGTTCAATTATAGGGTTGGTGTCTCGAGTAGATTGGTGTCTGCAAATTTTGTAAGTGGGGATTGGTGTCTCCAATTGGTTAGTGCTTGCAAATATAGTAAAATCATTTTATATTTGTTGTGGTTGGATTTGAACAATAGATCCAAGCAATCCTTTTAAGTGGTTTTTCTCAAAAATGTTTCCACATAAATCTTATGTTCCTAATTGTGTGGATCTTGTGTGTTTGTTATTATTGTGGTTGTTAAATATTAAATAAGTTATTTTTTTCCTTACACTGATTCACCCTCCCTCTCAGTATAAGTATGTGAGCTCATCATTTGGTATCTAAGCGAGTTCCTTCAGAAATAGTCTAACCACTAGAAAGTAGATCTTGAGAGCACACATGGCTAGTCAAGAAAGTTTCTTCTCAAATAGAGCTCCATTATTTAACACAACAAACTATGCAATATAGAGATTAAGGGTGTAAACTTATTTAATGATTATTAGCTTTGAAATTTGGCAATCAATAATGACGGATTATACAACTCCATCATCTCCACTAACAAATCAAGATGAAAAGAAGCAGCTAGTGAAAACTGTATTATAGTAAATTGTATCCCCTTCAATTTCACACTTTATTTTGGGCCCTTGCTTTAATATGCTCTCAACTAGCTTATTTTAAGCCTATTTTAGCATTGTCTTGCCCAATGTTATCATATGTTAATATTGTGACCAAATACTATGTCCTAAGTCCTAATATTCTACCTCTTCTCTTTCTAGTCCCTTCTTAAGTAGACTATGACACCTAGGACCATAGCCCCTCCATAAGGGGCCCACATTCAAACATGTGTCAGTGTTGGCTCCTATCATTTGTGATTTGATCCTTATATTTTTATTTAATTATTGGAAGTTGCTCTAAATTAGGAAATACCTTGTCAACCCTATATAAAGGAATCATTTCTCATTCATAAAAAAGAAACTTACATTCTATGAGATCCTAATCTATGAGTAAGCTCATTGTGGATCTAAGTATTCAACCTTGTTGAGAAGCAAGATACAACAACCTACATTCAAGTATGTTGTCATGATGAAATTTTTTATGTCTTATCATGCCATTACATCAACACTTGAAGGACTTGGCTAAATAGCATTGTTTCATCAGCATTATCAAATCTCTAAATCAACTATTTTTGGTTGTTTGCCATCGATGAAAAAAGGGAAGATTGTTATAGATATCAGCATTATCAAATCTCTAAATCAACTATTTTTGGTTGTTTGTTATTGATGAAAAAGGGGAAGATTGTTATGGATATACGCTTTTTTGTCATTGATGTCAAACAGTGTAGTCCAGATGGGTGCTAGTCTGGACATCAGCAAAGTTAGCTACAGGTGTTGAAGTATTCGTTGTTATGTTTTTGGACCGGAGGTCACTATTAATTGGTACTGTGGTTTGGACATGGATAGGTTGCATTGGCAATTGATCCAATTGATATCAACTTGTTTTTTTATGGTGAGGACAGTTGGAAACTTGAATTTTGTGGGTCCGGTGTTGCTTGTTTTGGTTCGGACTTTTGTAATTGTCAAATGATATGATTGGTACATGTGTTGGGTTATGTTATCAAAGTTAGATGTAACATATATTGGTTTGGTGTTTGTGTGTGAAGTGTTCTTTTGGTCTGGTGTTGCACAATTGGTTTGGTTTGATCTGGATTATGTTCTATGCATTTCATATTTTGGTTCGGTTGTATATCTTGGGTAAGAAACGTGCATAAATGTTACAATATTTCTTTTGGCCAACTTGGTGAGGATGTTTTTTTGGGTTTGATATATATGTGATGACTTGTTGAAAACAAAGGGTGATATGAGTGTGTGGAATTTAGCAGGGTATGTGCACAAAGATGGTGGTCATAAAAGTGAACACCACCCAAAAAAAAATGGAAAAACAAGCAACGCATACGCGGTTTTAAAATTTGAAATTCTCGCGTACACGCTTAGGGTTATTCTTCCTAAGCCTAGAGAGGATAGCGCATATGTGTTGCTTTTAGGAAAATGAGTACGTACGTGCTACACCTAGGAAAATGAGCGCGTACACGCTGCTCATAGGAAAATGAGCATGTATGCGTTAATAATCCAAATATAACCACGTACACAGTGCCTAGTAAAAAAAGTTTTTAAAAAAAAATTGGGTCTCGTTTACTCGTGAATAGTGCATTTTTTACTTCTTTTTTTACCCATTTCTTCTCCTAAACCACGAACGGGGTGCTAGATATGTCCTCCAAGCTATGGATCAAGGTTAATTTTGTTTATTTTTATCTTTATTTCTCGTTTGTTCAATTTGTTTTACATTTTGAATTTAATTTTATTAATTTTGATTAAGTTTTTTCATTTTTTGTTTCAAAAACCAGATTCTTCTAATCCAGAACAAGAACAACCAAATGCACCTCCTGAAAACCCACAAGAACAACCAAATGCACCTCCTAAAAACACACAAGAACAACCCCAAATTCCTCCTTTTGACTGCACACCCGAAACACAAGAGCAATTAATTAATCAGTTAGGACAAAATACATCTAAAATCAATAGATTGATTGTTAAATTGAAAACTTTTGAACTTGAGCATCATCAATCCCTCGCCACTAGGCTAGAAACATTAGCTAGTGGTGCCATAGTTGTCTCCACACAAATTACCAAATGGGGAAGCTTTAGGGATAGGTGTCATCAATTCTATGCTGATGGGCTATCATACGATGGAGTAAAAAACAAAAATATTAGTTAACAACAAATATGTGCCCTTTTCGTTGATCCCAAAACTGGTTAGTCATTACCTCTTAATGCAAAGAGGTTTCCCATACATTGGTGTACCAATATGCAGATGAAGAATCTTTTTTGGCAGAGGTGGTGGATGGTCTTTGATGATCCACCTTGTAATAATTATGAGGTGCCATTATATTTTTTAAGAAAAGTATATTGTGAGTTTGTGCTCAATGTTTGCCCAAACTATTTTGACATGAGAGAGTTCCATGGTAGAGGTGGTGGCTCTACCCAAGATAGACCTGGAGCCCATAGGCGATTACCCGCGGAGAGTTGCCGCCCCTTAGCACCCAAACCCAAGGTGCATCAGGTTGTGCCAGTAGAGCTGAAAGAGTCGATGGAGCTACAGACTCTTCAGGCGGCCACAGCATTGACTAGTGTCATCATCCAGCATGGGACATCATTAGCACACCCTATTGTATTAGATGATGAGCCATTACGTGGCGACAGAGAGCCCATCCACCATATGTGTGTCGGTTGCTCGGGGATATGCTCGGAGGTAGATGATGCAGCTAGTGCAGATGGATCCTCATCTCATCTGTGCATGATTTGTGGGAGTAGATGTCAGGCCCACATGGTTGAGGATTTCACGCTGACAGATGAGTTGATGGACATGGTGTTCACCCATGAGCCACAGACACAGGTGTGTTGATTTGAATTCATAGCATTTTATTTATCAGTCACTTTAAATTTGTAATTACATAAATGAATTTTCATTTATACATCGATTTAAATTGAGACAAATAATATGCATTTCAGGATGCAGCAGCGGTATCCCATACTCCTCCCTCAGTTACTATAGCTGCAACTTCGATGCCTGAGGTATAAATTTTGTAACATGTTAAAAGAGAATAGTACACTTTGAATTCAAAAAAATACAAGATATACTAACTATATTTAATGCTTGGTCCAATTTATGGTTTTTAGGTGTTGACATGAGACGAAATGTCTTAGATTGATGACATCACACTCTCAGTGATCGATTTTGGCCTACAAGGCTATACGGTATCATATTTTGTACAACCCTTTTTATGTATTGTTTTGATGGAATATGCAAGTCATTTCATTTTAGATTTTTAAAATTATGTTTAATTTATTATATGTATTAATATCTCATGTTAATTTTGTTTTTTTTTGGGTACCCCCTCCACATCTAGGGCTCATCCTAAGAAAAAGGATTCCTTGAAGACGCCAAAACGTAGGAAGAATGTAATTGAACATATTTTTAGTTGTACAATTGTTTGAAAATGTTGAAATTAAGTATTAGTTGGGGTTTGTAGATTGATTAGTGTTTTTTGTCTATTTTACATATACAGCGGTCATTGAGCTATGTGGATTTGTTGAATGCACCCGATTCGCCCATGGACCAAGAGAGGGCGGAGGTATGTATCTCTACTTTATTTTCTTGATTTCATGATTATATGCATGCATACATGTGAACTTGTAATATATTATAATCTTATATTTTTTTCATACAAGAAATATCCATTACCTATTTCATCAATGGCGAACCCTCCTTGCACTAGAGAAGCATCTCAGGATCCAGTACAGTTTTGTTTGATATGTAAAATTAATTGTTTTTAACCTTCAATACTTATCATTATATTAATTGTATTTAATCTTTGAACATTTTTTGTATAGGTAATAGCGATAGTTTCTACATCGATGGTGAGCCATCCTCAGTCCATTGGAGAAGCATCTCATGCACAGGTACGTCATTGTTCTCTATATTATAGCTTTTAAGTGTTTTTGATATATTTATGTTAGTACATTGTATTAATTATACATTAAATCTACAATAGACCCCTTCGTGGTACGGCCATAACGTGGATCCATTTAAGTATGTCTTCAAGAAAACTCCTAAGAGTGACAAGGAGAGGAGAGCGAAGACATTAGCTCCTATATCAGCCGATGAGGTAATCTATATTTCAAATGCAAAGGAATTAAAGTTAAATGCATAGTTATGTTGTTAATTGTGAACTATTTTCTACAAAAGAATTCTAACTTGGCTTTTGAATTGTGGTTTTGGAGCCATCTACAAAGCCGTATATTGCATCGAAGAGGCTTGATTTTGATGATACACCACAAGTTTAGGATCATATAGTGTTAGTTTTGGTCATAGAATGACCAATACATGTAGATATATTCTTCATTTTTATTGTATATCAGTTTGGACACAGCATATGCCACATTTTTGTAATACTTGTATTGACTTGGTAGACATGCCTTTTTTTATATATATAAATATCGATATTTGATCCAATAAATGTATACTGTGTTCATTATTTTGTATTCGTTGTATTTTACGATTGTCCTTTTATAAATTTAAATGAATATTTGCATATGTAATCAACAATATGAATATAAACAACAAAAATATATGATATAAAACATTGCAATCGTGGAATATGATTTGATAAAATTTCTAAAATGTTGAATTAACCCTACAAAACTCCTTGTATTCAGTTCATTATTGTGTATTCATTGTATTTGGTGGCTGCCCTTTTATAAATTTAAATGAATATTTGCATATGTAATTAACAATATGAATATAAACAACAAAAATCGACAATATGAATATAAACAACAATATGTGTTTGGTGCGAGAGCACCCTCACGCTCGCAATGGTCAAATTTTGTTTGTCGTGTGTACAAACCGATGTCGGGAGCACGTCTGGGTGGGAAGGTTTACGCTAGGCATGCCCCTGTCATGCATCCCAAAGTGTCGAAACGTTGAGAGTCATATCATACTGGTGCGCTCTCAAGTGCCCTGAGTCCAAAAAATTGTCAAAATTTGACGGACTGTTTCTTCAAATCCAGGACACATATGGTCGATTGTTTGAACTAGTGGGGTCATGTGAGGCTCCTCTACAATGGCCTATCTCAGTTTTTGACGAGTCGGAGCTATTTTCAATTGGTAGCATTTTTTCACTTGCTTCAAAAACCGTCAGTTGCATGCAATGCAAAGTTGCCAGATTGGCTAGAATTGATTTGGTTCGTCGTGTGCACAAACTGACGTCACGAGCACGTCTGAGTGGAAAATTTTATGCTAGGTATGCCCCTGTCATGCATCCCAAAGCGTCAAAATGTTGAGAGTCATACCGTACCGGTGCGATCTCTAGAGTGCCCTGAGTCCAAAAAATTGTCAAACCTTGACGGACTGTTTCTTCAAATCTAGGACACATATGGTCGATCCATTTGAACTCATGGGGTTGCGTGGGGCTCCTCTATAATATTCTATCTTTTTTTTGACGAGTCGGAGCTATTTTCGATTGGTAGCGTTTTTCACCTATTGCAAAAACTGTTAGTTACATGCAATGCAAAGTTACCAGATTGGCTAGAATTGATTCAGTTCGTCGTGTGCACAAATTGACGTCACGAGCGCATCTAGGTGGGCAGGTTTATGCTAGGCATGCCCCTTTCATGCATCCCAAAGCACCGAAACGTTGAGAGTCATACTGTACTGATGCGATCTCTCAAGTGTCATGAGTCCAAAAAATTGTCAAATTTTGGCAAACTATTTCTTCCAATTCAAGACACATATGGTCGATCCGTTTGAACCCGTGGGGTCGTGTGAGGCTCCTCTATAATGTCCTTTCTCCGTTTTTGACGACTTGGAGCCATTTTTTATTGGTAGCATTTTTTCGCCTGCTACAAAAACTATCAGTTGCATGCTATGCAAAGTTGTCAGATTGGCTAGAATTGATTCGGTTCATCATGTGCACAAACCAACGTCACGAGCGCATCTAGGTGGGCAAGTTTACATTAGGCATGCCCCAGTCATGCATCCCAAAGCGTCGAAATGTCGAGAGTCATACCATACCGGTGCGATCTCTCAAGTGCCCTGAGTCCAAAAAAATTGTCAAAATTTGGCAGACTGTTTCTTCAAATCCATGACACATATGGTCAATCCATTTGAACCCATGGGGTCACGTGAGGCTCCTCTACAATGGCATGTCTCATTTTTTGACAAGTCAGAGCCATTTTCGATTCATAGCATTTTTTCGCCTACTGCAAAAACCATCAATTGCATGCAATGCAAAGTTGCCAAATTGGCTAGAATTGATTTGGTTCATCGTGTGCACAAATCGATGTCGCGAGAATGTCCGGGTGGGTAGGTTTATGCTAGGCATGCCCCTGTCATGCATCCCAAAGCGTCGATATGTCGAGAGTCATACCGTACCAGTGCAATCTTTCAAGTGCCCTGAGTCCAAAAAAATTTCAAAACCTGACGGACTATTTCTTCAAATCCAGGACACATATGGTCGATCCGTTTGAACCCGTGGGGTCGCATGAGGCTCCTCTACAATGCTGTGTCTCATTTTTTTATGAGTCAGCGCCATTTTTGATTGGTAGCTTTTTTTTGCCTGGTGCAAAAACTGTCAGTTGCATGCAATGCAAAGTTGTCAGATTGGCTAGAATTGATTTGGTTCGTCATGTGCACAAACCGACATCAGGAGTGCGTCCAGGTGGGCAAGTTTATGCTAGGCATGCCCCTATCATGTATCCCAAAGCATTGAAACATCAAGAGTCATACTGTACCGGTGCGATCTCTCAAGTGTCATGAGTCCAAAAAATTGTCAAATTTTGACGGACTGTTTCTTCCAATCCAAGACACATATGGTCGATTCGTTTGAACCTGTGGGGTCGCGTGAGGCTTCTCTAAAATTTCCTCTCATTTTTTGACGACTCGAAGCCATTTTTTATTGGTAGCATTTGTTCGCCTACTACAAAAGTCGTCAGTTGCATGCAATGCAAAGTTGCAGGATTGGCTAGAATTGATTTGGTTCGTCGTGTGCACAAACCGACATCACGAGTGCGTCTGGGTGGGCAGTTTTACGATAGACATGCCCCTGTCGTGTCATACCCTACCGATGCAATGTAGAAGTTGCTTGACAACTTTTTTGACAATTTATTTGACAACAATGACAATTTTTGCTCAAATTGTATCTAGTCTCAATCTATGACCCCTATGACCCGATAATGACTCAAATAATGCTCCATGATTATACAAGAATCAAGAATGCTCATGATTGACCAAGGACACATCACATATACTCAAAACATAGTCACAAAACATTGTCTCATATTATTCAAAAATTTGCCTCTAAATATGGTCAAATCAGCTCTTGGCTATTTCATTATACAAAAAAATGTCTTACAAATCATCTCATGGGCTTTTATACAAAATTTGGCATTACAATATGTGTGATTCAACTTATCGCCATTTTAATATACAAATCATCTCATGGGCTTTTATACAAAATTCGGCATTACAATGTGTGTGATTCAGCTCATCGCCATTTTAATATACAAAATTTGGCATGTACATATGTACAAATCAACTCATTGCCATTTAAATATACAAAATTATGCCCCTAAACATGTAAAAATGAGCTCATGGGCATTTATATATACAAAAAATGAATATAGAAGAATTCGTCGACGATTTATACAAAATTCTCAAAATCATTCTACTTTGAACAGTATAATCAATCAAGTGAGCCTTCAGGATCGTCTCTAACCCATATTGTGTCAAGTATTGCCTCGTGGTCAGATTCATGAACATTCCATAAAATCTTGTTATGAGGTCTACCACGATGCTTCATCAAATGAATATTTGTTGCAACAACAAGGTTAGAGAAATGAAGAATATGTCTGTGTGTTTCAAAGTTCTCGAACAACCAAACATCAAAATTCTTGATAGGGTATCTCCGAAGCCATGTTCCTGTCACAACAACAGACCCTATTGGGTACTCAATACCCTCTCCATCAATGATTGTGGTTGTCAATTTTCTTTTAGGCTCAACACAACGACACAAATAGTAATTTGTTCCTTCTTCATTGTTCTCTTCTGCAATAACTGCATACACATGACTTGCATTTTATAAAGTGTTAATTAATACCAAAAATAAAGTATGATGTACAACAAAATGAACCAAAAAGAATACTTGCAAAAAAATTAACTCAAAAAATCACCTGAATCCACTGGGTCAGATACATGGTCAAAATCCACTGATGTCTCCATCTGGCTCAATTGTAGTGCTTTGGGAATTCGATATGAATCAATGGGAACCAATGGTCTACAAGACCATTTGTCAACCCACTCTTGTGATTCACATTCTTCCCACAAATAATACATGCATGAAGAGCAAAAACATACCATCTGTCTCGTATAAATTACCAGTGAACTTGAATTTGAACTCATAAATGAGTGCATGTCACTTGATCCTGCAACTGTACAACAATCTAAATAGTTTTCAATGTTAGATTCAGTGATCAACCAAAAATATCTACGAACCATTAACATACCTGGATTACCTGGACCCATCGTAGCCTTACACCATTGCACAATTGTTTCTGCATCTATCAACTCAGCACCACCTTCGTACTTCAATTCTTTCCTAGCTAGGGCTCTTTTCACACATGCTCCTACACCATCGTGCTCTCCCTTACCATGTCCAGCCTCAGTGAAATTCCAAAAATGTTGTACACCGCTTGTCATATGCATCCTTGTCAACCAATAAAACATCCTTGCATTTGTGAATTGTGCGGTGCAATTATTTGACCATATTAAGTGTCATTTGTATCGTATGTTCCTTTCCCTTAAACTATCATAGAAAACTTTAAAGCATCCTTGTACAAACTCTGATGAATGAGTACGAGCATCACTTATGTAGAAGTGATACTCTCTTACAACCTTTCTATCCTCCTCTGTGCTATCATCTGCATGCATGAATGCTATGTGTACAAAAATAGAAACTTGTGTAGAGTGATAATACATGGATTGCACTTCATTTTGAAGTTGTAGTGTATAATTTTTAGTGAAATCAACGATAGAGACAATGGTGCCAAGAGGAAATGTGTCCTTACATAACTTGAATTGTTCATCTAACCATCAAGCTCTATGTGTATGCATTGTGTATTCATAAACTAGTTTCTCTTGAAACATTTTCATAAATTGAGCTACACATATATCATTTTTCACTAGATCACATCTCTTCAAATATTTTCCATCTTTAACTACATATGTGACTGTCTTGTATTTTCTGAAAGAAACTAGTTTTGTACCAATTTCGTGTGTGCTCTCCAAATGATGCATCTTGGTAAACATTGCAAACCACCACATATAGCACAAGAACCTTCCAAACAAGGCATCTTATAATTAATGCAACCATCATGTCTATTACATAGCACACTTGAAATAAATTCTCTTACCGACTTAGGAGGTGCTTTTATATTACATTCCTGCAAAACATCGTTAGTGTGCAAAGTAGAACAAATATGATGAAAAATATCATAATGCATGGAAAATTCAATATGCATCCTACATCAACATGTGGTGCGTACATGATTAATCTTAATATAAAAAGGTTTTTCCATTTCAAAAAATCTTTGAGAAATTCTTATTTGAGGAAACTTTTGAAGGAATCTTTCATAAAATTTAGTTTTTGTCATATCCAAATAGTGTTTCGCATGTGGCTCACGATTTGTAGACCCAATTTGTCTTCTAACAACATCTCTTTGGTTGGGTGAAACTCTTGTATTGTCATGCCAAAAAATTTCAATTAATGTTTTTAGTGCATCAACAACAACCTTGTCTTTGTGTGGTAGTCTACCCGAGAATGCCCAAAGAGAATTATTGTTAGGTTCCTCTATTTTTTCTCGCCTCTTTAATGCTTTACTTAATGTTGTTCTACTAACGTTTAATGACTTACTTGTTTTGCTTATCAAACAATTTTTTTTTATTTTCTTGCTCATTATGGTTGATGTAATGACACGTCAAGTAGCATTAGAATCTTTAGTACGTGATTTTGAACCAATAGCTTGATATGCATCAAATAGATTTCTCACAATAGTTCTTTCACTGTTACTTTCAAATGATCTTAGGCCTAGAATTTTCATTGTCTCTCTAAAATTCAAATTTTTAATCATTTGAACAATTAATGACATCTTGTGGTTTGATTTAAGTTATTAAAATAAATTTGTCATATTCTCTTAACCATTCTCCTACAAGTTCGTTCATTCATTTTATTGGGCATTGACTTCAATATATTCTCATCAATGTCAATTAGATACTTTGGTTTCCTACGAATGATTCTAGGAGGTGTTAACATCGGTGCATTATGTACATTCAATTCATCAAGTAGAGAAGGTGTAATATGTTCATCATTTAATTGATTATTCAATGCGCTATCTTCTTCAATTGCATTAGGTTCATACGGTCAATCAAATGTCTCTTCTTCAATTGCATTAGGTGCATTATATTCGTTTGGTAAATCGAAATGAGATGTTGAGGATGACATACCTTCTTCTCCCATTGTTTTTATGTCACGTAATTTCTTCATACGTTGCCTTTGTCTTTCCTTTTGAGTCTCTCGTTGTTCCATCGTTCTTCGCTTGTTCTTTCCCATGGTTGATATCGGTTGTCCTAAATAGAATCAGATTACATATATATGTAAACAAAAGTTCATAAACAAACAAATAACCATAAATATGCATCTTATCACTATTTGTGGAATCAAACTATTAAACAATCACAATATTGTTGACAAAAACTAATAAGAACAACAATTCAATCATTTGAAATCATGCAAAAACAAAAAATTCACTTACTTCTATGTATAAAACAGTGATAGAAGTGCAGACACAGTTCCAGTGGGGCCTTCAACGACCTCAAAACTTCTTTTGAGGCCGTTGAGGCTCTTAGGCAACTAAAACTATGTCTATAAACCGCGTACGCGATGTTAGTCCATAAAATGTTGACAAGCCTAACGGTATTCTTTTTTCCATTCTAGACTAATAAGTAGCGCGCACGCGCTCCTAAGCCTAAAAATGTTATCGTATGGTAACAAATAATGGGCTCAATAAAA